>NW_006263356.1:168236-189412 GCF_000469605.1 Apis dorsata | reverse complement strand
TCTCGCCAGCCCCGGAGCCTCCTTCTACCACGTCCACTAACGTTAGATTTGGATTGGCGCAAAGAGCCTGTTTACCCGCGTCCAATATCTGATATTCTTGCTTGAATAATTGTCTCTCTTCTTATGCTTTCGAACTATTCGTTGAGAATAGGAATATTCAATAGTCAATGCTTCGTGCACGAATGTAATTAAGATTTATATATTGAGTAGAGTTCAATTTTGCTCGATTACGATTTGTTTGTGTATTTCTGAGGAATCAGTAATTTTTGGTTCCTGAATAATGGTTAAATATTTGGTAATGGTTTATATGTAATTGGTCTTAGAAGTGGATAAATACATTAAATAAAAATTATTTATCCAACTTATTGATAATAGTTGATTTTAAATATTTTTCTTGGAGTTCCAAAATTCATTTCCTTGAGAAGATTCAGAGTTTTCCGTTGCTCAGAGTTGTATTTGCGCTTTCATCTTGGGGATGTTTAATTGCGTTTCTTTTTCTTTCGATCTTTTTAATTTTCTCGACTAATTATCTCCGATGTTATTACGCTGAGTTTTTAATAAAGAAATTATTTGATAATAGTCCAAGAGGATTTTCCTTCTTCTTTCGCCAAATTACAATAACAGACTCTTTAAACGTTGGACTTTATCTCAATATAAAAAATCAAATAATACTTATTATAATATATTAATTATGTTCCTTATTTATCAAGTTTATGGGAAAAAATTATTAGAAAAATATTAAAATTAATTAAAAGATTTTTCATTGGAAAAAAAATATATCATTGTTCTATTACAATTTATACTCGCTTCACACGTTACATCTCTTCTCTGTGATTAATGCGATAGCCTCGTTTCGTACCCGTCTTTATACGCCGAGTTATTAATATTTCCTGTTGAAATCCTTGGTTACTGCCTCGATTCAGAAATTCGTATAACCGCATTTGTTCCAGTTTAACATTCGTAGCAGACGACATGAGGTCGGTGTCAGCCGCACGATGACTCCATTTAAATCTCTTTCCTCGTCTCAGAGACGAATGGAATTCGCATATGATCGAATTCATTGTTTCAATTTCGCCATATTTCGATCTTCTATTATGTGTTACATTTATCAAGCTTGCGATCGAATTTCGAGTTTGAGATTATTTTTTATGAAATATTAATATCGAGTTAAATTCTATGAATGAAATAAAAATCTAATTTAACGATCGCTGAATCGTTGAAAGAGAACGAGTTGATAATCGATAAGTTGAAAGATCTCTCGAAAATCCTGATCGAAACGACAAATTATATATCATATAATGTATATATCATAATTCTTGAAGAACACAATTTCACTAATTCATACTCTTAAATTCCATAAACTTTTATCCCTGTCACAAATATTTAAAATTCACCGAAATTACGCGCAATTTTATTTGTAATTTTATCATTGAATGTTTCCAGCAGCAATAAAAAATATAATGCAACGCAATCACTTTTCACTCTCAACAATTTATTTTTTCATCGAAGTAAATATCAAAATCTCTCTTAACGAATTCTTTTTCCTTTTTTTATCACCTTCCAATAAAACTTTTTATAGTTTTTTTCGGCCGTGAATGAATGAAAAATTCATCTAACGTTTGATCTTGAATTGCCCCGCATTTTTGATATCGAACTTTCACGCGAATCACCACATGATTCCATATAAACTCGTATATAACTTTCTTGCATCAAAATTGTATCTCACGGTATCTTCTTTTTCATCCTCGTCTCATCCATCGTAACATTAATTACCTGTCCATCCGAGTGCCATCCAGATAGCGTGGGTACGTGAATTACAGCGAAAGAATAATGGCCGAATCCAAAGACATCAGAGCGCGAGAACAACAATGGCCTTGACAGATAGCATCGCGTTCCAGCGGGATTGAGGCATCTTACGGAAGACTTCGTTTCTTTTTAGAAATTTTCGAATGATCGAGAAATCTTTGTAAAATGTTGTAAAATCTCATCTCTTTGATAAGTGTATCTCCGAATTTTTAAAATTTAGAGTTGTTCAAAAAAAAATGATGAAAAAGATAATTAAAACTGCGATTAAAATAACGGTGTGCGTTTATCATATTTATCGCGGTAATAGTTTCGCAAGTTGTTCCAAGCTCGTCGAGATCAGCGAAAAACTTTGCGACGGGTAAGAGATTCATCGTTCTGCATCGAGAAAGTGGGAAAGAAAGCCAACGAAGTGGAAGGAGAAGGAGGGATAAGCAAGACAAAAGTGTGGACGCATTTCGTAGGTGGGCGTATGCATCGTACGCGCATGCCATGTTGATCGCGTACTACGTGAAAATGGTCCTAATATTCAAACAATAGGATCAAGAAATCTTTCTTGTTTTCACAGGGATCATCATCTCGCGTCTCAGGGATTCGAATGCGCGTAGCCACGTGTCACTAATCCGCGAAGAATGAAGGTTAACACGCTTCCACTCCCGAGAGGCACACGTGTGGGGCTGACGTACGCGGTGAGAAGGATTTTCTTCTCTTACGTATCCCCTTCTAGCGTGGTCGAGAACGAACGATTTTCCTGGCCGCTGAAAGATTTTGAAAGATTTTCGTGCGAAGGCCGACTTCTCTCATTGTCAGGGATACCTCGAAAAATCACGGCTATAACAAAAGCCTCACCTACCTGGTCTCTGCTCGAATGAGAAGGCAGCATGGTTGAAAAAATTCTGGCAAACAGCGGGGCGCATTGTTCGTAGATGAATTTCATAAACAATCCTCGATGAAAAATCGCCTCTATGATTTGAAATAGTTTGACGAGATGAATTCCGTTTTATGGAAATTGTTGATTCAGATCGATTTTGACAAGAATATTGTAATGTATTTTCACAATTCTTTTTTTCTATTCCATCCCGAGACTTGATACAATGCGGTGATACATGAGTGGTGATGAAGCAAAATTTAATAGTTAAAGTTATAAGTAAAATTGCTTCCATAGGTTATTTCAATAATTTATTGTTCGAAATGTAATAATAATTGCAAATAATTATAATGCCAAACGGATGAGATTATATGAAAAATGTATATTAAGTGATTTTAATAAGTGATTAACTTAAAATAACTTTATTTTTAACTAGTTATTTTTTTAATACCCGACTCTCGTTACAGTGATCAAATATCGTGTGTTCGGTCTTTTTCGCCAACTTTCGTCGAGCCTACTGCAATCGTGTGGAGTCGATCTTGGCCGATTTTGGCCGATCTTCGCCGATGTTGGCGCTCGGCCTTTTTCGCCAATTTTCGCCAACTTTCGTCGAAACGTCGGTTGAAGATCCACTTCACATTTGAATTAGTATCTATTCGTACGTTGATATTCTTTTCTTCGATTTCGATGATAATAAAGATTGATAAAGACAAGTGTGAAAAATTTTCAAGAATTCGACAATTTAACGTGAAGTTAAATCCAAAGCAAGAAAATTGAACTTGCCTACTTCAAATACGTTTTTTTTTTTACGTAATTAATCTGTCACGAGGCATAGCTTTCGCGAAGAATTTACGATATTCGGATTGCGAAGGCAACAAGATGAACCCTCATAAAAATAAATTCTGCCGTTAAGTAAGGTTCTCTCGGCCGGGATATATGCTCGTAGATCGTCTCGAATTTCCTTTTCCCTAACAGTGAACCGGTTAAGCTGTATCGATCTTCTCGGTCGGATATTAAACGCCATGGTAAATAAAATTGAATCCAACCGACCGAAGTTACGCGGAGACATTCTTCTCATTCCGGGAGCGAAATTCTTCGAATTACCTTTTAAGGAAATTTTACACGTTCCGCCATTAATCGAGATTTTCGAATACTCCTTACTTTAAAGTCTGCTTTAAATGTCATGAAATAACTCGGAAAAGTATTATAATACTTTTTTCAATCTCGAGGCAACAATTTTACAAATGATATTTTCTCCACGATATTTCATTATAGATTTTAACAACATACTACCTACTTATCTTCACTTCGCTTCGATTACAATCATTCATTAATAAAACAGATGCTCAGAATATTACGAATCGATGTTTTGAATTGATTTCGTTCCTACATAAAATATCAAAACGATACAAGATAAAAAATTAAAAATCCGCAAAAAAAAAAAAGAAGATTTAATCATCATCGTCGTCACTTACATCCTTTCTCTCTCTCTCTCTCTCCCCTCTCCCATATATCATGCTATTTCTCGTTTCCTCTTCATCTTCCATTCCTTTCAGACGTCACCAGCTAATTATCGGGTTGATCGAGCGGCGCCAACCTCGCGTCTGCCATTCAGTCTCGTTCACCGTCGCGACGATGGCACACCCGTGTTATACGGTATCTGTCCCGTCCGACACGAAGCATCACGTATCAATGGACCAACAGACAGAGAGAGAGAGATTCTGGTATAATTAAAATCTTTAATTATCGATGCAAACCTCGATTCGGAGAAGGGGAAAAAAAAATGGAAAAATTTCTGACGAATGAAAATTACTTGACTTGAAAAACGGGAGAAAATAGGGAGAAAGAAAGAGAGAGAGAGAAATTAGCGTAAATTACCGGGAATTATCGTGTAATGGAATTTGTTTCGGTGGTGTAGCCACTACAAATAGGCGCAAAGACCTGACAGAGTTCAATCGTTCCAGTTCACCGATTGCTCATCAGCCACTTTTTACGCGTGCGTTTGCAATTCCATCGACTGGGAAAACGAGTGACGCAAAAGAAAGAGAGAAAGAGAGAGAGAGTAAGAGGAGGAAAAATTGGAAACCGCGCGCGCGTGTGGTTCGTTTAACGAGAGAGAGTCATATCGGTGGAAAACAAGCTCTTCTCGGTCGACGACTCTGCCACGTGATAACTATCGATGCCGGTTCCCAGTCTATTGTAACCTCAAACGCGAAGGGTGAGAGCCGCAAATTCATACGTAACTTTCTTCCTCGATACAGGACGTATTTCGAATGCATTCCTTTCCTGGCCGATTAAAATATCGTCCGTTAAGTAATTTCTTGAATTACTCGATATAATATTATTAATACAATTTATTATTATTACAATATTATTATTGATTAATAATTGTAAGACAAGAGATTTTACAGAAATTAAAATAAATATAAAGATTCAAAAATTAAAGCAAAATTAATTAACATCTCTTGACTGTTTAGATCGTAGAATCAGTTTCGAAAGCTTTTGCTCGTTCTCGTAGCAAGCTTACCTTTGACCAATTCTCTTCCAATTAATAATTATGCAATTAATAATAACATCGATAATAAGATCGAAGAAATCAAAAATTTTCAAAAACGATTAATTCGGACAGCCGCTATTTCACGCTGATCGCGTTTTATCTCGAAATTTATACATAAATTCTTCCTCCATTGTTGAAACGCTTGCTTCATGCCATCGTTCCTCGAAATCTCAGGTGGTCCAGGCGCACGTTCGATTTTCTCACGGTGTCGTGGGATTAGTCGCGAGTTTCTCGATTGGGTTGAACATTAACATTGTGCGCGACGAGGGAACGGATCGTTCGAATCCTTGTCGAGCAGGATCGAGATTCGAAGAATTAATCGATCGACATTTTTTCGAATGTTAACTTCGTTTATTCAATTATTTATTTATTTATTCGACTTTTTGAAACTTTGATCGAAGTAACTTTTCCCGACTTCAATTTAGATTTAAGCTAAGTTCAAACGAATCCTATTAATGATTTTCGACGAATTTTTGAAAAAAATTATTTTATTTTCTTTTCAGCTGCATTTGCAAATTATTATCTAATTTTCACAAATATCTTTCTAATAATTTTTTTTATAGTTATACCATTTTTAATCGGAGGGTTTGGAAATTGATATTAAGATATCCCAAATAAAACATTTCCATGAATAAACAATATTAGATTTTGATTATTATTATTAAGAAATTTATTTTATCCAAAATCAGGAAAGAACAGATCGAACCGTTTATCTTCCTTTATCCATTTATTTTGCAATTTTTTTTCCTTCATATATCAGGAATTCCATCGATTATACAAGTTTTTTAAATTTAATAATTATTATTATAAATCAAATTTCATTATTTCCACGATCCAGTTTTTATTACATTCCTATCTTACTAATTATATCGTTATTAGTTTTAATTGAAGCAATTATTATATTATTATTATTTTATCGAAATTTCAATATTTTATTTTTTGATCCAAATAGGAAGCGGTAATCTGTCACCCAGAAATATAAACTTTAATTCTTTCAGGCTTTGATTCAATTTTTTGTATATTGCTACGAATAAAAGTAAAAAAAATTTTTTTTGAAAATTTATTCGAGCTCCTCATATATTTACGGTTATTTATTTTACTTCAGCAACTATAATTATTGCTGTTCCAACAGGAATCAAAGCTACTTATCATTTGAAACAAGCAATTATCTCATCGAAGCGAAAGTCATCATCGTTCGAGCATAAAAATAATAATAAAATTGTAGTAATACGATTTTCATCATACAGCTTTCGAACAGTAGCTTTTGAAACTGGCATCCATTTCGCACCGCTCCCTTTGTGCGTTTAAATCGGCATACGCGTAAATTGCTCGCAACTGTTAACACTTTTGCGGTTGCCCGCGAGGGCCTTGTTGCGCCGTTATACAATTAAGCCAGTTAACGGATGGAAACTAATAGCCAGAGTCCTACTATAGGGTACTATAGGGTAGTAGGGGAACTGGTGAAATAATAATCGGAATGGATGGAAGCCGCAGCTCCATTCGTTTGTACTTGTTGTGTACACAACGACAATCTTTGTTTTTGTGCCGTTTCGTCGCGATAAATTGGTTCGGTCGAGCTTTATGATTTACCACGTGCCATGTCTCGCGCGATTTCTCGACCATTATCGGTAAAACAGGGAGGCGAGAAATAAAGAAATAGGGAAATAAGCGCGTCTCGAACGAAATGGGACGTTTTAACAAATTAAACGAGGAATGGATTCGTAGGTAGCCTTCCAGTGTTATTTTTCCTGCAATCTCTTGTTTGTTTGTGAGAGCAGAGGATTGAAATATCGAAAGTTAAAACTTTCGTTATATCGGATTGTTCAGAAAGTAATTTCGTTTCTTCACACGAGTGTCGCTAGTCGAACGTTTATCCAGCTAACTTCATTCTGAACTGGTTGGCGTTTCATGGTATACTTTATTAAAAAAAATAATAATTTTAAATTACAATCGATAGAATTCTATATTTCTATAATTTTTTCTTTAAGCATCCGCTTTGAAGATATTGAAAATGTATAAAAACATATTAGCGTTCGAATATTTTTATAACCTATTAATAGTGCACGTATATAATAAATATATTATAACTACTGCATAATGAATTATTTTTAAATTTTGCTGACATATACATTCTTATCATTGTCTCAAACAAGTTCTTTCGACATGTATATTTCATTCATCAAAAATTGCAAATATAAGCGTTCGAATACTTTCGTTACCCATTGTATATGTATATATAAATGAGAAAAAGATTCGCTGATCCTGGATCGGTTAGCTGTTTCTGGCCAGAAAAGGTTGTTCCATCCACGAGCGCGCGCCAACCGCCTTTCGTACGGAGCTGTAAATTTTTTTCCGGCGGATTTAGATTCCACGCTTCCTGTCTGCAGCCAGTTGGCCTTCGAACGGGATCGCATTATCGTAATACACAAGTAACGACCGCTTAAAAACGGGAGCTTACCGCATCATCTTCATTGTTCGGTTCCCTGGCAGAAGGAAACCGTAAGCGTAAATTCTTCGTAGCCTCGTTCCTCTCCTCCTTTCGATTTTTATCTTCTTCCCAAAACTTTCATATTTTCTTCTCCTGTAATCAACCCCGATTTATTATTTTTATCGTCGATTCTATAATTTAATCTTTTTGATATATATATTTTTTTTTGTTTTTCGTTGTTCTTGTATCCATTATATGATTCTATTGGAATTGAAAAAAATTGTTTCAGAGTTTTTTTCGATATGAAACAAGTTGGAAAAATAGAAATTAATAAACAAAATTCTTAAACTCAATATTGAACAGATGGTGAATGAGTGAAGAATTTGCAAGATTCTTGAAATTATATTTGTTAGAAACACTTTGGTCGACATTTTCTAGCCAATCTCAAATCAGCATCGTCCTATTCGGGAATCCTTTCAAAATTAGAATTGTTTGAACTTTAAAATCCTTTTGAAATCAAAACTGTTTGAACCTGAAAATCCTTTCGAAATCAGAACTTTGTAATCTTGTTTGAACTTTTTAAATCTTCGAATCTAAGAATTTTTCGAAATTGTAACGAACAGAACTTTGTAAAAAACTTCGGAACCGTGTAAATTCATTGGTAAATTAGCACGTGATTTTTTTCTCTCGATCGTATTAGAATAAAACGAATTTATAATTTTATCACTATACATAGCTCGAGAAACTGATTGAAAAAACACTTTTTTTTGTTTTCCAAAAAAAGAAAAAAAAATTCACACAAAAAAGAAGAGTTTATTTAATAAACTCGTGCAAAGTACGCATTCGAGAAAATGACACTACACTCTCTGATGTGGCTATCGTCTTTACAAACATTATCCCCTCCACCTCAAAGATCAACAATTTTCAATTTTCACCGAAATTCAAACGATCGTTCAAATTTACCTAAATACCGCATCGTTCGTTCCGCATTTTCCCGGTTTCATGTTTCAGCGAACGGAAGCGATATCGTAGAACAGGAGAACAGCCGACGAAGCCGCGTTATTCCAACTTGGTTGAAAGTTAAACCCGTACTTTCCTGCATTATTCGATCCACCACGGTTACACCTCGAACGTGATGGCGAGGAGAAGAAGTAAAAAATCCTTGGCGAATTAAAAATCGAGAGGGAATTCTTTACATTCTTCCTTTCTCTCTTTTTAAACTTTCTTATTCTTTCTCGTGTTCTCACACGATCCCTTGCGAATATTTTTAACGATGGAACGAGATTAGATCTTGAAGTCTTGCCACTGATAACGTTTCTTGAGGAATGGAAGATGCGGCTCGAGTTTCAGGCTCGATTGGATATTCGCTCTTTGAACGAATTGTATTAATTGAGATTGAAACGATTCTCTCGATATTATTTTCGATATTGTTGTTCGAGGATAATAATAAGACTGATCGACATGTAATATTTCGTAAGAAATTTAAAAAATATCGTTTCGAGTATCCATTCTTAATCGATGATTCTTTGATTCTTTTTTTCTTTTTTTTTTTTTCGATCGTTTGGACGAAGAAAATATTACGAAAGTTACGAAAGTTAAAAAGAAAACTTTTATTCGATCGAAGGAAGTGAATTTAACGCGTTGCGCACATTGTTTGCAGAACAATCGTCGAAAGAACGGTGAAAAAAGAAAAAAAAGAAAAAAAAGTTTACATTGTTGAAATATACTTGCGCGACAAGCATTATTAATTAAGTGACAAAAACTTGTACGTGCGAAACGCAATTTCCCCGAAACAACATTCCATTGTAATAATTCCGTATCATTTCGTACCGCGAGATTTCTCGATTCGCTAATTAAGAGGGCAAAGTAACGAACCCAGTTGTTTAATTCAACAAACTGTGCCATTCCCGTATCCCGAATTACGTACGCGTTGCAACAATTTCACGAAACCTTGCACGTATGCACGAAAATTCAACACGATTCGTCGGTATCAACGGTTGCTCTTTTGCCAACGATTGGTATAATCTTTCCACGTTTTTTTTTCTTTTTTTTAAATTTTCATCGCGGAAAAGGATTCATTTTTTTTTAAAACCGCGTCCTTTTTTATATTTCGTGGCGAATAAAAGGAAGCATAACCGGGGATTTTAGTTTTGGAAAGAAAAAAAAAAAAACAAAAATTCTATTCTATTCTTCATACTCTACAAAACATTAATTTATGGAACATCTTTGATTCGAGAAAAAGCAAAAGAATACATGTATATATATATATTAAGAATTTTTTACATTTTAATCAAAATTTCTATTCGAAACAATCAACGCATTTTATTTAAGAAACTGGATCTCAGAGCTCTATCTACTCGTCTACTCATAAAGCTCTTAATTTTCGACGTTAACAGTCCTCGTCACGAGATATCTCTTACCGCGAATCGTTTGACTTTCGAGCTTGTGCGAACGCGGCACTTCTCAATTTCCTATTTCAGTCTCGTCTCCTCACGTGGCCGTTACTTCCATCCGTAATTCGAAATCCTTCCGTATTTCGTCCATGTCAGATTTGTCATATTCAAATTCTTGCCGAGTCGCGTCTTTCCCAGCAAACTAAAATTCCTCTTTTTAATCTCGTTATCAATTTTATTAGAAATAACAATGGTTTCGATAAAAATTTTCGTCCACTGTGATAAATAAGAATCATTCGTAATATATTAAAATTCATCGATTATTGAATTTGCAAAGATTTTTCAACAAATCGATTCATTTCCCAATTCTCGTTTGTCATCTACGTTAAAATTAAACCACAAACGTCAAATCGATGCGTATCTTGAAAAATATTCGATCGTCAGCCATATACGTATATTCCTTATCTCGCCGCTAATTAACTCCTCCCCTCCCCTCTCCTCTCGTCTATTCGCTTGTAACGCGGTCAGGATAATCGGCGCGACTGCAGCGCAATCCCGATTTCGCGTAAATCCCATTGGCTTGGCATCGGCCGGATCCCGTTTCTTCCGCCGCCGAGTCTCACCGCGCTTTGTAAACCGGGAGGGGAAGGGGACAACGTCTCCCCCCTCCCTCCCGGATCAGGATCGAATTTCGGATCCCAACGTAGCCCTCGCTGCCGTGCGAACGTTCCACGCATATTTATTGCCCGTTTTCACGCGATAGTTGTCTCACGTATCCGCCTGTTCCCGCGATAAGAATACAAAAAATATTCGTATCGACGTGTGCGGATTCGGCTATTCGTCCGCCCCCCTTCTCCGAATTCTTTTATTTTTCCGAACTTTTGTTTTTTTATTTTTGCAGAAGCATGGAAGCACTAGCAACTTAACGATATTGCAAGAGGTCGAGGAACGAAAAATTTGATTTTGATTATGTACGGATATATAACTCTCTCGACTTTGATCCTTGGAAATATATAAATATATAATTTTTTTTTCTCTCTCTATCTTGAATTCTTTAAAAAGAGCAAGTTAAATAAATACGATGCGTAATGGAAGTAGTATTTGAAAAGTATACGATATAGTAGAGTTGTACTTGATATGATATCTCTTTTATCGTGTTAATTTATATTACCAATTTTTGCACAACAGTTACAGCATAATAATTAAGAAGCAGTGAACAAGATGATTTATATTATACGAAGCCATAAAAATCTTTTGGTAACTTTTTAATTTTCGAAATTTTTTTCTTTTTTCGGAGAAATTTTCAAACAAGGCTTCGACCGGTTTATATTTCGCATGTTATATTTGAAAATCTGGTTTCGATAACCAGATTTTTTTTTTTTTTTAATTAATTAAAATCTTATAACAACGAGTTCAAATTGCAAGAAATATAATTTTTCAGAAATTATTTAACTTAAGGATGAAGATTCATCAATTATTTCATGCAATTGATAAAACGTGGATATTGAAATTAACAATAATTATGTTTATTAATGATCCATATAAATTCGATGATTGATTGCACGTGTAACCGTTTGTCCAAAACAATTTTAAACAATTCTCGTTCCATTTCAGCCCGTGAAATTGAAAAACAAAACAATTAATGATTAGAACATAATTGGACCTCGACTTAACCTAACAAAAGATCCTTTTTCAAAGAGATAACAATCAAACCTGTTTTCGATTTAAATTATCACCATATATCAGCGATGGGTGCAAAATTTATTAGTTAAAATTATATTTCTAAATTTCTCCAATAATTTATCGTTCGAAATAATAATAATCCGAAATAATAATCCGAAAATATTGAATTGTTCGGAAAATAATTTCGTTTTTCGAATTCGACAAATTCAATCTCGTAGCAATTTCTGGTATTATTCATCGGTTCGCTTCGATCGAAGCCTTTATTTTGTCTTGATCGATTTCGACACCAATTTTAACACTGATATCTTTTCGATAATAAAAAAGTAAAATATGCCGAAAACACTCCTTTTGGTCTTGTTATCACGCACAGATTCGAACAAATTTTTCTTAACTAAACCACGAAACACCACGTAACAACACGGTGGAATGAAGTTGGCTGGATAAACGCTCACAGTAGCGACACTCGTGTGAAAAAAAGAAATTACTTTCCGAACAAGCCAACAATTGTAGCAGCCAAACAGTTTTATTAGTAATATATTCGAATTAACTTTTTTGATTAATTTTTAACTACTAATTACTTGTTTTTCAATGTCTGTTTCTAAATATTAAATATTCCACGGCCAAGAGCCGTTTAATCGTGGCTACGCATAATTCCACTTACTTCGATATCGAATTGGCACGTGCAACGTTCGACGCAGCGTGACAAGCGTCCACGACCGCTTTAATCGAACGTAGCAGCACGTTACAGAGAGCTTCCTTCTTCTATTCAAGATCGCTCTATTTCCCTTCGAATCTTATCAAATTAGGTAACTTTTTTTCCGGATAAATTGATTTTCTCAAGCCAAGATCAAAGATTAATCAAAGAATAATTTAATTATTATTCAAATTATTATGAAATATTTAAATATAGAATGCACTTCACGGGTATTCCAAAACATCCTTATCTGAGAGTTGTACGATCTATCTTTCCGCTTTGGACATCGATCTTTCCTTCTCGGAGTGGAAAATCGTTGTACAGGTTATGATATGTGCACGAGGGGCACACATATCGCCGTATAAGGGATCGATTGGACTCTCCATATACCGTAGCTCCTAAGTAATTTCCAATAGTCCATTTTGGCAAGGATAACCTATGCGCTCGATAATCATTCAATCCGTTCCAAATTGCCAACCTATGATGAACGCTAATCGGTAAACGTTCGGTTTCCGTTGCGTGCTGAGTCGTTTAAAAGTCGCTTCTTAGAGATGTAGAAGCGTTCCATGAAATTCCTCTTAGTTATTCAAACTGTCTCGAAAAGAATTGAAAATTCGTCGATTTCCATCTCTATTCCTATTTCTATTTTTACGTATATACATTTTTCCTTCTTTTACTTATATATATATAATTAAATGTGATAGGATGAATTAGGTGAATGCGAACGAATTTGTATAAGTGATCATACGTATTTTTCTCAAAAAAAAAAAAAAATGAATATTATAAGTGGAAACGATATAAATTTAATTTTTTTAATTGCACACCTATAAACTTGCCTTTTTAATTAACTATACCGTAGATCACGTGCAGTAATTTATGCGAAAAACCGAAAAAGTTTTCTTCGTGATCGCTTTCAAGATATGCAATTTAACCGAGCCCGAAAACTTTCCCAAAAGCATTAAATTTGAACTCGGTGGAGGAGGGTGGAAAAAAAGTAAGAAGAATTTGTCGCTTTATTTTATCATCCTTTTATTTATCCTCTCTATCTCGATTTTGATCCTTTTTTTCGAAAAGGAATAATTTTAACATTCGCAACTATCGCGAAGAGTTTCGTGTCAACATTTTCGAAAAAAAGATGGACGAACTTCTATCTATCGCGCGAGTACGCGAGACACAACAATATCCATTTGCTAAAAATTGAAGCGATTCTTTCCCTTTCTCTCTTTTCCCTCCTCCTTTTTATTCTATTTCTTCTTCGATTTTCGGTAAAAACTAATTGGAAAAGTTCTTTCTTATAACTTGTGCTTTAAGTAAAACTGTAATTAGACCATTTGATTTTCTCATCGGATGAGCGAGGGTAATATGGTGCCATGATTCAAGATTAAATTTAAGATAAATGTACCTATTCGCTACGATATCGATCAGTCGTTTTTTCAATTAATTAGATCAATTTGTAACTGCTTTTTCCACAGCGTTTTTCGTTTTCAAAAAGCTGTGATATCTTGATCTTTGAAGGTAAAGTAACAAAACTTTCTTAAGAGCAACTTTGAAGATTTTATGGATCCAGATAGATATTTAAAGATATTAAAAAAATGTCCAGTAGTTCTGATTTAACTCAAATTGACAAAAATTTTGTGCTCATATTCTAAAGAAAAATTTTTTGCTTCGAAATTTGCAAATTACTGCTATGATATTTTTGTTTTTGAGAATAAAATAATAAAAGTTTCGCACATTCAAAAAATGATTCTTGATAGCAACTTTGAGAATTTTGCTCTGCAAGATTCAGATATTTAAAAAATTTAAAAAATGTCCACTGGATTCGGATTTTAACTCGACTCGATAACGTGGTCGCTCAATTTTGATAAAAGTTTCTTCATTTCGTATTCTTTTTATTTTTCCCTTCCACTTAACCGTAAAGTGATCAACCAGTGTACACCAATTCCTTACAGAAACTTCTTCTTCCCCCCTCCAAGATATTAACAGTCTCTCGTTACTCAATTAAGAACCGTCCAAACTTGAAGCGAACACTCGCCAAACAACTCCACCGCCAGCAACGTTTCGTTTATCTTTTAACCGGTGAAATTTCGTTTACAACACTCGAAAGCACCGATGGTGACGGAGCAACGGGACGAAAAAGGGGAAGAAAGAGAAATTTCATTGATGGAAATTACGCATGACGAATATTTAACTCAATATATAAAAAAATTTCTATTTTTAAAATTTTATCGAGATTTGAATCGTTGATTATTTAAAATATACAGCGATTCGCAGCCGCGATGATAGATGCGATACAAAGTCAACTGAAAAAAGAAATATTCCGATATTAATATTCCATTCTGTGTTCTAAACTCGCGCAATATTACGTATTTACCATCGATCAAACTCGAGAAAAATTCTCTGTCGTGTTCGATGCTCGAAAAAAGGGATCGAAGACACCTCCGCGCGACTGTGGTGAATCGCGTGAAAATGAATTTAATTACAGCGGTCTCGTGCTTGATCCTTGGGACGAAACTATCTATTAAATTTCGCCAGTCGAAAATCTAGCTCTGTCGCGGCCATTCTATCTCATCCTACCTCTTGGACGAGCATGAGAGGGCCTCCGGGAAATCTTCCGTCGTCTCGATGGTTGAATATGACCCACCGGCCTCCTCCTTCCCTTTCCCCCCTCCCCCTCCTTCCACCCGACCTTCCTTTCACGCTGCTTCGTGCACACTCGCGCATTTCGCTCTCCCCTCTTCCTTGCCGCCTATGTCATCGCCATCTCGCGACGAGATACAACAACGAGACGAGAGATAACAAGGACGAGGCGGAGATTGCTTCATTAGCTGAAACGCGTAATTGCACTGTCTATTTGCCGTGACGTTTATCGGAAGGGTGGAGAAAATGTTTGCGCAAAGGACGTTCATAATTCGTTCGTCATGCGACACTGGGTGGGCATCTCCTCCTCCGCGCTTTTGAATGGAGTCACGTGGAAAGAGGAGTGGGGATACGAATTTCTCGACGCTTTCATCCGGAGAAGGGAGGGAAGGGGGGAGAAGGTAGAAAAGCAAACTTCGTCGACGGAGGGCTCTGGGATCGCGATTGATTTCGCCGGTTGGAAAATGAATAATTTTTTTTTTTTTTCCTCTCTCTCCCTATGTATCCATGTATGCGTGGATATAATGGATAAAATGTAGAGGGGAAAAAAAGGGATGTAAAAGGTATAGGGACAATGGGAATGTGGAGAATAGACACGAGGTTGGATACGAAAAATATGCAGTGCTGCAAAGTACGGATGGATGAGAGAGCGTAAATGTGTCTTCGACCGTTACGTTCTACCGTTGGAGAATCGATCAAGAATTATGTTCGTCGATTATGAATACTTTTGTGAAATTAAATTTGTGAAATGCGATTGGCACTTGAAATTTGAGAATCGATTAATATATTTCTGATGATTGAAATTCGATCGATATTACGCGCCCCTAGTCTCGTGAATAATTTGAGTAGAATTTAAAATTTACGAAGGATTAAAATATTATCGATATTGTGAAACGTAAGTAAATATGTATAATGAATATTTAAAATCTGCGGATAATTTAAGTGAAATTTGCGAATGATTAAAATAATCATAAGATCGATATTCATCGATTGTGAATGTTGAATGTTAATATTACAAAATTTACCGAAGACCAGTATTCGTCGATTGTAAATTCGTATTTGTGATTGGTAGAATTACCTTCCCCCCTTCTATTAGTCTCGACGAGATATTCATCTAATTAACGATACGATCTACGAACTTCTGCCCCCCTTCTACAACTTCCGTCTTACCTAGATCAAGGCAATTAAAACTTGGGATCAATTCTATCAAAGGGGCACGGTTCGGTTGACGATTTCATTCTTCTTTCCCCGTAGTATTCGGCGCGGCCGTGTCCTTTTCCTCTACGCCACAAAGCGAGGCGGAATCCGCAAGAAAGTTGTCGTGCCATTTTCTCCGTATCCACGAGGGGAGGGAGTGGAAAGAAACTTGCACCGTCTCGAGCAAGGAGATGGACGAAAAGGCGAGTTCTTTTCTCGCAGCGCCGTCCCTGAAACGGTTCTCTAATTAGAATCGAACGGTTCGGTAAACCGCTATGGATGGATTTAATTATGCACCCTTTCGCGACGGTGCGCCTCGGTTCCGACTCCTCGAAAAGACAGATGCGGCTCTCTCTCTCTCTCTCTCTTCTCGCGTCGCCCATCATCCTCTTCGTGAATTCTCTGTGTTTTATTTTTTTTTCAAATACAACAATGGCGGCGGCCAGCCGCGGGCAAAAGTGAAGGCGAATTTTTTTTTGTCCTCGGAAAAAAACTTTCTAAAGTCGAAACAATTGAAAAGTCTTTTGAGAAATCGAATTTTCAAAATTCGATCGCAAAGTGAACAATTAAGAAATGCGATACGGTTTCGTTGAAATTGAATTTATTAAAATTTCTTTAAAAAAAGGTTTGAAAATTCGTATCTCGAGATATCGGGGTAACAAAGGCTCGGGGGGTTCTTTCTATCGGTTCTAATTAATCGAGGACGAGACGGGGCGTCGTTGTTAATTGCTTATATGGAGGGAAACGTTATTGTGGGCGGCGACAATGGCCCCAGAACGACAATAATGCGCGCCGAGCTGTTTCGCGGTGATACTTTATAGCGCGTATTTCCATTCGAGGGAACAATCGCCCTCCCCCTCCTCCTTTTGTGGGAGAGAGTGACAGTCTGGAATCAAGCTAGCAGCCGGATGTAACCGAGCCACCCACCGACTTGTATGGTTCGTAATTCATATTTTTCAAAGAAAAAAAAAAAATTTTCCTCCATTAATCGAGTTTCGAATGCGCTTCCAAATATGTTGAAGAAAAAAAAAATTGTTAATAAACACGCGACAAAAAATATTTTCAAAATTTTTCCGGATACGTATAAATAGACGATTTCTTTGACAACAATAATTCTTTGAAAAACGAACAAAATTTTGTTTCACGTTCGAACGAAATATTTGAACAAATTTAAACATATCCTTTTCTCGCCGTTTAAATGTTTTTAATTAGGTTGGCGAGTTACCTTTAGGCTGACTGACTGGGATGAAATACTTTTCTCCCCCTCTCCTTCTTTTTATTTTATTTTATTTTATTTTATTCGTTTATCGAATTTTTCGCAGTTGGAAACGGAACCGCTTAACTTTCCCCGCATGGAGAACTCGTGGAAACGATTCCAGGGACAGAGGAGGGGGAGAACGCTTAAAATTTTGTTCGTTTGATTTACGACACTTGCCGCTGACTCGTCGGGAAACGGATCAAAAGTGGGACGTGGCTCGTTGGATGTCGGGGCGTTTTTTGCATGCCGATGGGTTGGCTGGTTGCTCGAGGCTTGTTTGGGAGAAGTTGTTTGGGGCTCGAGAGGAACGGTCCAAGTGATCTTGCCCTAGGATTTCTCGGGAAAGTAAGCTGTATCGTGAATATACAGGAGGGGGGGTGTCGCTAAACTGAATGTTGAAGAGAATTGAAGAGAACTAAATTGAAAGCGTGCGAAGAGAAGAAAGGATTGTGATTTTCGACGATTGAATTTTTTGTGGATTAATCGAAATAAATACGCAAAATATTAATTTCTTTGATGTATCGAGGTGTTATCGCTGATGATGAAGGTCGGTTTATTTTTAATTAAATTAGATAGATATATTTTTAATTAAATTTGCGGTGTCGCAATCAAACCGAGAGAAATTTCCAGCTTTTCCAGTTTCGCAAAAGGAAACGAATAATTAATTATATTCGCAAAGAGCAAAGAGCCGCGTCTTTGCGCTTTGTGCATTATCGTGATTATAGTGTCGTATTGTAGCGATATATGATGAATTCTCTGCGAGAATTATTTTGTTGTTATCATTATGTGGATTTTTATATGAAAATATTATTTGTACGTACGGAAATAGCGAACGGATGACCTCCTCTTCTTCTACCTTCGATATACGTATAATTTTTAATACATCGAAAATTGTACAATTCATACAGGTATTGAAATAAAATGGAATTGAAGTGGAAAATTAATATTGTACCGAACTTGTTGGAAATATTCATATTGACATATTTATTATCTTATTTTATTAAATATTTCATGATGAAATTGATATATATTTTGTATCAACGAGAAATATTTGTACCGTGCAATTATTGACACGTCTCTTATTCTCAGATATACAGTGTATTATTTCAAAATATTTTTCCAAATATCGCAATTAGAGTGTGATTTATTAAAGCAGAAATGTATTGTGTACAATAATAGTACATGAAAATATATAGAGATTTGCTTAATGTCCACGCGCATTTCACCTTGAAGTTGAGAGACAAAAAACATTCGTCCATGCGATTAGAGAGGAAATTGAGCAACTTCTTATTTAAATATCCCTTCGCACAAACTTATTATTATGCGTCAATGTGGACGAACTGGTTAACTGTGTTGTTAAATAGAGCATGACTATTGAACATGTTTATGGGCCACGTTCCTTGTAATCTTTAACGGCCTAATGTTTAATCGCGATCCAATAATCGAGTTTGTAAGAAGGACGAATCATAGAAATGTGAAAAGTAATTATAATAAATATAGCATTATATATTATAATTAATATATTATAATTAATATAATATATAATAAAACAATATAATAAAGTTCAGATTTAAAGCGCGTCTTCATTTAATTTCTAAAAAAATATTATAGGTTAGGAGCTGATAAATTCAAGTAGAATCGAGAAAATTCGGTAAAGATCGCGATATTACTACTCGAAATTCGTTAGGTATATAAGTTTAAATGCTTCGGCTCGGTTCGGCAATGATCGGCTATGTTCGACTTTCGACGCGATAACGGATCGTGTGTTACTCGTTTCGACATCGTCAAAAATACGATTGAAATAAATGAATTTTTTTTCAATAAAAAGATTAAAAAATATTAAAATACGTTGCCTGTACGATCATTGTTAAAAAATAATTTTTATCACGGCATTATGGAAAAGAGTTAATGATAAAAATATATGTTATCGTGCTTTAAATTCGGTCCATATTCAAAGGATTATATCGCGCATATAGTGGTGTAGTTTATTATTCAGCGATAGATGTTGCGAGCCTAACATAGTTTATATTCGTAGGAATAAACAATGTGTCGTCGCATGTTTTCACGCGAAACGAGATTTCAACGTATATATCGTTTGTGCCGCTTTAATAGCCTGTAACAACGGTCTATGATCGGAAAGCGTGAAACAGCCGGGCGCAATTTTTCATCGTTAATATTTCACCGATCCCCTTTTAACCGATAAATATTAAACCACCAGCCTCGTATCGGTTGTATGTGCCCCATCGAAAATTCAAAACAATTGCTCGCATAGGATGTTCCCGGAAAAAAAAACAATGATAAAAACCTTTCTCGACACGTAAATGTTGCGTTATCAACGGGAGGAAATTAAAATTCGAAAACTTCGAAAATATAATAGGAAATAATATCTTCAGGGAACGAAGAGAAAATTATTTTAAAAAATAATTCAATTACTTATATAGAAAATATATTTAAATCGCTTTTAGAAACGTGATCCGTTTCTCTTCTCTGGAATTACCTTGGTAAAAACTCGAAGAACGAGACAAAGACTGATCAGCCATTTTCCCAAGATACGTCTGCGATTGAGTTTATCCTTTATCTATTTACCTTAACTTCTCTGTCAACTTTACTCTTCTCTCGTCTCTCGTCTTTCTGGCATTTGCTCGCTCACGCTCAATTTAATGTGATTCATTCGACAGAAAACAAGAGGAACTAAAAGTTGCGAAAAGAAATAAAACGAACGCATCGATTTTATTATATATATGAACTAGATACTGAATGAATGGAATTCTATGTATTTTAATTATCTTTAATCATTTTCATATATTATTAATCAAAATTTTATGTTTTATTTTTCCATGCACACATTTGAATATACTTGTTTGTTGTAATAGCAAACTTTCAATCCAAGAATAAATTCTATACTTTCCACGATCGTGTCCTTCTGCGAAAACCTAGATAAGCGTTGTATAAATATTTCTCGAATATACTCGAAACTTTTCCACGAAGAAAGAAATTAAACTCGAATTAAATTTAACACTTTAAGCTTCAACACGAATTCGTACGAATTATATTATCATTTTTCATTTCTTATTACGTAGAAAAAAACTAAATCCCTTCTTACGTGGAAACGAAACATTTTTAATTATCTAACTAAGTAATATACTGGTTTGTGTTGCATCGCGCGTCGAACTTTTACCGGTGTAGTTAAACACAAGGAACATCCCCTTTAAAATACCGTTTAAACCATGCCGATACGACCCTCCATTGCCGAGATATCGTCGTTTAAAGCGGGCCGTTAATTTCGAGCGTCGACCATTGTCTCCGTCTCGTTCGCGCGTGTGTCCCTCTCTCGTTATCGGTCTCGCTCCCATCCATTCGTCAATCCTCAACCGCGACACTTACCCGTGTGTGGATGGTCAGTTACTGACTCAGCTTTTTTTCTCTCCTTTTCGCTATTACTAACCGCGTTGTGCGTACAGGCAGGGGAAAAGTAGGCCACGGAATTTTGATTGCTCACAAAGGTTTGTTTCTAGCAACCGATATCGATATACACATACACTTCAAACTTCTACTTTCTTATTAATTTTAATTGTATTAAGTTTTATTTGGATTATAGTGTTTTTGAGTTGAAAAGTTATTTTTCTAAAAAAAGAAAGATTGGATAAAAGATAGAAGC
>NW_006263356.1:163430-168041 GCF_000469605.1 Apis dorsata | reverse complement strand
CTCTCTCTCTCTCTCTCTCTCTCTCTCTCTCTCTCTCTCTCTCTCTCTCTGTCTTCCTTTCTGGCTAGATGAAAAAAAATTGGCGCGTAACGCTCGTCCAAACGTCCGTTTCCTCATAGAAACAGCGATTACAGACATGTTTCTACCTCCGTTCCGTTTTATATATACGATTGCCTCGCGTCAAATCCTTGTTTTCCGTTTCGTTTACCGGAAATTGATTTTCGATCTCGCATTCTGGAAGTGACACGCATCGCGAGCATCGGTCCCGAGCTTTCTTCTTGTCCCTTCGAGGAAATTGTCTGCCATGTACTCGAGGCTACATCGTTCTATCTTGCATGCCCGCCGAGATTCTATGGTATTCCTCGTCTCGTTCCATCGAACGCTCCTGGACAACCAACGGAGAGATCGCGTCATTTCATTCCCCCATGAAAATTTTATGAGCTACGTGCTCGAATCGAGCATGAAGTGAAAAATATATTCTTCCTTCACCATTTAGAAAATTATTTTTTATATATTTAAAGAAGTAGAGAAATATACGGATAAATATATAGAAAAAGACGATAAAGGAAAGAAGGAGAAATCGAAGCAAAAGTATCTCGTAAAAGTTGGCATCGAATTTTTATATAATTACGTAACAAAGCTTTGTGATGATGATAATAATAATATTTCATTATAAATAACGAGGAAACATAAGATTTTATTTGTTTCAAAATTTTAAAACACGGAACACTGAAAAATTAAGTTGGATGATAAATACGTGTCTAATAAAAAAATATCGTTCGATCTTCGGCTATGTATTTTTCATCGTAAGAAAGAAGGTTGGAATTTTAAAAAACATCGTTTGATTAATAGGCGTTGCAACTTTAACCACCAGACAGGCATTCGAAACACTTGAACACGTATTGTTAGATCGATGGCCGATGTGTATATCTAAAAGAGTCTAAAAGAAATGAATGTTTGACCTCCTCCTCGGACAGCTTATTTGTCAGGAGGAGGAAGAGGCAACTAACTAAAATATCGTGTTATTTAACTACAAAAGTTTACAAGTATCATTTCAGGTGAGGCAGTGTGCACTTTATAACAAGTTTCAAAGTGTAGACTTAGTATTATAATCCATCTTCCAACGAGTACATTATATACGTTATAAAAGTATTCGTGTGTTTTATAAATCATACGAATATACACTTTGGAAATCTGTTTCAAGCCAACCAACGAGAGATAAGATAAATATCACAATTTCAAAGACACGAAACGCGATATGATTTTTCTTTTTTTTTTTTTAACTCGAGTCAAAACTTTTTCGCGTATTTTTCACGATCGGAACGCGGTAAGAATTACTATTAATCTTCGTCAAGGAGAATAATGCCGAGTCATCGAATGCATACGTTGCAACGAGTCTGTTATTAAGTTATCTTCCATAGAGTGAAAAAAATTTTATTTCGACAAAATAGGTAAAGGTGAAAATTTTACTCGTGTTTCTTTTCATTGTTTTTATCAAAATTTTGATAAAAACGGGTTAATATGATTCACTCACTTGCAGCATTCGTTGTTCAAGGATTAAAATTAATACTCTCGCGAATATGATAAAATTGTGACGAAAGGAATCGCGCTTATCAAGCTGGCATAATTTTGTTTCACAGAACAATAATCCCTTTCCAAACCAGTGAATTTCGGGGCAAGGCCCCTTTTAAAATATCACAGTTTCCGTCATTTTCCACCATTGTTTCCAAGAAACCTCCCGGGCTATTGTGCGGAACAGTAATCTACGTACGAGATGATTAAAACCATGACGTTTCCTTATATGCGAAATTTTATTCGTTCGATCTCGATTCCTTTATTCCAATATAAAATATATCCTAATTAAGTTTGAATTGAATCATACACTTCTCCTTTATTTCTATCCATTAAAACGTGTGTTTCTTGTTTAAACAAAAATAAAAATAAATTGTTGTTTCAGTGAAATGAAATTTTTATGAAATCGTCCAAATCGTTACATTTTCCAATTCAACAGAAATTGATCTAAAAAAAAAAAAAAATACCTTCTTCTATAATAATTTTTCAACACTTTCTCGATCGACATTTGCACCATTTCCATTAGTTTATTTCATTGAAATTCGCTGCACAGATCCGCGATAATTACTGAAGGGATTAAACGTGAAAAAAATTTGTTTTAAAAAAAATTTCCGCATTCAACGATCGAGGTGACGCGTACCACGACACAAACCGACGGTGGAACTTTCTCGAATCTTTTCTTTGCTTTCTTGCCCCTCCTCTCTTTCCCCCTCCACTGCTCCCGTCGCCTGTTCGCGAGCGCGACGATTCAGTCGCGGCGTATAAAACACCGATATCGAACAAAGCCGGAGCTGAATAAGAATGAGACGCGCGAGCGTCTTTGCAACGCGGTGAAAAGCGGTGTTTTTCCAGACATTAGATCCCGTTCCCGCGATAAAATAGGGCCGGGGGAAATAAAGGGGTAAGATCGTTAGCAGCTAACCGATAAGAAAAGTATACTCTACGAAACGAGATCACCATTCTTTGCCTCGATGGACACTTGTTAATTTTAAACGTATTATTCCGAGCATTTCGTCGTTGAAAGAATTTGGATGTATAGAATTGTGTGTGATAAATATATAGTTATTTATAAATATCTCGATGCGTTTATAAGGAATAGACTTACTTCATTGAAAGCAAATATATCGTAGTTATCTAAAATTGATGCTATGGTATCGGAACACGGAACACGTGTAAAAGTTAAGAAACCACGCATTTCACGGACCGCAAATTCCCAAGAAAGGTTTCGTATAATCAACGATTCAGCCATTCCGCTTTATTCGCATCACGTGTATATCCGCCCATAATCCGATTCCCTTCTCTTCTCCTTCGTGACAGGGCCGGCGGCATGGTGGTATCATCAACCCGTGCCAATGACGCCATTACTCCCGATTACGATCTCCTCCCGTCCGGCCGATTTAACGCGGAGAAGCATCGAAAGAAATTGTCTTCTCTACCGTGAAAAGTAACCGTGCAAAGGATTCCTTCGCAGCGCAGCGCAACGTTAAAAATGTCCACCAGTCGGCGTTAGTATCGCGAAAATGGCGAAGCCACGAAATCTCGATGTAATGAACAGCGAGATTCAGGGATCGCTAATTTTCAATCTCCTTTCCAATCGATTATTTTTCCAACGATTTCCTCCTCGGTTTTGCAGAAACTCGAAACAGGGCTCGTTTTCGGTCCAGTCTCGTTCCACTTCAATCGATATTTTAAGCTTCGTTAAGAACGAGTGAAAACAAACGATCACGGTTCGATGATTTTCATCGTGTACAAATGGAAAGTTGGTGATAAAGATATAACTGGTTTAATTATTCGTTGTCTTTGGGTATAACATTTGAAATTTTGGTTTCTTTAACTTATCGGAACGATTAAATTAAGGGAATAATTGATAATATTATATTTTTTTAGAATTTAAAATTTCAAAGTCAAATTTGTTGCAAATCTTTATCTTTGTAAAATATTTATTAGTTAATAATGATTGTTAACTGTATATTATTATATTTCATTTTTATACTTTTTTTTTTTGGTCTTGATAACGACGAATGTTTTACGAGAAAAAATTGACATAAATTGCGATCGAACGAAAGTATTCGTGCGAAACTTGGATGCAATAGAAAGATTACATTTCACTTGCTCCCGCATAATTCGCCCGTGTTCCTCTCTTGCCGGTATACCACGAATCGTATAAATTTTCTTCGATCCTTGAACGTTTAAGGCGCTATTTCAGCAGAGATGGATTATCGAATAAAATGGAGGCTTTCTCGTAGCCGACTCGAAATAAGACGTCTTTTACCGATTGATTCCAATTCTTCCCTCCCTTCCTTTCTCTTTTTATTTTTTTTAAATCGAGTACTTACTCTATTCATCGAATCACTTCGCGTTTTTTTATCTGAAATTCAATGTCGTTCAATAATGAAGTGGAGAATATAATAAGGAATGAATGTTTGACTTTAAATTTTGATGAATTCACTTGAACGTTATATTATTTTTATTTGTAAAATTATTTCAGATTTTGATATTTATTATCCCGTATATTAAATAACAAGAAAATAATTGGAATAAAAATTTTTGCGCTATAAGAATCGACAAAAGAATTTATTTCATTAACACTACCAACGCGTGGAAAACGAATTTTCATTCTAACCACATCTCCGTAATTTTCAACCTACGTTATCTACGTAGCTGGAATAAACATTGTTGAGAACACATTTTATTATTATACTTGTACGCGTAGGTATATACATTACAGATGAATATTATGCGGTAAACCCGCATAACACCTAAATAACTTCTAAATTTACGCGTTGAAGGAAAAGTTGTTACGTGTACGTGAAAATTACATGTTTTCGCGGACCGTGTATACGCAACGCGTGCATACACTTTAGTTACCGAGAGTGTTCCCTGAAGTTCAAAGATCAATTTCGGCCATCTTTTTTTTTTTTTTTTAAACGAAACACATTGCGTTCTTACTTCCAAAGTTTTCACTGATATTGAATTTCTAACACGAACTCTGATATTGAATTTTCAACTAGATACTTTCAACCAGTTCCAAGGAAAAAT
>NW_006263356.1:160879-163199 GCF_000469605.1 Apis dorsata | reverse complement strand
TTTTTTTTTTTTTCGTCAATGGAAAATATTAAAATATTGTCGACGATATTGTGCCAATTAATTTTTAACATTGTGATCGCCGCACGAACAAGTTGGAGGAGTTGATTAGCGAGAACTACTGATTAAATTACTCGATGCTTTCGTCTGGGATAGAGGGACGAGTGTCCGCTCAATTTTCCCTCCCCCAGACTTAATAAAACCGACTATACATGAAATGAAAGTAGAGCGACTCCACGGTAGAACAAGTAGAATGAAATTTTCATTGGAACAATTTTAAACTTTATCACCACATATTTTATGGAAATATATAACTTGAAATATCTACTTGTTCCCGTGCAAAAAAATTGTTAATTTTCACATATACATACTCGTATATGATATTTTCAATTCTTCCATTATTATTATTACTTGTTTTTATTTAAACTTTAGTTTATAACAGCTCTCATAAAGCTCGATAACAGATCATTTCGCGGAAGAAGAAACAATCATCTATATATATTACCATATATAAATTATAAAGGAGAGAAGGAAAAATCATAAAAAATACAATCGATCTAATTAAACGTACACCAATTCCGAATTTATTTAATTTCAAATGCTCCCTTTCAATTTTCTTTTTTATTTTATTTACTCGAAAATTACGAGTATATTTGTCATATTTTTCTAAATTATTTTTTTTTTTCTTTTAAAAAGACAACGATCGACGAAAATATTTTCCCCTCCCTTCGTAAAATCCAAAAACCGTTGGCGTTGAAGAAGATATTTAACGCGAAATCGCCCCTTTTTTGCGTTACGTACAAGGATGAGCTCGCTTCACGGAGGATTAATTTCCTTTTACACGTCCGTGGCACGCCATAATGCGATCGGCGTCGCTAATAAGCGGCACGAAAAACGCATTAACTCGTTACAAAGTAATCCGCCTCGGGTTCGCGTTAACGTTATAAGCATCGTTCCTTTCATCGCCCTCCCGAGCCGAGGATCGTCTCGCGCTGCCTAATGTAATCTGTGCATTATTAACCCTTTGGCGCTGCAATGGAGATTTCGAATGGTGACGATATTTATTTACGTTTGATTTTTTTTTTTTTTTTTTAAATATCGCTTCGCGATTTTTTTTTTTAAATAGATTCCCAAGCTCTTTATTTTATAAAGCGTGGAATAATATTTATATAACTGTCAAGTTGTCTAGAATTTTTTATCTCAAATTAGACCGTGAATCGAACTATATTTTCGGCGTTGGTCCGAGTTCGAATAGAAATATTATTTTCAAAGTATTTTTGAGTTTTATAATAATTTTATAATTAATTATCTCTATTCATTAAGAAATTGATAGAGGGGAAGGAAAATAGAGATGAAAATAGAGATGTAGCGTAATAGAATGAAAAATAAGAAATAATAAATAGTGAACGTGAGAGCATTATTGGGATTGGAAACCGACATTCAACTTTAATATTCAACAAATTTTCTTCCCCTATACGTAAAGATACGTGAAACATCAAAATATAAAAGTTTTATTATATTAATCACTTTCGAAATTATTATCCACCTTTTCTTATTTCATCTCCTTCGTTATTTATATTCATTGCAAATTTTATTCACAAGCGCTTAGCCCAGAGAGAGAGAGAGAGAGAGAACTTCGAATTTATGTAATATTTCCAACAATTTCCTATACAACTGTCCAACGAGCCGGGTAAAAATTCCACAGAGAGAGAGAAGGAAAGAAAAAAACGCAAACGGTCAATCCAAAATCGCGCGAGATCCGCTTCCGAGCAATTAAACGCATCCCAATTTTTGAGGTGCACGAATCAATGGATGAATGGGGGGAAAAAAAAAAAAGGGAAAGAGGGGGAACAAAGATATCAAAAGCGAAAACGGCCCAAACCCTCCGAACAAACTTCCAAAAAAAAAAAAGAAAGAAGAGGAAAAAAAGAGAAACAGAGAAACACGCCCCCCTCCCCATTGCGCTCCATTTTTTCGACACACGTTTGAAAAAGTTGCGTTCGAATACCGTACGGCTGCATCCATTTAAAACGATCATATATACGCTACGTTATATACATATATATATATATGTCGAATATGTCGCATTGATATTTTTTTTCTCTTTTTTTCTCTTTTTCTTTGTCTACTTTTGCCCCATGTGGATTTCGGTATCGGCGGAAGTGACCTATCACGGGGTCGCCTCCGCAGAAACAATAACCGCAGCCAGTTAACGTTCGCCGTTCATCGTGCCCCCATTGTTTCTTCCACCGTGCATCCGTTTTACGAATCGACACGACTGTGGGGGAGGGGGAAAAAGAAAAAAAGGATACGCGCAGAAACG
>NW_006263356.1:158396-160716 GCF_000469605.1 Apis dorsata | reverse complement strand
TTTTTTTTTTTTTTTTTTTTTTTTTTTTAAGAGAATGGGGTGCATTAATATTCGAATTCGTGGTCGAATTTTTGAAATTGAAACGAGGAGCGAAGGTCGAGATATTAGAGATCGTGTCGAGGGCGTCCCGTTTGTTGGAAAATGTAAGAGAGAAAGAGAGAAACAGGTGGATGGATGGATGGATGGATTCACGGTTTTATTCTTCTTCGTCTCTAAAGTAGATTGTTGATAGGATCCGCCTCAAGATGCGCTGGACAGAGAGAGATCTCCAATTGAGATCAATGATAATATTCTCTTAACAATAAATATAAAGGAGATTTTTTTCTATTAATTCTAATAAATTTTTCTTCACAATCGAATACTTTTGTTCCGATTTCACACTAGTTATTTTCGAATTCTTATTTATTAGGCGTGCAAATAAGTTCCTTCCCCTTTTTTTCTGCGATTGCTTTCCGTTTCTTGACACCATCCGAAACAGCTTTTTTTTGGCATTCTTGAGCTCTAAAAAAGAAAGTTTATTATATTATTATAAGATATTACTTTATAGTATAGTAATATTTTAGTATAATTAATTTATAGTATATATATTAAAGTATTATTAAATATTACTATATACATTTCTTATACACCTATTTATTATATAAATAAAATTAAATCGATTAATCATTATTTAATCAAACTCGAATAATGAAACTTGAGAGTATTATATATCTAGTGAAGCATTCTCCCATAATTTTTAATTATATCTAATTTCGTTCCTTCTCTCCTTCTCCTATTATTTTCCAGTGTTTTTAATTCCTCGAGTCAAAAAACATTAAAACGAGACATCCACAAAATTCGATTTCCTTTATCTCGTGATACATATGCAATTTGTTGAGAAGAATCATGATGACCGCTCAACGATTTCAAGCAATATGGCGTCGTTCACGTTCGGCTGTCGACGCTATTGAAACGATTTGCTTGCCACTGGCAGGAAATTCTTATCTTACAAAGCGTGCAAAAAGTAGGAAAGATTCGAAATTTTAATTTGGAAGACGATCGTGCATCGTGAAAATTCGACGACGGTGACTTTAAAGGAATTATTCGACTCGAAAAGAATCGAGTAATCTTGTCATAAAATCTTGAATTTGGAAGAAACGAACTTATTTGCACACTCTGAACTATCTCGAGTAACTCTCTCGAGTTACGAATATACATAGAGCCACTACGAGGTTGTTGTAAACGACGGCGGTTTATCCACGAATTTCCTGGAGGGAAGCCATCCGACCACGGCCTTTTGACGGCGAGCTTAAGTGCACACACACATACACACAGACACACACACTCCCTTAACCATCGAAATTCCTCGCACAACCCTTAAAACTCCGGGGCTTCCTCGTATTACCCCTTAATTCGCCCTTGGTCCCAAGGAGGCCGAATAGCGAAAGCTTGGACGTCCCTTAACCGTGGAGGGGGAGGGAGGAACCGATGACCCACGGTATGCGGAGGTTATCGCGGGGCATTCTTGGTCCAGTTTGATTTAATGGCTTCCCTTTAGTCGGCTGACTTAAACGTTATCTGGATATATATATATATATTCGAGCCACACTGTGTACGTACACGTGTGCATGCGGTATACCGATAAATCACTCTCTACTTGCTCCATTTACCCTGTTTCCATTTTACCACCCTCGTTACTTTCTTTTGTATTTTATATTATTTTATTTTCTTCTCTCTTTCTCTCTCTCTTTAGGGTGGATTTATCCTTCCTCGAGCCAACGTTTTAAAAATTCGAGTCCAGGTAGTTAAAACTTTGGAATTTTTTTCTTTCTTTCTTCTTTTTTTTTTTTTTTGTTAGAAAATCTAATTCCTAAATTTTCAGGGGAGGGAGAATTTCAAAATTTGGATGATCTCGCGACATCCAGTATCGATTCCAATTATCCTGCTGATACTTTTCTCTGAAGTTTCGTTCCACACTGGTGTTTTCACGCTGGTTTTCGAGAATATCCAATGGGGGATTGGGAGAGAGGAAGGATGGGCCGTGGGATTGACGGGGGATTGGCGTCGAGAAGCCGCAGACAGGATTCGGGGATTCGACGAAATCCTGGCAGCGAGGAAGCAGTCTTAAATCAACCGGCGAGAAAACAATATCGGCGTTTCTCAAAGCCGCTCTCTCTCTTTCTCTCTCTCTCTCTCTCTCTCTCTCTTCACTCGCTCGTGAAATGGATTTCCGTGAACGATGGGGAATCGAGCCAACAACAACAGCCTCTCTTCGCTTCTTTCCTTTTTTTTTAGTTTTTTAGTTTTTTTTTTTTAACTTCTTTTTGTCCATCGATTTCGC
>NW_006263356.1:156605-157950 GCF_000469605.1 Apis dorsata | reverse complement strand
GAGAGAGAGAGAGAGAGAGAGAGAGAGAGAGAGAGAGAGAGAGGAAGAAAAACGAGAATGAACTGGAAAATGGACGGGTGATGGAGAACTGGTTTCGAGGATTCTTCGAAAACGCTTTGGATAACTCTCTCTGGCTCGAGTCGGATAAAGAATGGACGCAGGTCTTGTTCTTGAGGGGATTCTTCTGCGTCGCGTCGTCATTGTGATTCCTGACGAATCGGGAGAGGAGAGAGGACAGTTTCTTTTGTCTTCTCACGAAAGCGTTGTCTCTTCCTCACATTCGGTTGGAAGAATAGAATCTGTTTCCGTATCTAAAATTTGTACAATTTTAGAACGAAATTGGAACGCATTAAAAACGATCGAAACGGATTTTTCAAAATCTCGAACGAAAATTCCTCGATCTTGATTCGATTTGTTTTCGCATTTTGCATTGTTTTCTTTCTATCATTTTCTATTCTATTCGAACGTCGTTATATATATATATATATCGGATCTTCGAATTACAGGTACGACTTTTTCTATTTCCGGGTTCGAACACGCCACGCTTCTTCAAAAACCCGCTCGAATTTTGAGTAAGGGGAACAACACCGTCGGTTGAGATGGATAGATAGATCCGGTTCGGCCGGATGTCGAGATGATGGTTTCCTAGTCGTTGTTTGTCCTCAAGAGGGAGTCAATAATATCGAGGCAATTATCTCTAACCGAGTCGAAAAGAGAACGAGGTTTATACACATAAACCGTTTTCCTCCTCTATAAATGATACTTTCCTCTTTACATCCCTCTCTCCTTCTACTCGAACCGGAAATCGCAAATAAAACCCCGGGATCTTTAAATGTTCCATTAGGGAGGATCCATTAAGAAACGGTACGGCCACTTTCCGCGTTATTGTCGTCTAAATTATTTCAATCTGGGTCGAACTGGGTGGAGGAAGACGAAATTTTTTTTTTTTGTTTTCTTTTTTTACATTTCGAAATTTGGGAGAGAGCGTACGTAGGTATGGGAATCCAGTGTGCGTCGATTTTTAATATTTGTATATAGAAAAAAAGAAAAGAGAAATTTAAAGAACATTGTCTATATAATTCCATTGGAGAAAATAATGTGTATACGATGAATCTATCGTTTTAAAAATTTAGAAAATAAGATTTAAAATCCTTTAATATTCGTAACAAAAAAAAAAAAAAAAAAAATAATTTAAATAACAGGGAAAAGAAATAAATAATATACGAAGAATCTATTATTAGTTTTAAAAATTTAGAAAATAAAATTTAAAATCCTTTTTAATATTCGTAACAGAAAAAAAAAAAATAATTTAAATAACAGGGAAAAGAAATAAATAATATACGAA
>NW_006263356.1:154368-156395 GCF_000469605.1 Apis dorsata | reverse complement strand
GTTTTAAAAATTTAGAAAATAAAATTTAAAATCCTTTTTAATATTCGTAACAGAAAAAAAAAATAAATAATATACGAGGAATCTATCATTAGTTTTAAAAATTTAGAAAATAAAATTTAAAATCCTTTTTAATATTCGTAACAGAAAAAAAAAATAAATAATATACGAGGAATCTATCATTAGTTTTAAAAATTTAGAAAATAAAATTTAAAATCCTTTTTAATATTCGTAACAGAAAAAAAAAGAGTAATTTAAATAACAAAAAAAAAAAAAAAAAGTGATACGAGGAATTTACGAAAAAAAAAGAGCAATTTAAATAACATCGTCTACGCTTTATAATTTTTTCAACTCGTGGAATTTGATCGCGCAAATCTTTTACAACCATTGGCAAACACGTGTTCGAATTTTCTAACCGCAAGATTCGTAAAGCATCCCATAAACTCTTCGAATGATGCATCGATCGAGGGAAATCATACATTCCCTTCCTCTCGAAACAGATTCGTTTCGCAAAAGTCGTTTGGCAACGTGGCGAGGATATAACGCGTATATATAATTCGTATACACACACACACATATACATATACGAGTGTATGAACCAAACCGCAGATACGAGCAAACTCTGCGGGTGCAAATTTAACCGTAACGTGACGAGGCTTGCTTACGTTGTCGAGATGTCGTCAAACACAGTCTGGCCCCCTGTCACCCGATTGTTTCGAAACCTGTCTCTATTCAGGCTTAATGAAGTGATACCACTAATACGCATAATTTTTAATCAAATATATACTACGAAGTTGACACGCAAAAGTATCATCAATCATCTTACTCCGCTTACACTTTTCTTTTTCTTTTTGAATATAATCAATCAATTTTTCATAAACATTATTAATTTGATTGACAACGATCGACAGAAGCATTTCTCCGTATCTGGATCCAAATTGATCTTTATCCCCTCCCCTCCCCCCAAAAAAATTTTTTAAATTTATGTGGACAGGGAAGGAGAAACTTTGTATCGTTGTGAATCGAAAGAGAATCGGCGGGGAAAATTATTGTTTAAAGTTTTGCTCGTCCCAGGACAATGGAGAAGTGACAAAGACCTTGTTCCTCTTGTTCGCAGATTGGAGCGCTGAAGGAATACTTCCTGTTCGCTGACAAACGACTTCACAAGAGGTCCCTCTCCAGCAGCGAGTCCCATCACAAGACGCTGAGGGATGAGCCGAGGGTAAGTGATTCTCCCATGTTTGGCGCGAAGGCGTTGCCTCGTCAAAGTTGAACGGGCAACGGCGCGCAGGTGCGAAATACAGAAGCCGCGGCGCGTAATTTCGCTTCGTTTGTCATCGGCGCCGGGTGCATTGTCCCCTCCTCCCCTCCTCCATTCTAATTTTCTGACAACGGTAAATTAGATGGTAATGATCTTGGCGTTGTATTTCGATGTCGTCTGTTGTGACATCGTTTATATTTCCGAATATTTACTCTTTTATCTCTCGAATAAAAATGATTAATTTTTAAAAAGTAGTTATTTTCAGAAATTTTGGAAGCGAATTAAGCGATTTAATTATTCGATTCGGTTGCTTTTTTTTTTTTTTAATTTGTTCATTTCAATATCAACGACGCTTTGTTAAATTTTCTTTGTTAAAAAAAAGAGAATAGATTTTTTTTTAGTACACCCAACTTCGTTGAAAATTGCGTTATATATAAGATTTTTTTATTTGCAAAATAAAATTTGCTTGCTAATATTTTTGAAGATATATTTTCCTACATTCGATGGGTATATCGAGATAAAAAAAAATCTATCTCTTGAAAAATGATACAAAAAAACTACTGGTCGATGTGTAGATTATTTCGAAATTAATTGTATTTCAGAAAATTTGTCAATAAGTATTTTTGCATAATATGCAATTCTTTTCAAGATGATTTAATAACATTTCTTACTTTTTTTTCTCTTAGAATTAATCAGATGTTATTTCAAATTATTTCAACCATAAATATCAATCTATTTTAAATAAATTTATTATTTTAAATAAATTCTA
>NW_006263356.1:148338-154170 GCF_000469605.1 Apis dorsata | reverse complement strand
TTAATTTTTTTTTTTTTTTTTTTTTTACTAATTTATTAAATCATTTATTAAATCATCTCGTCATTCCTTAGATAATATATCTTATAATATTATCAAATGGGATAGAAAAAAAGAGGAGGAGGGAGAACAGATAAAAAGACAGAGCATTAAAATAAAAAAGTAATCATGCGATGACTGTCTTAGAAATGTCGACACTGTTTCTCTCTTCCCCTTTTGCCCTCGTTCTTTTTTCTACAAGCAAAAACACGGTAAAATATCAGCGGTGTTTCCAAAGATAATATTGTGCTTGCGCCATCTTTTCAACCGCGCCATTGTCTTTTTCTCGCCCGATGAAACACTTCGACGCGAGATGAAACGACAGTGAAAAGGTTTATTCAACAAATACGAAGGTTGAGCCATTTACAAGACACATAACTTGTATTTATGAGGAAGCAACAATTGTCTAAATCAGAGTAAAATAACCGAAGAAAATTAAAACGGGGAAGTGATTAGTCGAGATCATTCTTTCCTTCAATTGATATCCAAACGGATTAATGGTTCAGTTAATGGGAAGTAATTTCAAAGTGGAAATGGAAAAAGTTCAATTCCAATTCAGTTCAGTTGAGATATGTCATATTGTATAAAAAAAACATGCTAAATATTATATTTTCACAACGAATCATTGCATTCATAAAACTTTGAATTCTTATATTAAAAAAACGCGAAAAGAAATTAAAATATTGTCACCGAAACTTGGTCATCCGAATATAGAAAAAACCGTGTTATTGAAATCACTTTTTGTTTCATTATCTCAATTAATTATCGAGATATAACAAAATTCAAAGTTTCTTTCAACTGCTTAACACGTATTAACACGCGGAGATTATAAACGGGCCCGCGACTTAATCTATATTTTTTCTTGAAAATGCGTACTGCGTCTTTCCAGGAATCTTATTTATTAGAATTTAAAATAGGTCGATCGCACGAGTGCGAGCGAGAGATCCGAGTAAGAGATAAGAACGAAATGGTTAACGAAACGATTAAAAATTAAGCTTCTCTTTACACGACGATATCTCGGGAACCGGAAATCGTTTCGAAATAAATAAAAAAGCATTTTAAAGGACAAGGTTCCGCGCTTCTAACTATCTTTCATTAATTGACCGGAAGTAGCTATCTTCGAAGTTACAGCGGTTCAAAGTTTTTCTAATTTCAATAGGATTTAATCGAGTGTAAAATAATTAAAAATTAGTTCTTTCTTTACATGATGATATCTAGGGAACCGGAAATCGTTTCGAAATAAATAAAAAAGCATTTTAAAGGACAAGGTTCCGCGCTTCTAACTATCTTTCATTAATTGACCGGAAGTCGCTACCTTTGGAGTTATAGCGCTTCAAAATTTTTCTAATTTCAATAAGATTCAATCAAGTTCGAAGCAAATGAATAAAAACTATCCTTTCTTTATACGACGATATTTCGGGAACCAGAAATCGTATCGATATAAATCGAAAAGTATTTTAAAGGACAATTAATGTTTCATTAATTGACCGGAAGTCACTATCTTCGGAGTTATAATTTCAGTACAATTGAATCGGATTCAAGATTTAAGATGATAATTAAAAAATCGCGTTTCGCACTCACGTCAATATTTTACGAAATCGAGGAAAGCGAATACAATAAGTTGAAGCTCTCTCCGTTCTAATGCATATACCGCGAGGATTCGGCATCAAAAATGCTTTCCAGTTGATCCACGAATAAGTATATATATATACCGCTAACGCGAGCTTGTTGTATACCGGTGAACAGGAGTTGCATACAATCAGATTACACGGAAAGGTTATTAAGCGCAGTCTAATCAAGTTTGCCATCAAACAGCAAATCGTTTAACGTCGTTACACGGGCCGTGTAACGTGTAATAACTTTTGTCACGCGTTGCCAAGCTTTTCACCCCTCACCCGTGTCTACGTCACCAACTGTGTTTTAAATTGGATTTCTTAAAGCGTATACGAGGCGTAATTTCGCGGTGATCGAAACGTCCCTGCGAATTTTCGTTTTCTTCTCGCAACAATTGGGCGGAATTTCAATAATCGACAGAAATCTAAATTCCTCCTATTCCTCCGAATCTTTTTCCACCCCTTTCGAATTTTCAAAATTTTTTTTCCAATATCTAATTTCATTGCTCTCTTCAAAGAAAAAAAAAATTTTCGTTTTCTTCTCGCAACAATTGGGCGGAATTTCAATAATCGACAGAAATATAAAATCCTCCTATTCCTCCGAATCTTTTTCCATCCCTTTCGAATTTTCAAAATTTTTTTTCCAATATCTAATTTCATTCCTCTCTTCAAAGAAAAAAAAAATTTTCGTTTTCTTCTCGCAACAATTGGGCGGAATTTCAATAATCGACAGAAATCTAAAATCCTCCTATTCCTCCGAATCTTTTTCCACCCCTTTCGAATTTTCAAAATTTTTTTTCCAATATCTAATTTCATTTCTCTCTTCAAAGAAAAAAAAAATTTTCGTTTTCTTCTCGCAACAATTGGGCGGAATTTCAATAATCGACAGAAATCTAAAATCCTCCTATTCCTCCGAATCTTTTTCCGCCCCTTTCGAATTTTCAAAATTTTTTTTCCAATATCTAATTTCATTTCTCTCTTCAAAGAAAAAAAAATTGCCACATCTTCTCCCCTGATTAAAAATTTCGCGTGTTCACGGTTCACGGTGTCGCGAGCAAACGGAAACCGAAATAACGCGAGAAAAATATACGCAGCCGNCATCGTTTTCATTCATATCGGCCGGCCGACGTTAAATAAACCCTCGCCACGGCGAAAATTCACGGGCCCCCGAATTTTGGCCAACCTCCAAAAAAGTGGACTCGCCGTTCCGCGCCGATAAGCGCCACCGCTTATCCCCCTCCATTATCCGCAACGATTTCGACCAGATAGATTGTAATTTTCCAGAATTGAATAAATATAAATTTCTTGCCAACTTGTTGAACGCTACTTTTGATTAGGTTAAAGGCTCGATTAGAAAACACGCTATATTATTTATTATATATCGAGTATGGCAAACGATTGTTCGAAGTTACCAATTTCGTTGTTTTATAAATCGATGATCGAGGGAATGAAACGAGGCTTGTTCGCAAACCTCGCGTTTGTTAAAAGCGCCAAATTTCACGCGAAGAGAAATAAATTTCAATTCGCGACCGTCGCGATAAATCAATCTCGTTTAACGTTAACGTTACCCCAAGGATTTATATGTACTACTATATATATATATGTATGTATGTATGTATGTGTACGTACGAACGCATTTCTTATTCGCCCTCGATTTCTCTGAAGGTTTGTCTCTCTCTCGAAATGTGTACACTTTAATGGAAAGGAAAATCCATCCTTCGTGTTGGACAATTTTTCATCGATCTTTTATCAGCATCGAAAAAAATAGAGAATTATTTTATTACGTACGGTTCAATTTTTATTCGAAAAAACTATGGATGGAGGAGAAAGGGGATATTTTTATATATGATAAAAGTTATTTAATTAAAACGAAATTTTTCTTCTCGACGAGAAAAAATTATTTAATTATCGAACACGATTTTTTTATAAAGTCATATTTTATATTTCGTATCGTACGTAAAACTTCGGGTAAAATTTCCTTAAACTCGTTTATCCTCTTCCTTAGAGTTGCAGAGAATTTCACACGTTTTCAAACTCCTTCCACTTTAAGATTTTATCCGATTTATCCAATAAATATTATTTAATTACGGAAAACGCAATTTTTCTTTTCGACGAGATTCGAAAAAAAATTATTATTTTAGCACGACTTTTTTTTTTTTTATAAAGTCATACTTTTATATTTCGTGTATAAAACTTCGATGAAATCTATATAAATGGTTTTATTCGAGTTCAACGCGCGAATTTCGCACGTGCTCCGAACTCCTTCCACCACGAGATTATTCCACCCGAATAAAAATTGTCCGGCGCGCTGTTTTTCCAGGTACGATGGTTCCAACAGCAGCACGAGAAGAAACGAAAGAAGAGGGATTTCATGCCCTCGTCGTTCTCGTTCGATTATCCGACGTTTTTCGACGAGTTCGGCCCACGTCCCAGGCAGACCACGTACCATCGGCAAAGGAACAGAGGTGTGCCTCTTCAAAACCTGTTCACGGATCCTCTCTTTAAGGAACAGTGGTACCTGGTAAGTGGCCCCTTCGATTTTACTTCCATGGAACCTCGAGCGAAACGAACTCTCGACGTGACGAGACTCTGTCACCTCTGGGATGCGTGCTTGCTGGACACGACAGGATTCCGTTCCAGATCTATACCACCATTCCATCCCGTTTATCCAATCCGTTTCTATCGAATTTTTCATCGATTCTATTCTCTCGATGTGCCGTAACAATAATGGTAAAAAAAAAAAAAAAAAAAAAAAAAAAAAGGGAAACGTAATAATAGGAATATTTATTTTCTAACAATTTCTCGACAATTTTTAACTTTGGTAAATTCATTTCGTGCACGGTACTTGAAAAGAGAGTAATGTATAATTGTACAATTGTATTTTTTAAAATTTTTCGAATATTTTTAATCGTTGTTGAAATTTCTATTGGAAAAATATTAGAAAAATTTCTAATAAAGAAGAAAAAAAAAACAAAATTTGGATATATTTGGAAAAATGAAATTTATTTTACGTTTATTTTACGAAAAAGTGTAATTTTTTTATCCAAAATCGGGAACGATGTATGACGATGAACAATGAAACTCGAGTATTGGCCGCGACAAAAAGAATGTTCGATATCGTTGGAATTTTATTGATGAAACAATTTGTCAGAATTTCGTTTCTAGAATGAACGATTGAAAAAAAAAAAAATTATTTCCAAAATGAATACGTACACATTCCATCAATCGATTCGATTAGAAGAATCGATGTATCGAATGATCGAATAAATTAAAAATATTAGAGATAAAAATACCTACTTTAAATAATTAAACTCGACTTTTAAAAACTTTTCTTTAAAAAATCTCTAAAAAAAAAAAAAAAATCACAACGAACGTCTCTTTTCCTCGGATCGATTTTTTAATTTTTCCTCTAGCGAAACATCGAGATTTTTCAAAAAAGGAAAATAGATAAAAGGAGAAGGAGCAAAGCGTGAAATCGTTGGTGATCGCAACGATGGTGTGTTATCGAATACCTGTCGTTAATTTCAGAAACGACGGGGGCCAAGCAATCGCCGCTAACTATACCGAAAACGATCGTTTCGGGCGACGTGAGGAGAATTATGAACAGCATCGCATGAGAAAGCACGCCCTTTGCCCGCGCTCAAATTTCTCCCCTCGGTATCGACAACGGATCGAGGGAGCACACACACACACACACATACACATACCGTAATATCGGCGTATAATGGCGTTGCTTTGGATTTCTACGCGGCGAAATACCTCGAAAACTAATTAGACCGCGAGATGGGGATCATTTGTAATTCTGATTCGAATATTTTCGCAAGTAATAATACCAATCCTTCGCTCGAATCCTCAAATCATCGATCGAAGCTTTATTTTCGAAAAAGATTTGGAAAAATATCGTTTTTTTCTTGGATCGTATCAAATTTAGTTAATTTGAAATACACTTTCGATCGTTGAAAGTGTTTTCAGGATTCAAAATTTGTCCAAAAGATGGACAAATATTATGAAGAGTATTATTATGCAAAAAGGAATAAATTTCTTTCCTCCTTTCTTATAATTTATAATCAAAATCTTTTTATTTTCGCCGAGTTAATTCGCGGTTCACAGTTTCCATAGATTTCTCGTTGAATATTCTATATCTGAAAAACGCTTCCATTTTTCTTGTTCTGGTTCGCCTCAT
>NW_006263356.1:144148-148123 GCF_000469605.1 Apis dorsata | reverse complement strand
TTTTTTTTTTTTTTTTTTCTTCTTCACGGAACAATCCGTATCGAATTTTCCATTTTCTCGTGTTCACCCCGAATCGACGCGATTCCTAGTTAAAACATTTACATTTCGTTATACGAAAAAAAAAAAAGAGAAGCGGGACGGAAAAAAAAAAAAATTCATTCTTCGTTTAATTTTCAGTTATGTACAAGCGCGCGATTTTATTTATCGAGATAGTGTGCGGCACGAAAATTTTCACCGTTTATTACACGCGCCAGACAATCTCGCAGTTTCTGTTTATAGAGGGGGGGAGGGCAAATTACTTTCCCTCCTCCGGTATAACGCGACGAAATAGGTGAATTAAAAATTTCAGTCGTTTATAACGAACTGGGGAAGACAGAGATGCGTATTTGAAAAACGGATTGAACGAGAATTCGTATCCCCAATTCAGTGGATTTCTCACGAACGATAAGGTTCTTCCACGCCCGATAAGATTTTCGCGATTTTTCGACCGTGAAATAAGCAGATTCGATTGAACGATTTGCGGAAAATACAAACAACCGTGTCTGGGTTTAACCGCCCAACTACTGAACCTTGGATTCAGCTTCGATTGTCAATCTATTTTTTTTTCTCTTTCTCTCTCTGTTGATTCGTTACAAATTTACAGTTTTTTTGGGGAGGAATAAATAATACTCTTATTACTAAAAATTAATGAAATCAATTATAAATTAATTCGAAATAATAAATTATATCAATCTAAATTTTAATTTTGTTTCTTTTCAATATATAGATCTTAATCAAGTAAATTACAAATTTTGAAAAAATCTTTTAAAAGTGTTAAAAAAAAAAAAAAAGGAAGATGACTTATATTTCCGACTTGCACTCATCTATATAAAACTCTATGTTATTCTAACGTAGCATCGAGCGCTTTCTTTGATAGCATTTGTCGATAACAATTTTTCATCAAACGTATATATGTATATATATATATATATATATAGTATAATAATTTAGAATGGAGATGCGTTATTGATGAAGTGTCTCGTCTCCTGTCCTTCCCCGTTTCGACAGCTATTCGTCACACGGGGAAAAATTTTATTAGAATTATATATGGAAAAGTTCCGACGTGCGCGTAACTATAAATTCTATTCCTCCCTGACGCGTACGGAACATGATTTACCGTTATTACCGGCGTTTCGATACACGAAAGAACTGGGCGTGATATTTATGCACGGCCATTAGTCGAGTTAATTAATTTCAAGTATTGCAAACGTGATATTTCATCTCTGACAAAATGCGTTATTACCGAATTGCAATCCATTTGTTTTGCCGCAAGGTGGAACACGCGTATCTCTTACCATTCAACTTTTGTAAATTTCGAGCCGAAATTCAATTTTGCTCGTGATTAATTTTCCGTGGATTTTCTTTATCAGATTCATATTTCGGGTATGAGATTTGCTATTTTTTTTATTATAAACACGTAGAAATACATTCGAGAATAAAATACTGGAGAATTGGTTTTTATTTCCCATCACACATTGAGAGTGGCAATTATTCGCGAAAAATAATTCTCGAGTTTTATTCACGAATGTATTCGTATCCTGATTGGATCGGTGTCGATCGTTGAATCGAAGATTGCTTTGAAAAATATTCAAAATGTTTCATTTCTTTTCGAAATCGTGCGAAAATTTTATTTCTAATGGAATTTTCTTCACATTGGGTGAAATACGAATCGAAGGGTCATGAAAACTCACCGTTAAAATCAAGGAACAATGTGATTGCAGAATGGTGGAGCCAAAGATGGCTACGACATGAATCTTGGCCCGGCGTGGCAGAAAGGTTACACTGGTAAAAGTGTCGTCGTTTCGATCCTCGACGACGGAATACAGACGAATCATCCGGATTTGGCGTTGAATTACGATCACCAAGCCAGCACAGACATCAACGACAATGACAATGACCCGATGCCAAGGGACAATGGCGACAATAAGCATGGAACTCGCTGCGCCGGTGAGGTCGCTGCTGTCGCTTTCAACCAGTATTGCGGCGTTGGAGTCGCGTATAATGCCAGCATAGGAGGTAAAAGAATTTGTTTTTATAATTGTTTGGAATAAAGATCAACTGATTTATTTTAATTTTGCGTTTGGAATATATTGCTATCGTTTGTTCTAATAATAATAAAAACTTGCATTTCTTTTATAAGTTATTGATGTAGAAAAAAATGTTATTACTTGTACTTTTCTATCTAGAATTCTGCAAGTTTATTATTCTTGACAGAAAGTCGTCATTATTAAAAAGATGGAAAATATGTTTTTGAAAAATAATTTTTAAATACAGGATAGATAATAATTGTTTTATAAACAAAGCATCATATAAAAAATTTTGGAAAAATTTATTTAAAAATTTGATCGATCCACTAACGATAGAAATAATTAAAATAGTTATCATCAATAATCCCTATATATCGAAAAAGATTTCTGATTTCAATTTCTCAAGTTTTATTTATTTATAATTTTTTAAAATTAGCAAAAAAAAAAATAAATAAAAAACAAAGAAATGCAATCAAACGTAGCAAAATTTTAATATAAAATCTCTTTTTCCTCGATATCGAGTAACTTTCATTCCCTGTAATTTCATTCACAGGCGCTTAATCGCGTCTAAACAATCTCATCGCCTGTTGCGAACATTCTTACCACCGTTTCGTGCATTCTACGTTCAATTTCCTCCTGTTTCCCAATGACAATTACCCGAGTGTCACTCATTCCGCGTATCGAGCCGCCAGTTTATAAGTCGTTTTCGTCGTCGCGGGAATATCGGGTTTCGATAATATTATCGGCTCGTTTCCATTAAAATGCGTGTCAACAGCCCGTGTTCGATTTAACGCGCTCGAAATAACGTATAACAGCATCAAAGTGGCCGCGTTTCCCTCTCATGGAATTCAATGAGTAAATTGAATAAGGAGAAAGTGAAATATAAGAGAAAGATGGAATATAAGAAAAGTATAATCATGGCCAATAGAGCTTTGTAACGTGTTACGAGATTAAAAATAAATAGAGTGAGAATTATTAAAAGTAAGTTTGTTGCTATTTTTCAATTAATATAGATTGAACTAGATAAATGTATCAGGTCAAGATATATCAAAGCTACTGATGCAAACTACAAACAAATTCAAATTATATTAAATAAGAAGATTTCCTCTTAAATTATTAAAATCCAATCTAATCTTAGCTTCCTCTGATCATCAACTAGAATTCCACTTTTTCGAAATTAACTCCAAAGATTCCAAAGCGAGAAGAATTTCATAGACTAAAAATTTAATTTCAATGAGAAGGAAACGTATTTATATTATCCATATCTATCAGGCGTTCGAATGCTCGATGGCCCGGTTAACGACGCCGTCGAAGCCAGGGCGTTGGGATTGAATCCTGATCACATCGACATATACAGCGCTTCTTGGGGCCCGGAGGACGACGGCAAAACCGTGGACGGTCCCGGTCCTCTTGCCAGGAGGGCGTTTATCTACGGTGTAACTAGCGTAAGTTGCGTTTCTTCAAAATTTATTCTACATATAAACTATTATATAAACTCACCATTCCAAGATATTACCTTCTCGCGTTACGCATAAGATCCAAACGCTCTCAAAGACAAAGGTATCTCTCGTCGCGTAACCGATACTCCTAACTCCTGAAACGTGAATTAATTAATTATTCGCCGGACAGGGGCGCAAAGGCAAGGGTTCCATCTTCGTATGGGCGTCCGGCAATGGTGGCCGTCACACGGATTCTTGCAACTGCGACGGTTACACGAACAGCATCTTCACCCTGTCCATATCGAGCGCCACCCAAGGCGGCTACAAGCCCTGGTACCTGGAGGAATGCAGCTCGACGCTCGCCTCGACGTACTCGTCCGGCACGCCCGGCAACGACAAAAGCGTGGCCACCGTGGACATGGACGCGAAACTGAGGCCGGACCATATTTGCACGGTCGAGCACACGGGGA
>NW_006263356.1:139609-143889 GCF_000469605.1 Apis dorsata | reverse complement strand
CCGAGCCTCACGTGGAGGGACATGCAGTACCTGGTGGTGCTCACCTCGAGGTCGACCCCCCTCGAGAAGGAGTCGGGCTGGATCTTGAACGGGGTTAAGCGGAAGGTCTCCCACAAATTCGGTTACGGGCTCATGGACGCCGGCGCTATGGTGAACCTGGCCGAGCAGTGGACCAACGTGCCTCCCCAACATATCTGCAAGTCCGATGAGATCAACGAGGAGAGGCGCATCGACCCGACCTACGGTTACACGTTGAGCGTGTACATGGACGTCACCGGTTGCGCTGGATCCGTGAACGAGGTCCGGTTCCTCGAGCATGTGCAGTGCAAGGTAAGAGGTCCAACGTGAATCACTGCAAGTTGTATTGACTATGAGAAGGTGGTCGAGGGGGAGGATTGAGAGCATACTAATAAGATTGTAGCAGGATTTTTGTAAAGAATAGAGATACCTGTACTCTTCTGCTTGACATTTTCTCGTGGGTGAACAGTATATGTGTTGAGATATAGATGGGTTTAACTCTTAAGGTTTGCTTGTTAGTTCCATTATCTGTGATAGCTGATTCTTTTGCTATCAATCCTTCTATGCTCCACGATAATGATAGATTTCTTCTCCAAAGAATGGAGAAGTCAAGAGAGAAGCAAAGTTGCCTTGGATTTGATTTGTAATAACTCTGAAAGAAGTACAGAATGATGTCTCATAAAATTAAACAATTATTGTATTTTATTTGTTGAAAATGATCGTTGATACGATAATCGGTTGAAAGAAAAGTTTGATAATTTTATACATGTGTTTTTAAGCATCGATTCTTTCCAACTTTTTTCAAATTTTCTTTGCCTTTTTCACGCCATATATATCTCGCTACTTTTAATGATAAATGTAAACGATTTAAGGGAAAAATAAAATTTTTTTTCTCTCATATTTCACATTTTCCATTATCGGTGGTATGTACACGTTATGTAATTCGTTCAAATGAAAAACCGTTTCGATTTCGTGTATTTTTTAAAATCTATAACTTTTCCTCATTGGTGCACACCAATTTTAACAGCAACAATTTCGCGCACACGGGGAGGGAAAATAATTTTGAAAGCAATATTTATAAGCACGCGATTCGATCGAAAATGGAAGTTCCTTTCCCCCTCCCATACATTATTCCCTGTGTAGTATTACCTTTCAGCGCGGTTAAATATATTTTTAATGGTACAATCCTTTAAATTCGCGTATTACAAACGTACATTTGCAAGTTCGGTTCGGAATGAAATTCACGGTATCATTAAAATGTAAATTCTTTTTTAAAAACCGTTTTATGAATCATAAGCTAGAACAAAATATACATTTGCATATACTGTATAAAGTGAAAATAAATTTTATTTTAAGCGTTATTCCCCCTTCCCCGTCCGTATTCTTTCTTCCGTCAGATTTTGCATATACAACGATCGTTTTGTACTTCCTTTTCGTTTTTCGTTTAAATTGTTTATTCGCTTATTCGTGTATATATATATATATATATATACATACCAACGTCTGACATGCATCACGTCACATAAAAGAACAATTTTTATACATACACGTATGTAAAGCAGAATTCTGCACAAATTTTAACAGTTTATCTTTTGAAATATTCATATCGTTTATACTTGAAATATTGAATGCATTCAGTTTTTTTTCTTTTTTTTTTTTTTTTTTTTTTAAGAATCTGAAACAAAAATTAATAATATTAGAATAATTAAGAGATTTACAATTTTTTTTCAATGAAATAAAATAATCATTGTCCAATCAAGGTATCCTTAAGGTTCTTCCCACGTGGAAATTTAAGGCTATTGCTCACCTCTCCAATGGGCACCACATCGACCTTGTTGTTCGAGAGGCCACGGGACGTTCTCAGCTCGAGTTTCGATGACTGGCCCTTCCTCAGCGTTCACTTTTGGGGCGAAAAGGCGGATGGCCGGTGGACCTTGCAGGTCAATAACGCTGGAAATCGTCATGTGAATTCCCCAGGCAAGTATCTCCACTTCCAAGATTAATGTGGATTTTTCAATTTCAAGTTCTTTCAACAGGAAATGACACGCTTCAACTGTAACGATTAGGTTCTCATTGGAAAGAATCCTTTCAATTTAATTTATTCTTTATTTTTTCAGGAATCAAGTATTGTCGATGCCCAATCCCAACCAATTAGAAGTTAAATATATATGAAATATTATTTGTACTAGATTTTGTGTGAATTGAAATATACCACAAACTCTGGATCCCAATTTTCATCCGTTTCATTTCATTCTTTTCCTCACTCCATATATTTTCCCCAATCTCTTCTCCTCCCTCTTTTCAACTCAACATCAAAATTCAATTACCATCGTTTCCATTGTCCTCTCTTGTCCAACCTTCTTTCATAAAAATTTTCCACACAGGGGGAGGGAGGCTCCTCGTTCGAAGACACTTGTTCCTAGATCAAAAGAAAAAAAAAAAAAAACCATTATCGTTGGCTGTTACAGGGATCCTAAAGAAGTGGCAGTTGATCTTCTACGGAACAGCTACCAACCCGATCAGGATTAGAACCCGTCAATTTAACCCGGTACATTCTTCGTACGCCTCCGTGCATTATCCATACCCTGTAGACGATGATCAGCTAGCGTTGGGTCATCGCGGCGACGTCGACTTCTTTCCTTCGTCTACCTTTCAGGGTTACCAAGGATACCCGTACGTAGGGGCAGCGTCCAACGTCCAGGCGTCCGTTGCCACTTTAGACGGCTCCTCGGCACCGATCCTCACCAATCGGCTACCAGGGGACACGTCCTCCTCCTTCGACTCGCCCTCCTCCTCGTCCCAGGTCGGCGACGACTCGCTCGACACTACTAGAAAGATACTTCACGACTGCGACCCCCAATGCGATCCTCAGGGTTGCTACGGGAAAGGGCCCACCCAGTGCATCGCCTGCAAGAATTATCGATTGGACAAGTAAGGGTTTTTATGTCGTGTTGTTTCATTAATGAATATAGGTGGGAGAATGATTTGAAGACAACTCTTGAGAATTTTTAATTTGTTTCTAAAAAGTGGTCTTTCTCGTTTGAGGCATTATTTATTATTGCATGTTATTGTATATTATTTCTTTGTGGGTTTTTATGTAAGGTAGATTCTATTTTTTAATTATTTTTAAAGGTGTTTTTTATATTATATAGAAGGTATTTCATTTTGTAGCACATTCTATGAAAGATATGACATTACATTGTTGTATAAGAAGAAGAATTTTTTTTTTTTTTTTCTATGTTTAAACCACAATTGTAACGCTTGATATTTGTCTCTCCAGGCTTTATATGTAATTCTTTTTAAATTTGTCCCAGTGAAAAAACTTTGGACAAAGGAAGGCGCAGTTCCAATTAGAAGTAAAAACATCTTTTATAGCTTCTAGTGAAAAAGATAGTGGTAAAAATGCTGAATTTTTGTTAATTTGTTACAAAGATCTAGAAGTAACAAAGTATTAAAATTTTACTCGGCTTTTGATATTTCACTCGGGACAAAAAAAAAAAAGAAAACGTATAAAGTATTTTCAAGATTTATGTTTATCATATTATATTTCCTTCATTTTTTATTCTAATTTAGTTTTTCTCGAGGATAATAAATAATTAAATCTGAGAAAATTCGTTTCACAAAGAAAGCGATAGTGATTTAACAAATCATTTTTTTTTTAATTATAAATATAACGCGGTTAATGTTATCCTGTATTCTATAACGGTATCACTGTAAGTAACAATAATTTTTCGTTTTCAAAAGAATTCATTCAAATACAAATAATTGAAATTCAAATTCAATTTACAGATTTACATATTTAAAATATATATATATATTTTTATCATATCTATTATTAACTCTTCCAATGAGAAATAAGAAAAAAAAATGAAAACTGATGAAACAATAAGCATGAAATTTTACATCTTGTTACTCACAATGCAATCGTTAAAATTTATCAAAAGATTTTGAAAATTTCGATAACGCGATCAAAGAAAGGATTGAAATGATAAGATAAGGAATTCGAAGGAATATTAGTCTCGAGATATTGCAACGCTTACAGCACTTGCGTGAGTCAATGTCCACCGAGGAGCTTCCCAAATCAGGGTGGGGTCTGTTGGCCCTGCCACGAATCCTGTGAGATATGTGCCGGTGCCGGCCAAGATTCTTGTCTCTCCTGCGCACCTGCCCACCTAAGGGTTACCGATCTCGCGGTGTGCCTGCAACAATGCCCGGAAGGATATTACGAGAGTGAGTGTATTTCATAAAATACAACGGAACGA
>NW_006263356.1:137543-139321 GCF_000469605.1 Apis dorsata | reverse complement strand
AGTGTCGATCTCGTAACTCATATTTTTTTTTTTTTTTTTTAAAGAAAATTAAATAAAATATTCCTATTTTATTATATTCAGATGAATGGTAATTTGCAGACACGGAGAACAGTACGTGCGTACCGTGCGAGGCGAACTGCGCAAGTTGCCAGGACAGGCCGGACAAATGCACCAGTTGCGAGCATCATTTGGTCATGTATGAAAACAAGTGTTACGCGGCCTGCCCCCTATACACATACGAGACACAAGATTACAATTGCGCTCCTTGTCATTCCACGTGCGAGACTTGCAACGGAACCGCCGAGAACCAATGCATCTCCTGTCGACCTGGATTGTTTTCTCTCAACGGTATGCATGCATATATATATATATATATATGTATATACACGTAGACCTTAATCCTTAAAAACGACACCGGAGCGCAACCGATAACCTAGAAACCTATTTTTCCGGTATCTGGTATCGTAGGGATATGTTTCATACGAATTCACGATTTTTAAGTCGATTCCCGCGTTTTATTGGCCGTACCATCGAATGGAATATTCGTCGGGAGACGAAGGATCGATCACGATTGAATTAATCTTTTCATTTCGTGAATTTAAACGAAAATTAATTCTTCGCGACAAATTCGATTATACGTTTATTAGATTAAATACAAAGCATAAATATGTATCGAAATTGGACTTTGAAAATTTTCATTTATAAGATCAATTATTTTATCTCAACGAGCCTTACATTAGATATTGCATTATTTTACGTTTTCAATAATATACAAATCCAGCCAATTTATCTTAATAATTAATAATAAAATTCAAATTTTCGAACATCATCGTATAAAGCTTAATTAATTTACTTACTTAATATTAAGAATCCTTCAATCTCAAGCCTTTTAAGCTTTATACACGAAGTTAATCTTCAAGCCTGGACTCGAGCCAAATCCAAGCTTCGATTTAACGGAATTAATCTAACAAATTTCAGGCGCCTGTCGAGCATCTTGTCCAATCGGATACGGCGCGGACAAGAAGCGGCGCGAATGCGTGCCATGCCCACCCGGATGCGCTACCTGCGACATGTCGACGTGCAGGAGTTGCGACGACGGATGGAGTTTGAACGAGGAAGGTCTTTGCGCACCCGAGCACCGCGATCGTTGCAAAACAACCGAGTTCTACGAGAACGGCCATTGCAAACAGTGTCACGCATCTTGCAAAACGTGCGCCGGCCCTGGAGAGAACAATTGCATCTCCTGTCAAAAACCGTTACTCCTCCAAGCGAAACGGTGCGTGTACCAATGCGACGACGGTTATTACTCGATGGCGCAACCATCTGGACCCGTCTGCGTGCCTTGCTTGCACACGTGCAAAACCTGCGTGTCTCGATTGAACTGTACCGCGTGCCAAGACGGATTGCAATTGCAGAGCGGAGAGTGCAGGTCCTCTTGCGCCCAGGGGTGAGTTTCCCATCATGTCATACTCGAACCTCATTGACCTGGAAACACGTGAAATGAATGAGTTGATAGAGAATTTGAATTTTAAATTTTAACATTAAAATTAAGATAAACATCGTAACAAAAATTTTGAATTGTGCACAACTTGTAACCTTTGTATTATAGTTGCAAGAGACTCGGTTTCCATTAAAATTAAGATAAACATCATAACAAAAATTTTGAATTGTGCACAACTTGTAACCTTTGTATTATAGTTGCAAGAGACTCGGTTTCCATTAAAATTAAGATAAACATCATAACAAAAATTTTGAATTGTGCACAACTTGTAACCTTT
>NW_006263356.1:134841-137180 GCF_000469605.1 Apis dorsata | reverse complement strand
GCATAAAACTTGCAACGCAGGGATGAGTTACTTTTTCTCAAAAATTGAACTTTCGTGTTATAGTTACAAGAGACTCGGTTTCCATTAAAATTAAAATAAACATCATAACAAAAATTTTGACAAATGCATAAAACTTGCAACGCAGGGATGAGTTACTTTTTCTCAAAAATTGAACTTTCGTGTTATAGTTACAAGAGACTCGGTTTCCATTAAAATTAAAATAAACATCATAACAAAAATTTTGACAAATGCATAAAACTTGCAACGCAGGGATGAGTTACTTTTTCTCAAAAATTGAACTTTCGTGTTATAGCAAGAGACTCGGTTTCCATTAAAATTAAGAATTTTGCACGAAATTTGAGTTCGTTCTTTTTCTCGAAGATTGTTACAATTACAAATGAGTGTGAACGAGTTGACAGAGGTCTCGAGTTTTTAAATTTAGCTTTTAAAATTAATACAATCACGATCTCTGGTAACAAGAATATTGACATAATGCGCGAAACTCGTTCCCAACGCAGATACTATAGCGATCGAGGTCAGTGCGCGAAATGCTATCTGGCGTGCAAAACGTGTTCCGGGCCCAGAAGGGATCAATGCGTGACCTGTCCCGGTGGTTGGCAACTAGCGGCGGGCGAGTGTCACCCGGAATGTCCCGAAGGATTCTTCAAGTCCAACTTCGGTTGCCAGAAGTGTCACCATTACTGTCGCACGTGCAAAGGTAGGAGGAATTAGAGAGCAGATATGAGTGCTGGACTCCATGCCTCGATGGAGTAAATATTGAACGAATAGTCATCTCCAGAGAGAATCCCTGGTCCAGATTCCATCCCTGAAACTCATCGATACGATTTATCTTTCGCTATCACTCGCCTTTCAAATTTCAATTTGTGTATATATAACTAACTCGTATTTATCATTTGAGACACATGTCATCCTTCATGGTATTAACCCTTTGCACTCTAGCAACAGCACTTTAATTCATTTACAAAAAGGATCTAAAAAGAGAATTATAATTAATAAAATATCGTGTAAAGTACTTTTGAGAGAAAAAGAAAAAACATTTTAAATTACCTTATTATCATATTATATTATTTTAAATTACCTTAGAAGCTGCTTGTATAAGTCTAGCTCGACATTTGAGCTGATGGAAGAAACGGTGAGGAGTCGACTAAGGGTTTCAATTTATTTTATTTTACAGGCGAGGGGCCGAAGGAATGCACCTCGTGTCCACCCCACTCGATGCTCGAGGACGGCCTGTGCAAAGAATGCCTCGGGGCGCAGTACTACGATTCTCTGACGCGGCTCTGCAAGAATTGCCACCCGGATTGTCGAAGGTGCACCGGCTCTGGGAAGTTCAGTTGCGCCGCTTGCTCGCCCCCGTTGCACCTGGATAAATTGAACAATCAGTGCGTGCCTTGTTGCACGGGCAACGAGAAGGGTGGCCAGGCCGAAGAGTGTTGCCTCTGCGACCCGGAAACCGGTGAGATTAATCATTCGTCCAACCAATCGTTGTCGATAATTTATCCAAAGTGGAATTATTTTTTTTTTTTCTTATAAACATCGATTCGATGAAATCCGATTTGTTCGACGAATTTTAAAGCTACTTTGAAAATTGAATCTTCGAAAAGAATTATGATTTGAATTTCAAAAATTCCTTTTTTGAACACGTGCCAGGTGGCTGCAGGAACAGCTCGCCGGCTGGCAAGAGAAGAGTGCCAGGGACGGAGTTCGCCTCGGCTGACACGGCCATCTCCGAGGTGTACACGAGCTACGAGGGGACAACGACCGATAAAAACGACTCGGTTTCGCTGGCGATAACGGCCACCACGACCATCGCCGTCGCCATTTGTCTCATATCTGTCGCCTTGTTCGCCACTATATTCATCGTGCTTCAGGTAACTGGTTTCGACCTATACATCAGAAATAATCAAATATTAAAACAATAATTCGAAAAATAATCCAAATTTTTGAAATTTGTAAAATTTCAAGAGAAAAAAAAAATTTTCCATAATTTTTCTTTCTTACGTGGAATTAATCGGTCGGTCAATATTTTCAGGCAATATCGGGAAGAAGGGAAAGGAAAAACAAGGGTTACACGCAGTTGTCCGTGAGGGTGGAACCTCCGGACGATGTTTACGCGGACGACACGCCAGAGCTGATGACCTAGACACTTGGCAAAGTTTAGCTACTAACCACCGGACCTAAACCATCGAAGTGTTCGACGACCACGAGACACGGTCTCGAAACCACAGATTAGACCCGATCGCGTGTTTCGCGTGCCGGTTGTTATTGGGAACGTGCGACGATCGGGATCGGGGACAACTAATAAGCCGCGCTTCAAG
>NW_006263356.1:126320-134053 GCF_000469605.1 Apis dorsata | reverse complement strand
TTTTTTTTTTTTTTATATATATATATATATATATGTATCTTCGATTCGCGTTGAATGGTGAAAAATAATAATCGTATCGGTTTGAATTGAATACATACACGGACCGAAATATCGTGAAAGATTACTGTAACAAAACGTTTCTTCGAAGATAATATGATATTGTTGGCGATAATAATTGTGTAAAATTCGAAGGATAGCTGGTTGATCAAAAGGGGGAAGAAGAAAAAAAGAAAGAAAGAAAAAAAAATAAGAAGAAAAAGAAGAAGAAGAAGAAGAAGAAGAAAAAGAAGAAGTTAACAATAAACGTTCAAAAACGAACAAAACTTGTTGTAAACGAGAGAAAGAAGAATAGAGGGTTAAGAAGATTTATATACTTTGTAAAAAGAAGAATAGGTTCGCATAGCTTCGTTCCCATGCAACGAATAGACTTCAACACACACGTGGAGGAAGCGTGTGAACCGTTCAGATTTATCCGAACGATCCATCATCATGTGTATCAGTCATTCCATCGTGAACGAGACAACTAATTTGCGTTTTTTTTTTTTTGTAACTGTTGTTATTGCTGCATTGTCTATGTATTTTATTTGTTTATATATATATATATATATAGTATTCTGCTATACATTTTTCGCGTTGCTCCAGCTTCGTTCGTTTTATTTGTTATTATAGAGAGAGAGAGAGAGAGAGAGAGAGAGAGAAAGGAAGGGAGAGAGAGAGTGAGAAAAAAGAGAGACCATACGTTGATGTATAACACGAGAAGCTTTTTTTGAATAAGAAAAAAAAAAATATAAAAATGTGTGTGTGTATGTGTGTGTGAGAAAGAGAGAGAGAAAGAGAGAAAAGAGAGGGAGAGAGAGAAAAATATGCAAAGAACATACGAAAAAAGAGTCCTCGGTAAATCGGTACCTTTTAAGAGCTACTTGTCCGCGCCTACCGTGTGAATATTGAACTTCTCCTCGTGATTTGATATAAAGCTATTATTGTACTTTTATGATGAACGCGATTATAAATATATACATATATACATATACATATACATATATATATATATCTATATATACACACACACACTCAGGCGTTTAAATATATATTCTGAGTTCGTGTCCCCAGTAAAATACCATTAATGAACGATCCTATTATTATTTGTGTATTTGAGAGCTAACACACTAACTCGAATACAAGTTTTTATTCAAGTTCAATTGATCTTGACGCAAAAATTTATTTGCAATATATATTTGTATCTTAATATCTTATGAGTTGCATCATCATAGAGTTGAAAGAGATATTTAGATGGTAATCTTTAAATGGATCTTTATATTATTTCACTGTCTGTTCTTTACTTCTTTAATAATATCGGTTTATATTTTTATAGCCAACCAAGCTTTACAATTTCTGCAAGTTTTATCAATATTTCCACTTTCAAATAGTGAAATAGTACAATAGTAAAATTATACAAGAGGTGTGTGAAGGTTGTTACTTTTCTACTTCAATGGAAAGTACTTTAAGAAGGAATTCATTCCACTCCCATATATAAATTTTTATCTACTGATTCTGTTTCTACTGATTCTGAATTCTGCGAATTCTGTTGGATTAATCTTTAAAAAGTTTTTAGTAGATTTTGATAGATAATGATAACAAATTTTACTATATAGATTAAACAATATTAGGAAAAGATTTTTCATTATGATTTTCTATTGTATAATAGAAAATTTAAATCCAGATTTTGTATATTGCTATCAAATAATCTTAGAATGGATATTCATTTGTTTTTTTTTTTTTTTTTTTGCACATATCTTATCCTTAAATCCAAAACAAGAATGTAAAAAAAAGAATGTAATAATAAGTAATAATGCTCTATTTTTCTTTGGTTAAATATTCAAATTGATTTTAAAGAAAAAAAACACCTGTTTTCCATAAAAGTCGACTACCACTGTTGTCATACATAACTTCTGATGGCCGTTTAAGGTAAGTGCATGTAGGTTGTCCAGTAATTACTATCAAATGCACGAATAACAGACAAACTGACCGTGAGAGTAAAAATACATTCACTCGTAATGGAAAGCAAGCCATTGCATTTAATGAAATGTTAAATAATCATTGAAATAGTATATGTATAGACACCAATGTTGCCTTTTTTACGATGTTTCAACTGGTTTTTCCTTATTGGTTTTTAAATTGCAAATTTTTTCTTCCAATCTTTGTAATTTTTATTAACGTTTGTTTATTTTTTTAATGCCCTTGTTTATTAATCATTTTACATAAGTAGTAGTAGATATGTAAATAGTATAAAAAATATAAAAAAAATGAAATTAAATGAAAAATTATATATTCTTTCAGGAATAAGATTTATTATTTATTTATATTTCAATGCTAACTCGTTTCATATATTTATTCTAGAAAATCAATCGTTTTATTGCAATTTTTTTGTGCAACATTGATACTTTTTTTTTTTTTTTTTTAAGAATCATTTTATTATAACTTCGTAAAGGATGAATCCATGATAATTAGATCATCCACTGTACGAAGATTTAAATAATGCATCACATATGATAAAACGATTGTTCGAACGTTGAAAATTAATTTCGATTTCGAATAATTGATTATAAAATTTATATAATAAATAAATTTTTGCCAATTTCTAAAAAAAAAAAAAAAAAAAAAAAAAAAAAAAGAAAGCTTCACTTCTCAACCATTTTATGCCATCGAAATTGTAAGAATCGTGATTTATCGAATCTCGGCGAGATCGAGACACGATGTTTCTTTGCGTTTCCCGATGTATGAAGGAGCTGTTGAAACGGATGAAAAATCACAGATCGCAACGCGAGCAGATCCGTGATTTATCGAGTTGTGCATCGTCATGATTCATTCGTCCGTTAGATTTCCACGCTGTTTTCGTCATTGCTTCGAAATTTTCGCGTGCATTAATCATAAGAATTCTTGAAATGACAAAGCGTCAAATTCGATATTTAAAATTGTATATTATCGCGTGCACATGGACCAGTCGTACATTAATTGTGAAACGGGCAACGGAATGATTTTTATTTTGCCGATGCGCACGTATTTTTCAATGGCTAACATGCGGCCGCCGATATATTTATATATAAATATTTTATAAAAGTTTCGTCGATGATCAATTAATCGTGATGCGACTTATGGCGTGTTCTTTCTCTAAAAAAAAAAAAAAAAAAAAAAATTGCATCGTTAAAAAGAAATCGAAAGGAATAAATAAAAAGGGAGGCGAATGTTAGAATTGGCCCATAAAAAGTAATTGCGAAGATAGAAAACGACGATTCGCATCGAGAGAAATCGTGATATACGCTTTGTCGATATGCCGATCGAGATAACTGGACGCACGATAAATTCGTGCACCGATAATTTGCGCGTCCCCACTTTTATCAGTTTCGATGTCGTAGCGTAAGCGGATATCGTAAATTCGTGAAGGTAAATCCCGTATGTGTTACGACTTTATCGCGCTATGGCTTTAATTATACTGACAACGATAGTTTCGCGTGAATCTACCATTTCTTAACGATTTACTAGACTGATTGTAAAAAAAGATAAGCTTAGATTGTGTTTTAGGAGATATAAAATTTTTTATTTATGTATTACAGCGTATATAAACATTGGATTGAATAGATTCTGTTAAGATTTTAAATCAATAAATTAGAAGATAATAAAATTAATCGTATAAATGCATAAAATTTGCAGATATTATTTATCCTTACCTAATTAATAATCTATTATTACAAAATATTAAACGAAATTAGATACAATGTAGTTTTGAAAAAAAAAAAACAATGATGAAAGTGTATTCAATCGGTATTCTCGTCTATCGGTATACTTATCCTCCAAGAATAAGTATAAATAAAAAAACAAATAATGAAAGCACATCACTAGAATATAACTATTGAAATCAGTGCCATTTTTGATATATGGTAAATGAAATATATTGAAAGAAAAGAATGATAAATAATGGAATAAAAGTAAAGATGGTATAAGAATTGATCATCAACACCATCCCTTGAATAACAAACATATCTTTAAAGATAGGATAAAGTAGACTAAGAATTAAATAGCAGCACCACCTTTTGAATATCTTTAAATACTTGAAAAATGACATTTCAAAAAAATACTTTTGATATTCAAGAGATGGCATAGACAATAAATTCATTGCCATAGAAATATAAAATATTGATAATTATAAAATTAAAGAACCAAACAAAATTAAATGTTTTTCACAAACAATTAATATATTTATATTATTGACTATCATCAATAATATAACAATTTTTAATATAATCACTATTATTATCATTTATTATACATTTACAAATATATTCTATTTTAAGCAATATTTCTATAAGCCAAAAAATTATTTAAACAACAATTCTAACCATGTACTTACATTTTTATATTAGAACTTTATTCTTAAAGATGCAAAAAGATTAATTCTGATTTAAATAATAAACAAAATACAAAAAAAAATATTACTCACAAGCAAATATCAAATTTTTCTTCAAAAAAATACAATGGCGTCCATTGGAATTTTTCTATTTTCCTTTTAAGTTGAACTAATAATCAGATAATAATAACCTAGAAAAAAGAAGAAAAAATAAATATATGAAATGTATAAAATTAATGAATTATATTAAAATATGTACATAAGCAAACAAATTACAACAAGAAAGAATAGAACTTCTAATTATTAAAAATATCAATAACATAATGCATTACATTATAATTTCGATTATCGAATCAAGAATTAGGAAAAATATTTGGCAAATCGAAATATGTCGAAACATGTCGAACGTAATACATAAAATGTGAATATTTTTTTATATATATAATATATATAAATATTATACAATATTTTAAAAAAATGTTAAGCATAATATTGAACGAAAAAAAAGAAGAAAATATAATTATATATATATAAATATATATAATTATTATACAAAAATATATTTAAACAACAATCAATACGTATCATAAAGTTGATCTTTTATATTCATTTCAATAAAAAAGCTACAGAAATTATTATATATATTATAAATATCTAAATCTTTTTTTTATTAAAAAAAATAAAATATCAAAATCATCAGTTATAAATGCCACGTATGTTATGTATATATTAAAAATCATTTTTCCTTCCAAATCATTTTACTAATCGAATAATAATTTGCACAAATGAAAATCAAAACTATAAAACAGAACTATAAAAAATTAATATAAATGAATTCAAATCTCAACTTAATAAAAGACGAAACAGCATCGGTAACCTCAACAATCAAATATGATGAAAGAAAGAATGATCGAAAGAAAAAGTACAAAAAAATCCAAATTAATTTCTACTAATTTCTACTAATTAATTAATTTCATCATTACAATAATGAATGAATTATTAAATAAATGAAGATTTTATAATTATATTAATAATTTATAAATTTAATAATAAAATATAAATAAAATTCCTTACTATAGTCGAATCACTGAATCAAATCATTTCTTGTTACATGCATTCTATTACGATGACTAATCGAACAATAATTTGCACAAATGAAAATTAAAACTATAAAATAGAATTATAAAAAATCAATATAAGTGAATTCAAATCTCAATTCAATAAAGCACGAAACAGCACCAGTAACCTCAACAATCAATTACACGATCGAAAAAAAAGTATAAAAAAATCCAAAACACTAATCAATTTCGTCATTACAATAATGAATGAATTATTAAATAAACGAAAGTATTAATAATTTATTAATAATTTAACAATAGATTTTAAATAAAATTTCTTACTATATTCGAATCACCGAATCAAATCATTTCTTGTCATACGTATCCTATTACGATGACTTTCCGCAGGAGACTAAAAATAATAGCAAATAGTGGCTTTCTGATTGGCTTACATCGAACTAAATCAATTATAACGGAAATCGAAAAATTAACGTATTATATATTTTAATTATTCTTATTAAAAAAAATATATTATTAATTCAAAATATATTATTAATTTATTTATATGTAATTTTTAATTTATTTATTATTTATCAGACTTCTATATTTATAAAAATAAAATTACTTTTTTAATTTATTTTTTTAATTTATTTATTGATTCATTTATAAATTATCGATTTGTCGATTATTCGTTATTTTATTTAATAATTTATTTATAAACTTTTTTATATAATTGAATGTATAAAAAAATAAATAACTAAATAAATGAATGAAATAGATAAATAAATAAATTGATATGTAAATGTAAAACAAAGAAGTATATAAAAAATCTATAAATAAATTACTACATATATAAATCTATGAATAATCGAGAAATCGATAATCGATAAATAAATTAATAAATAAATGAATTAATGAAAAAATATATAACTAGAAATTAAATAAATAATTAAAAAATTAATGATATATAAATAAATTAATAATTTATTTTGAATATATATTTTAATTAAATTATTCTAATTAAAATATATTATATAATATGTTAATTTTTCGATTTCGATTATAAAATTAGTTTATGACGCCAACCAATCAGGAAGCTTCTATTCAAATTGTGCATATGTCGTTAGTCTCTTGTGGAAAGTTATCGTGATAGAAAGTGTTCGTGTCGGCTTCGTTAATTCTACTATGCAGTAAGTAATTTTATTCATATTTTGTTATTAAATTTATAAATTACTATCATTTTCGTTTATTTAATAATTTATTTATTATTGTAATGTCGAAATTATTTAGTGATTCGAGTTTTTTTGTTCTTTTTCTATTGATTTTTTACGACAAAATTGTTTCGATAGTTCGTTGAATCTAGATTTGAATTCACTTGTTGCTTTACATTAATATATATACTTTTTTTATACGCTTTTTTTATTTTACGCTTTGATTTTCATTTGAACAAATAATTGTTTGATCGTTGAAATAACTTTGAAATTAAATTGATTTATGGCATGTACGATATAGCATGTATGTACGATGATTTGCAATGGATGATTTTGATATTTTTCTTTTAATAAATTTATTTATTTTATATACTATTTTTGAAACAAAAGTACAAAACCAATTTTATTTTATTAAATTAAGTTGTCATGAATATACATGTGATATATATATATAATATTATATTTTTAAATGCATTTATTTGTAATGTAATGTTCATATAATTTTTTTTCTTTTTTTTATTCGAAACATTTTTTTATAACAATCCATTTCCAAGAAATTAGGAATTCGGATTCGTGTCATGCTCGATATGTTTCGACATGTTTCGACATGACATTTTTGAGTTGCCATATTTCTGTGCAGTTACTTTTCCCATTTTCGTGATTCGATAATCGAAATTGTGACATATCTTTACGATTTGTAATGAATTTAGAATTAATTTCATTCTTTCTTAAAATGTGAATTATTTGTTATATAGCACATAAATATTTTTTTCAATAGCTATTATTCATTCAATATCCGTTTATAATCGACAATCTTTCTAAATTCGTTTGTCATTATTCATTTATTCGACTGTTCTTGTTCCTCAAAAGAATATTTTAATTCATTATTTTTATATATTTTCTACTTATTTCAAATAATTAGTACTGTATTTAAATTATAATATTGTTTTTTTAAAGTTTTCTCATATTTAATGACTACTTCGCAATAACATTCCATGGATCATTGATGGAGATTCTTCGCATTTACTGGTGAGTCGCATGCATTTATGTTCCTCCGTTCAC
>NW_006263356.1:119382-126135 GCF_000469605.1 Apis dorsata | reverse complement strand
AATCATGTCGTAGGATGAAAGATCCGAATCGACACGAGTGACTGGTTGTATACGTAGATTTTTATACGAGCATAGTGACCATGGATATTTATTATATCCGTGACTAGTAACATTTCTTTTTTTCTGTGCTATTTAGATCAGGATAGATTTTCTTGCACGTTGCATTTTTAAGAAATAATATTTATAGTTAATATAATATTTAATTACTAGAATGAATGATATAAATAATTAATTCAATTCTATAATTGAAAATACTTTAGCATCTTTTTAATAATTGTAATATTTAAATATCCAATATTACGTGCAAGAAAATATTTCGCGACAGGTAGATTTCTAAATCAGAGCAAAAAGTTTTGAATATTGATTTTATAATTTCGAAAATGTGCTTTGATGAAGAGATCGCCTGAGGTTATTTTCATTAATATTCCATTTAAAGTCAATTATTTGTTATCACAAATTATCATATATAAATTTATTATTTATTGTTAATATATTTTTCTTTTCTAAATTTAATAATAGTTTATTAAATTTGTAAAGTGAATTTATTAAAGTTTAAAATAAGATCTAGAATTAAAGAATATTAGCTCGTTAGATACAAAATATTTAATCCATTTTTTTAACTCAGGATTTCCAGGTTTAACCCTTTCCATGTCCATTGCCAGGATCTCATTCACGTGCTCAGGTGCTACTTGGATGGGAGAGAGGCGATGGGCATGACGACAATATTTCATAAGTTTATAATAATTTTTCAGCGACTGACGATGCGTTGTGTATCGTGCACGACGTATTTTCCACATTGTGTATGTGTGGTTAGGCTGTGGAATTGCGTCGTTTTGTCTATTTATAATTCTTTCCAATTACTAAAATGCTATCAAATTTCATTAAATTATTCTAATAATTTAATCACTTTAAAAAATCTTATCTTTTCATTGGTAAATATTCATAATTACAATTAAGATTAATTTTTATCGCGATTTACGCAATGATCACACAGCAATCGTCAGTCGATTTCAGGAAAATGGGTACGTACAGTTAGAGTGTGAATGTAGCGTGCCAAGCTCGGGTGTCGGAGGCGTCCCGGGACGCTTTCCCTAGTGTAGGCATTTTGCGCCCGAGCATTATGCGTGAGAATCGTAGAATGAATGTGTTGGTACGCCTGTTTTGCCACTTTTTAAATATAGGCCTAGGTAGGAGTACACAAGTAATACACTTCTGGTATGCCTGTTAATTGTAAGTAGGTAGGGCCGGGCAAGTTGTCACAGTCTCTGACCGGGTAGACGCGTTATTCGCGTGACAATTTGTTTAAAAAAAATCGAAAAATCGTATTTGGCTTTGCTCGTCGATTTTTCGAATTTTCATGGTCGACGAAATAAATTTCGAAACGAACGTCGAGCTCGAGATTTTACACGGACAACTGCAATCAGTTTCCGTGATTTAGTCTTCTCTTTATTTGCGAATATAGGGAATTTCGAGCCTAGTTATAAGTTTTTCAGCGGGCATTGCGCCCGAAGGAGGAAGACCGAAGAGGCCCGACAAACTGTCACGAAGAGGGCTGCAACGAATGGCTTCTCATTTTTTGGATCTGTTTTTTTGGGTCCAAAGGATGGGAAGTTATTACTTTGTCACTATGCTCGTTTTAAAATACGTAGTAATTGTTGTTGTGTTGTCTGGCCGATTGCATGCCGGCCCATCGTTCAAAATCCAGTCATCATGGGCATCGCGATTTTTTATTAGTGTTGCGATTGATTAATAACGAGTCGCGTTTTAATTTTCGCGTTTCTTTGTTGCGTTAGTAGTAAAAATCGCATTTATATATGGTGTTGCGTTAAAATGAGAATCGGGTTTGTATTAATGTCGCGAATTGTAAGATATCGGATTTTTTTTTTTTCTTATAAATTATTATATATAGTTTCTTATGAAATTGTAAATTAAAAATTTGTATCATTTATTATTAAATTCTTTCTTTAACAATAGCTTTTTATAGATGTATCGAAATAATAATTTCTATTGAGTTTGTTTTAAAATGTAGTGTTGCGTTGATAAATAATTTGCGTTTGTTCAAGTAGTGTTGCGAATATTGAATGCCCAAATTTCTTCCATTGAAATTGTGGAAGTATTCACAATTCCTGAATCATCTTAAGTGGCTAAAAGATGAATTTTGGAATTTTATTAATTCATTGTTTATTTATTAGTTCATTTGTTTCAGGTTTATTTAAGGTGAGTGGAATTGGTATGAAATCAATAAAATATTTTTATATTTCATATAACAGTTCAATTTTATTGAGAATTTATTCTAGATAAGATTGTCTATGCCATCTCTTGAGCATCAAAGATATTTTTTCGAACATTTGTCTGTCGATATTCAATTCCTATTCTACTTTACCATGTCGAAGATATGGTAAGAATAAAGAGATATCTTTATTCTTCGAGAGATGGCGCTGACGATCAATTCTTTTATATCTCTATCCTTGTTCCATATTTGTTCTCCTTTTTTTATGCGTTTCATTTATCTTCTTCAGCAAATGGCGCTGATTCTAATATTTTCATTCTATTGCTTATCTTTTTTCCATTATTTACTTTTGTTGTTTATATTTACTCTTTGTAAGTGATCATAGACAATAATCAAAATATCAGCTGAATAAATTTAAAAATTTTCATTTAATTTTAATTGATAACGAGTTGTTTATCTTCTCTTATCTTATTTTTTGTAAGTTCCTATTTTTTTCCTATATTTTTATCCTATAATAATCCGTAATGAATGAAAGTATTATCTCGTGACAGATAAACGATCATTGACATTAAACTGTCAATTTACTTTCGTTTTATATTTTTATTAGTAAATAAATATTAACTGTTCACGAAATTTTATTATTAATTATAATCAATTTATCATATTCTTATCAATATTCTTTGAAAATATTTTTCTCTTCCGTCTCGGAATATATTTACACGTTATTTATATATATTTCGATAATATATAATATAAACGAAAAATGAGAGGAAGAAAAGGAGGAATCTATATTTTCTTCATTTCTGTGTTCCTTTTATATATCCTCAGTTTATATTTCAATTTTAAATATGTACATGATGAATCACATATATACATATGTTTTGTAACGAGTACGAATATCATAATGATTTACCATGACAGAAATTTCATGCTGTCAATTGATAAATTATTTTAATATAATAAAAGTACTCTTTTGGGTACAAATGACTTCGCTTTTTGTTTTCATATATACGTTATAATAGAAAAAAATCCTGTTTTATCTTCCAAACTGTAAAGGTTTGTACACTTATGAAAAAATTTTGAAAATTTTAAAAGGCAATTAAACGGACTGTTGCAATATTTATTTTTGGATCTTGATACAAATATTACGATCGTAGATCTTTTTAAAGGACACTGTAAAAAAAAAAAAAAAAAAGCGAAGAAACTGCCAATAAAGATAAGAACGGAAATAGAATATATACAGAACTTTGGCCATTATTAATTTTGAGTTTATATGCACGTCATCATCGTAGACCACCTTTAAAGACCGTTATTCATCTTTTCATTATATAGTTTTTAATCTCCTGCATAGGTATATCGAAGATCAAAGTAAGAACGATCGACGACAACGTAACCAAAACTATTTGCGTAAAATTAAGCTGAAACATTGAATTCATTGTTAAACAATAAATCGGAGGGATAAAAATTTTGACGAAATGGAATAAAATGATCTCCTACGTACTAATTTAAATAGATAAAAAACTTCCGGATATCTGGTGGTGCCAACCTCGTAGAAAAAAAATAAAAATTGGATTAAATACCACGAGTACGATATCTTGCTGAAGACAACGAACCAATGATGAGAAAGGAATTTGTTTATTACGCCTGAAACAATAAACAAATAAGAATTCGTTCTTAATTAATTTTATCCCCCCCCTCCCCTCTCGATTCATTCTATCGTTTCAAAGAATAAAAATTATACCTCCGTTATTCGTGTAGCAGGCGAATATCACCCAACACTGGGCCAACGCCCACAAGATTTGACCGATCACGACGAAATTGGTCAGCGATATTATGTCGAACACGTAATTCTTCCTCGTGATATTGTATTGCGAGAACAACAACCATATTATAATCATCGTCGAGATCGACCATCCCAGATTCACCACGATCTGAAAAAAGATATTTTACTTTTCGAAATTTTTTTTGAATAGAAAGAAACAACTAGTCTCGAAATTCACACATTGAGGATAAATACCTTGGGAATCTTATCGTTTTTTCCAACGCGGTGCAACAGGACGCTAAGAACCACGCCGAATATGTACGGCGTGATTCTGTAAAACGGAATGATGTACATCAGATTGCTCATAATATAAAATTCCTCCACTCTAAAATCGAATTAGAAATGAATCGAGTATTTTTTTTTTTTTCTGCTTCTTCTTCGAAATGTAATCGAGGAACACTTACGAGAACCCGTGATGAAAGATTATGGTAACGTTGTTTCTTAGCAGTATTATGTAACGAAATATCATCGACAACGAAGCGATGAATAACACGAGAAATATCCCAAACGTTGACCAGAATTTTAAGACGAATATCAGTGCAGGAGCCAACAGTGACAACTGCATGTCCACGGACAATTGATACGTATGGGAGGCGCACTGTCGAGAAATATTTACCCAATGAAATGCATATATATATTTATCCTATATATAATATAATATCTTCTATATATATATATGCATATATATCCTATATATAATATAATATCTTCTATATATATATGCATATATATCCTATATATAATATATTTTATATATATATATATATTTATATATAGGATATTATATTTATATTTGTTTTTATTTATTATATATATATACATTATTATATATATATATATTATATCCTATATATAATATACTATCATATATATATAGGATATATTTATATTTATATTTATGTTTATATTTATTTATATTTATATTATATTTATATTTATTTTTATTTATTATATATATATATATACATTATTATATATATATATATTATATCCTATATATAATATACTATCATATATATATAGGATATATTTATATTTATATTTATGTTTATATTTATTTATATTTATATTATATTTATATTTATTTTTATTTATTATATATATATATATACATTATTATATATATATATATTATATCCTATATATAATATACTATCATATATATATAGGATATATTTATATTTATATTTATGTTTATATTTATTTATATTTATATTATATTTATATTTATTTTTATTTATTATATATATATATATACATTATTATATATATATATATTATATCCTATATATAATATACTATCATATATATATAGGATATATTTATATTTATATTTATGTTTATATTTATTTATATTTATATTATATTTATATTTATTTTTATTTATTATATATATATATATACATTATTATATATATATATATTATATCCTATATATAATATACTATCATATATATATAGGATATATTTATATTTATATTTATGTTTATATTTATTTATATTTATATTATATTTATATTTATTTTTATTTATTATATATATATATTAAGACGGATGTCAATTCAGGAAGCGCACTGTCGAGAAATATTTATCCAATGAAATGTATATATATATCCTATATATCTTGTATATATATATATATATATCCTACATATCCTATATATATATATTCTATATATACGTATATATATATTCTATACATCCTATATATATATATATATAGGATATGATATTTATATTTATATTTATATTTATTTATTATATATATATATGAATTTGTAAATCAAAATTTTTCACCTGATCCTCGAAGGGTAAGGCGATTTGTGCGTACAAGAGATTCATCCAACCGGTATTTTTGCAAAGATCAGCATTTTTCACGATGATGTTCCACTCAGGGCCCGACCCACTGTGCTCCATCACGTACGCGTAATAGAGCACGACTGCCAACAACATCGGGGTAAGCCTAAGAAACTCTTCTTTTTCAATTTTCGTCAATTTCAAAATTCGCTTCGTAAAATTCAACGATCCTCGTTCGCTTACCTTACGTATCTGGAAACAAGCCGCCTGAACCATCGAATTTCACCTCTCACGTTCAACTCGTGCATCATGTTAAAGGATGTTAACGTGCCGCTGAACAATAAGAACGAGTCCGTGTACATAGTCGCTATTCTAAGGGTGATCGTCAAGGGATGGCTCGCCATCTTGAACGTAAATTTAATCGGATATATAGAAATCAATCGATCCAAGTATTAATTGTATCAATCGCCCCACGTGAATATCGTTCTCCACTATCCACCAGTCATCGAACAATTTTTCGTTGAAAAACGTCAAATGAATCGTCGTCCTTTGCTTTCTCTCTCTATCATTTATTTATTTATTTTCATTTAAATGAAAAAATAATTATCGTTCTTTCTTCTCCCTCTCTCTCTTTCATTTATTTATTTATTTAAATGAAAAAATAAATCGTCGTTTTCTCTCTCTCTCTCTCTCTCTCTATCATTTATTTATTTATTTTCATTTAAATGAAAAAATGAATCGTCATTCTCTCTCTCTCTCTCTCTCTCTCTCTATTATTTATTTATTTATTTTCATTTAAATGAAAAAATAATTATCGTTCTTTCTTCTCTCTCTCTCTTTCTATCTCTCTCTTTCATTTATTTATTTATTTTCATTTAAATGAAAAAATAATTATTGTATTCTT
>NW_006263356.1:111620-119264 GCF_000469605.1 Apis dorsata | reverse complement strand
CTCTCTCTCTCTCTCTCTCTCTCTCTCTCTCTCTCTCTCTCTCTCTCTCTCTCTCTCTCGATGTGCGTTTACTTTTTCCAAGAGAGAGAGAGAGAGGGAGGATTTTCTTCGACTAGCAAAATTATAATCGAGGGATTAACACAAATTAAATATTACAAGTATTTTAAAAATATATATTATTTTAAAAAAAGAGGCCGGTGAATTGTGAACAGTGGAGTCTTTTCGTTCTTACGTTCACGTAATAGATTCGATTTATATACGGCGTTACGGACGTTATCATGATATTGTGCCCGTAATATATAAATATGGCCAAAATGGATTTCATCCCGTGTATGCACGTGATATCGTTGGGACTTGTTTCCTTTTTGAACAAAGATTTCGCGGTCCTTCGTAACGAGAATCCCATCGCTATCCTCTCCAAACTGTTCTCTACGGGGGCAATGGTATTTGAAATAAGTCGATTGTTGTTATTATTGTTGTTGGTGTTTGTTGATGGTGAAAAATTGATTACCTTTCTCTCTCTCACGCGTCGCCAAGTAATCTCTCATCGTTGTTGCTGCAACGAGACATGCGACAATTGCAAAGAAACATCTACGATTAAAGAAACGATTAAAGGAGTAATAAGAGAGTCGTAGTGTGACTCATTCGTTGTCAGATTTTCTTCTTTTCGAATGCGAATGAATTAATTAGAATTTTCTTAATTGAAATATATGTGTATATATGTAAAGGGTGTTCCAAAATTCAAACGAGATTTGAATTTTCGCGCGAGAAGTAAAAGTGTTGCCAACGAAAAAAAGAAAAAGACAGATGACAGTTCAAGCGAAAGAGCGACGCGTTTTCATCGTCGAGCGACGTTTTAAAAATAACGAAGGTTTCTCGAGCAAAATCACGTTCAACGACGAGGCTCGTTCTCATCTCGATGGATCGGTTAATCGGAGAAAATTGTCGCATTTGGGGCTCGGAATATCCGCGGGCGATCGTCGAGAAACAGACGCATCCGCAACGCGTCGCTTTTTGGCGGGAATTTCGCGTTGGAGGGCATTCATCGGCTCGCTCTTCTTCGAAATGCGGCTGGGCAAGCAACGACCGCGAACGGCGCTCCATAATCCCATTTTTCGCGCCTAAATTGCGAGATATGGGCGCGGAAATATGCCACGCGCCATACAGCTCGAGAAGCTAGTCAAGCATTGCGCGAGTCATTTCCGGGTCGTGTAATTTTCGGTGATCGGAATCGGGCGGCCAGATCGTGCTGGTTAACGCCCGTCGACTTTTTTCCTTGGGCTCGTTTGAAGTCTAAGGTTTGCCACGTCTCGAAGGTGGAAATTTAGCGCTGTTTATAAGAAATTTAGCCATATTCACGCGAAACGATCGTGGAAAATTTGGACAAAAGAGGACATGAATCAATAAAAAATTTACAATTTTTAAAGCGTTTCCTATAAAAATTCTTGCCTGAATTTTGGGACACCCTTTATATATATATGATACGTACAAAACGTAGATTGTCTCTTTCGCGTAACTCGATGATGACTCGTGCTTCACGTAGCTCATGTTAGGATCGACGCGAACCATAAATTTAATCCCCATTGTTGAATTATAACTGTTCAGCGTGTGTTGAATTACGCTTCTCGCGTCCTCGTTCGAGCAAGCGGACGGAAGGCACAACGCCCACCTTACCACGGAAAATTTTGGGAAAAAGTGTCCACGTTTCTGTAAAAAAGATTGCCAGAACAAAATCGAGCTCGTTTAATCTCGAAACGTTCCCTTCTCGATTCGTGCACAGGAATTATAATGTCGAAAAATTTTCCAAAAATCTCGATTAATTATTTTAGAAAAGAGAGAGAGAGACGAGAGAAAATTAATTTACTTCGTGCAAACGCGACGTGAACAAGTTATACGCCTTCATGGTGAAAACCAGATTTTCCGTAAGTGGATGGGTCGCGTCGATGCCTATATTCGTCAAAAAGTACCTCCCCTGTATCTTTATCTCCCTTCCGCTCGACATCTCGTGCGCCATCACGTTCAAGCATTGATCGAAATCCCCAAATTGATTCAGATTCCCTCGCAATAAACTGGATGGCAGTTTCGCGTTCGAGTCTAACACTGGGTCACAAAGAAAGAATTTATCCGTTATATTTTCGTGTATATAATAATTTTAAAAACATTTTCGAACGAGCTCTGTTTTATCGTTCGTCGATATCGAATTTCTTTTTTCTTCTTTTTCACAATTCAACCCCCCGTTGCACGAATTTTTATCACGAGAAATATACGACTGTTTCAGTCTATTTAAAAATTAACTTTGTGTAATAAAAAAAGTCTCCAAATTGAGAATGCAACGGAGGGTTGCAACCCTTTGCACTCCACACCTGTTTCGCTCGGTCGAACAAGCAACTCCAGACTCAAACCCTCATAAGATTACCATAAGATAATTACTCATAAGATAAAATTACTCATAAGATTATATAGTAAAGAGTTTAGGAATCTATTTATGAATAAAAGTAAATAAATATTGTCACAACAATCCAGTGGAAAGTTACTTGTATACTTTTTGTAATTTTATAAGATAATTGGAATTATATCTAGTATTCGATTTTGACAAAATATTTTTTTTTTAGACCGAAAGTCTAGTTGGAGAGCAAAGGGTTAATAATGGAAGATTAAGATCAATAAGATAATAATATTCAAAAGATAATCGAGTCTCGACTCACTTTCTATGGCCCATAATTTGTAATTGCTCAATTCGCGTAGGAAAACGTTAACCTGCTCCCGGCATTCAACGGTTTGAACGAACGTGAAATTTGGGGTGAAGCGCAGCACGTCGCTCATCCACTCGGTTCGAAGAGGAAACTCGCTTCTCCTCTCGTAATTCGATCCTGCAAACGAAATCACAAATCCGTTCATCACGGATATTAAAAGATAATCCAAATTTCGTCTAAATTTTTTAATCGGGATGGATGATTCAACAAAGAGTGATTTTTACATCATAAATTATGTTTGAATAGAAATATTATATAAAGTGTTTCTGAACAATTTTTCTCTTTTCTTTTTCTGTATCAGTGTCGTTCTGTAATTTACATATATATAAAACAGGTATGTAAATCACGATATTATTTCAATAGATCGATCTAAAAAAATAATGATTTCATCGTGGAATAATGAATTTGAAATATCTCTTCATCCTTTGATTTACCATTAAAATGAAAATAAAATAAATAAAATCTTTTAAAATGCGATTTAGTAAGCACTTCTTCAGTAATTTTTTTTTTATTATAAATATTTATATTTCGTTCTATTTTTGTGTTACACGAGACAAAACTTCAGTTCCGTTATTGGCTATTGCTATTCAAACTTCTCTCAAAGTGTATTATCGTGAATTTTCCTTAATACGGATAACCCTTCTATATTTCTTTCTCCGGTTGCTCGAAAGAAATGGCGCGAAATTTGAATTTTGAGATTTTAGGTTTCTATAATAATAACAACTTTCACATTTACGATTTCTTCTATACTTTTTCTAATTTTATAAAATAATTGGAATTGTATCTAATATTCAATTTTAACATAATTAAAAATTATTTATAATTATATTAATTATATTATATTAATTATACAATTAATTATATTATATTATATTAAATTATATTAAATAATTATATAAATAAAATTATTTATATAAATTTAAAAATATTTTTTTTGGATGAGATATTTCAACAATTAAATCGACCCTCGTCGTAAAATACTTATCAATTAACTTATCTCGTTACTCGAATTCACCTTCGTCATCGAAATAAAATAACAATATAGAACTTCTAAAAATGATTTTTCAGAGAAAAAAATAATAAAAAGAAATCTTACCCAAATTAATCGTCTCCATCCCCTTGTCCCCTGTCGCGCAGCATTGCCCATCGAGGAACGACGATCCAACGTTTATCGCGCAATCGTTCCTCGATCGATCGATCCTCGCCAGAGCCTCGTGGCTCTGATCGGCGCAACCGATTTTCTCGTCCTCCCCGTTTGAACAATCCAAGGAGTGGGGGAGGGTGGAACGCCGGTCGGCGTGAATAAGTTGAAGAATTGTCAGCAGAACGAGAATCTTCTTGTTCATGTTCTCGAAAGGATTTTTCTTTCTTTTTCCTTCGTAATTTTTACTTAAAACGCGGCGTTAAAAGGGGTGAACTGAAAAATTAGAAAAATTAGAAAAATTAGAATATATATATATATATATATATATATATATATATTTCTTATCCAACTTCAGAATCGATCTGATCGATCGATAGATCGTACTAGACTCGATTCGAGGATCGAGGATCTGTGCTCTGCGTTAAGCTGTTCAGTAACACTGCACTTTCGTGACTTTATCTTATAGGTATTTATAACATCGACGCGGTGACGTTGATGTCAACGATCAATACAACTTGCAATATAAATTGCATTATTAATTTATAATATTGTTAGAATATTTTATCGGCCAATCACTAATAGAAATATCTAATAATGGAAAAATTTTCCTCCTCCGATCTCCTTTCGACGATATTAACTTAAGCTTCCTTGATTTATCGCAAAAAAAAAAAAATCGATCGACGAAAATAGATGAGATTTGATAAATAAATTTTTACCCTCCTATGTATACGATATAATTTTCTCACGCAATCAGACCGCTCGAAGTTGTCAATTCCGTTCGTATGCATCCGCGATAATATACGCATCGTTCACTTATGTAATTCATAACATAAGTCGATTCGTTACATTCCCCCCCCCCCTGCCCCCCCCTCCCACATCGCGCAACGAAACGTCGAAACGCCTCGATCGATAAATATTTTTCGACCGAATGAAAGAGGCGAGGATAAATTTTTTCCTTGGACGATCGAGATAACCTAGCTCGCATTGATCGATCGAGTTAATTAATTTATTATCCAGTCGAGCTACTGTTATAATTTGTTTTATTGTTTTATTTTCGCAGAAATTAATACAGTGATATCAACAAATGAACACGCCTTGCCGACACATGTTCACATTCTTCTATTGAAAATTTCTTACGTTTCGATTAATTTTGCTAATAAATTGTACCGTGAGTTTAAATTTTTGTTTATCTTTGTTGAGAAATATTCTATGAGAAAGAAAGAAAAAGAAAATAGTTTTGTTGCACAAAAGATGGAAAATTTGGAAAGTATTGGGGTGGAGGAGGGAGAATGAGAGGGTGGTAAGAGGTGGGGAAGGAAAGGTTAATATTATTGGAGAAAAAAAAGATTTTTCGCGAATATTCCTAATATTTTTAACGATTTTATAAATGTCATTGCCATTTTTGATATATGTATATGTATATCTTACTCTGTATTTATGTTTGCGACATCATTTTTATACGTGTAATTGTGTCGTGTAATTGCTTCCTGCAATCTCTTTTTTTTGTTGTGACATTTTTAATTTCAATGTTTACGTTTGCAATTGAATTAATTGCGATCGCGCAAGGTAAAAATCGGATGAAAGTTGCGATCTATCGATCGATCGAACGATATGCATGGAGCGTAAACATGGATAAGGACAAGCTTTATTATGCATTCTGTTTATGTTTTATTTCTATGCAAATTAGCTCGTTCAAATTAAAAAATTTTACCTAATAAAAATTATTATTATCTAAAATGTTAATTCATTCGAGATCTAAATCGTTTTGATAAATAATATTATTAATATTCTAAAATTGTATAAAATTCGATACTGTGGTTCGAATAGCACGTCTTGAGATCACTCTGATAAAGAGAAGAATAATCTTGATTTTGCTCGATGAAAGATTAACTCTATAAAAAAAAAAAAAAAATCTTCGAAAATGGAATCATCGGAACGGATAATTAAGATACCGAAACAGGTTATATAATTTTCATGCTAAATGTAATTTCGATTCGTTGGAAAATATTTAAAATTCGTTCGAGTTCGAATGATAAAGTTGAATGAATTAAAATAAATATTAACGTTCAAAAGTTGAATGAAAAAAAAAAAAAAGAAAATATTAATTATAATATTTATATATCCCGAAAAAAAAGTTATAATATTCTCTTCAATAATATTCTATTTGTTGAATTCTGACACTAATTTTGACCTCACCTTCGATTAGATCAAACTTTGGAGCAAGATTAATTCGATTGATCTTTGTTTTAAAAAAAAATATATTAAATATAAATTAAGAATAGATTAAAACAATCACTAAATTTTATAAAAACTCTTCAATTAATATTATTAATTTAAAAACTAAAAAAAAAGAAATAAATTAATACAAACAATATTTTACAATTTAATAATTATATTAATTTAATTCGACTATCGATATGTAACGATATAAACGAATATTCGTTAGTGATTTCGTTCCGTCAAACTTTCATACTAGGCCCGAATCTTGCACGTGAATTACGGCGACCAATATATATTCTTTTTAAACGAGAACCACACTGAATCGAACGGTTGAAATACGAATCCAGTTCACCGAATTTATCATTTTATTCATTCGTGTATCGTTTCATTCACCGCACGATTGTACGAAATATCACTAATATTACTGGGCCACGAATAATTAAAAACTACAACCAGACATACGATTCCACGAGTGTCTATTATATTTCATCTGTTTTCACATATATATATACATATACTAATCTTCTTCTATCGTTCAACTAGAACGAAACTTTTACGACCTCTCGGACCTTCCCCTCCCCCCTCTCCCTCTCCCTTCCAACTTGCTGAAGACCTAGAGAATGGAGGTATCCCTTGAGAGACAACCAACCTTGATTCGCTTCTCTCCAGTGTTTCGTTGCCTCTTTGGGGGAGAGGGGAGAGTAGTCACCCATGGACAGCTGGTATAAAAAAACCGAGACAAACCATAAATGAATCTATATAGATAAAATGTGGATAATGTTTAGTTTAACGACGAGTCGTTTCGATAATTTCTTCTTCAAAGAAACAATAATAATAATAACCGTTGTGCCGTTTTATATATAATCTAAATACGAAAATAGGTGTGTCATTAAAAATAAACGAGTAATTATTTTTTTCAATGGATTTTTATGGCCCAAAGTGTTTATTATTATCGAAGATTATTAAGGATTATTAATTAAAGGTAAACTGTCAAAAAAAACTGTCAAATTGATTTCAAGAAGTCGTCGTCGAGTCTAATAGAAATATTAATATTGGCAAATACAAATTTTGAATAATTAAAAATAATAATAATACTAATAATGTTTAATCACTTCGATTAAAAAATCGAAATAAATTAAAATTTAATTTCGAATCTTTTTCGAATATAATCTATAATTTTTTGTTCTGAATACAATGGATAAAGATGTTGTTAAAAATTGTAATTATTATAATAATTAAATTAATTTGAAAATTTAAATTATTATTCATTAAAGTTTATTTAATATGATTGATATAGTTCTAAATAATTATTATTTATTAATTTTATAATTAAATTTTTTACAATAACAATTTTTTAAATTTATTGAACAAGCATATATGTATAAAAACTAATTTGAAATCGATGATTCATATATATATAAATATAAATAAATCATCATAAACGATGATTAACAATTTTACATATCGAAACGATAAATTTTCCTTATGGATAAATTTATTATTATCAATGAAAAATAATTTTGATCG
>NW_006263356.1:106683-111333 GCF_000469605.1 Apis dorsata | reverse complement strand
TTCTATTTTTTTTTTTTTTTTGTTTTTCCTTCAAGAATACTTTTTTATCGAGTGATATTTTTCTAAATTAAAACGGATATAATAAATGCGGAAAGTTTAAACCTCTGTTTTCTAAACTTGATTTTTAAAATCTTACATAAATTTGAATTCAAATTAGAAAAATACCAGATAAATTACAGTCTCTCATTCATAATCAATTTTCATTACGTAACATACACGGTATTTTTGTTTGCATGATTACACGAGTGAATTATATATGAGAAACAAGAGATAATTTTTTAAAATTCAAAATTCAACAACAAGGTTTTAGACGCTCGCTTCATTCTATATTATTACACACGATTTGTAATGGTACAACAAATTTTTTTATTTACTTTAACGTAATTTATATTTATTAACACTTTTTTAAAGAATTTCACCGAAGAATCTCCGTTTAATAATTTATTTCATACATAAAAAAAATTGACGACAATGTTAAAAATAAAAAGACCTTGTAAAATAATTATATCTTATTTAAATTTTTTTTTTTTCCTTTATTCCTATCTGATATCACATTGAACCAATGTTTGATAAAAAATACGGAAATATTTAATACGATATAATATAAATTGCTTTATTTTTTAAAATATAATTTAACAAAAAAAAAACCGGTTAACAGCGCAACAAAGTTTTTGTATTTATTTAAAAATACAATTATTCCGTTTCTCTTTTTTTTTTTTTCTTGTTGAATTATCGCGTTTCAGACTGCTGATTAAAATTTTGAATTTTATTTTTTTCGTTTGTATAAACGATTAATAAATATCGTTACAAAACTTTTTCCATATTTCTTGTAATTCGCGAATTATAACGTAGAGTCGAAAAATAATCGAATTTTCGAGAGCTGATTTCAAAAAAAAAAAAAAAAAAAAAAAAAGAAATATTTATATAAACACTATTCCCAAAATTTTCGCAATTTCTTTGAATTTCTGGATTAAATATCCTTTCCTCCTGTCAGTTACAATTTATCGAATTATTCTTCGATAATGAAATGCATTTATTAGATTGCAACGAAAGATAAATATTTCATTTCTTATTGTTATGCACGTATGAAAAGTTTTTATTGTCATCAAAATTAAATTTCATAAATGTATTCGTGTGTGTCTTACGTTGTGCTCACATTCTAGGTCGACACTATTCCGCAATCGTTTTAAAGAGAAAAATGTCATTGTCAAAGCAAAAATTCGATCGCGAATAAATCGACGAATTTCGACGAATAAGATTTTATTTCCAAAACCTCTTTAAATTAATACATAACGAAATATTAATTTGCAAACCGTAATTGTATACAATTTTAACAATACAATTATCACCACGAACAAGGCAAGAGTGAAAAATCTTCGCAAAGAAAATCGAAAATTTTTCGCAATTGAAACGCGCCATCACATTGTTCAAAATAGGTTCCAATTCCCTATACCTGATGGCGCTCGAATCTATGTCTATGAAAGGGATATGCGATGTAACATAAAATATAGAGCATAACGAAATCGTGCACGATAATATAATCGTTACTAATAAAAAATAGGTAAAATTAATTATCCAATTTTTGATCGTTAAGAAATTATCGAAATTTTATTTTCACATCCTAATCTATATAAATTATGATTTTTTATTCTCTCTATGATTTCTCTCGTTGATTTATTCTTAATATTTTCAACAATCAAAGTTTGAGAATATTTTAGAGAATGTTTTCGTTACGAAAATTAATATATCTTCCTGAAATTCCCTTCCCTTTTAATCCCATTCAATCCGAATCTTGATTCTTTCGCAACGCGTTATCTCGAAAATATAAATATGGACGTGTTTGTGTGCCGTAAAACTTGCACGATGACACTTTATATTAGAAGATAGAACGCCGTTTACGTTTACAATTTGAATGATGAACTCGATTCTCTCTATAAATTTCATTTCTCGACGCAATAAATAACTAGTGATAGAGTAATGATTATACGAATAGAAGAAATAATCGCGTCATATCGATAAGAGAAAAATAAGAAAGAAATTTGAAGAATCGAAAGATACTAAAGAGATTACGAAAATTGTACAGTTGATTGCAAAAGTTATGCGTCAAAATATTTATTGACGTTTCGTTTTGATGATACACAATGTTTCCACTCTCTTGTTACGATATAATGCTCGATCAACGTTATTCGTGGATTACGAAGTAATACAAATCTTAATTTCAAATTTTGAAATTATATTTAGAACAGAATTTTCTCCTACGATTTTAACAATGAGAATAACAATAAGAGAACTTGATAAAAAAAAAATACAGCCTATCTTTTTAAATCTTTTTAAATCTTTTCCAAAAATATAGCAAATGTAAATTATATTGAAATAAATTATTATGAAAATATTGAGTTTTCGTTCGATACAATGTAAACAAAATTCGATTCGAAATCATTCGTTCTTGGCCGAATTTGAAACCGATTATGTTTATAAATTATAATTTCGATCTCGAAACGGTTCTTCACAATAGATTCCTGTATTTATTTTTTTTTTCGTCGTTGACTAATTTAAGTCTAATTTTTACACTTGCATATTCGTATTTTTGAAAAATTTTTTCGTTTTCCATAATCATTAAGTAAGAAAAAAAAAATATTATCATTTCAGTATGTTGATTAAACAAAACATTGTATTGCTTTATTGTAATTACGTAATTTTAAGAATACGAATAATTGAAAGACGCGAGTCAAGATTATATTTTGAAATTTCGATGATATAAATATAAAAAAATCTTTAAAAAAAATATATGTGTAAATAAGTATTAAAACAGGTTATTATCGATAGATATAAAAGTGGAAAAATGTAATTTTATTATTATAATTTATTTTTGTAAAATTCTCTCTAATGAAGAATTTTTATTAACAAACTACATCATGCAAAAATTATATAAAATTTTGTTACATGTTTCATACAGTATTTATACGAAGCACATCTATTGTGCTTGTCTCACGGAAGAAATGTGAGAGAAAGTTAATAAAAAAATTATAAAAATATAAAATTATTTTTCGGTATCGGTAATTAATTATCGAAATTTATTAGATCGTGACATGTGAAACATATATGTGAATAGAAATTATCGGTTTTAATTTTTTTCTATTAATATTTAATTATCGAATTTCTTAATTTACTTAATTGCTTACGTAATTGATTATTGAATTTTAAATTTGCTAATAATTACTGTTTAAAAAATGATACAATGATATTAGAAAATATCCGGTGTAATTAGATCTAATTATTCAAATTATTTAATTTTAATTTGTATGGCGAGAAAATAAGAATGCAAGCTGTTTGTTCAGCTTATCGATATTATGTAACAAAATTCAATACAAATTTTTATTTCTTACGCTTTTATATTGCATTTTGTATTCAAGTTTTTCTTTTCGAACGATTATTTTTTCTCTCCTCCATTATATAGTTTTTAAGTTCATCCATATTTCAAAGATTAAAACGAAAGAAGAATTGCTAATATATTCCATAACAATTCTCTGTAAATCGAATTTGTCTAATAGGATATTTTTACAAAATAATTTTTTGTTAATTCATTTATTCATTTATTCATTTATACAGCTATTTTTATTAATATTTTTATTATTTCACATTTTTTATTACATTACGCATCATGCATATATAAATAAGAATAGAGACAATATAAAAAATGAATGTCATCTTTAGAGTGTCACGGATAAAACTAATAATATATATATATATATAAGGAGAGCAAATGATAAGAGAAAAAGGAGATGTAGGAAAAATTCACTATCAGCACCATCTATTTGATTGCTCTCAGAAATATATTTTTATCCGAAAGATCGATATTATTTTTCCATCCTTGTCTTATTAATTTCCCTATATCAATTAATTTCACGTTAGAGATGGCGCTAATTCCCTAATTTTTTTACTCTATTTTCATCCTTCTTTCTTTCTTCTATTTATTCCCTTTGTCCGTACCTACCTTGCCATCTAACCTTTCTAACAGTTTCAACTGTTCACCGTTAGATAGAGCGTCGATGTACAATTATTGAAATCCTTTAAAGAAGGCGGAGTAAATTCGAAGTTATTAAACTTAAATTTGGAATATTTCAAATGAAAATATATATACCTTAAAAATTTATCCTCCTCTATAATATATATTAATTATAATATATTTTATTAAATAAGCAAGGATAACAACTCGAGCATAGTGGAATAATAGAAATTAATAGGTTCGTTGAATTACCGGTGGATTCCTTTCAAATGTTACGAAATCAAGCAACTCTGGGACGGTTAGTAAGCAATCAATTACGTAAGTTTGTACCCATAAACCATTGTCGAAATTCCTGTGATCTATAGAAGCGTCTATCCTTTTCTTAATTATTCCAAGATTAAAGGGGAATTCGAACAATGTAATCGATATTATATTCATATAACTTTAGCGCAACGGTTTCGGTTTTGGTTAATTAACGATCAACGTTCATAGCCGTGTTGTACACCGCTGTTCAACGTAAGAAAACCCCGGAATCGAACTGGCGGCGTACTTCGGTTTAATAAATTACGTAACAAGAAATTCCATCGTAATTAATCGGTATTCAACTATAATGAATTTTCACAACTAATAATACTTCGTATCTA
>NW_006263356.1:105595-106430 GCF_000469605.1 Apis dorsata | reverse complement strand
TATATATATATATATATATATATATATATATATATGTGTATACCGAGTTCTATCTTCTCGAGTAATTTAATTTCATTCGTATAACGATTCTCTTCTTCGATCGTCCAACAAAGAATATTCTAAACATCGATACGAATTTTCCATACCTCATTGGATTAATATATCTCTTCTTATCTAAAATTATGTCTTATATCATTATCATTATCATCAATTTCTTCAAATCTTTTCGAAAAATTTTTTCAATGCACATTTTTATTTAGAAATTTTAAAATTTCCTCTTCTCTGACACGATCCCCCGTTTCGCTCGTTCGAAAACCGTATCGTATCTCGAAAGTAACGATAAGTTCTAATTGGAACCGTCACCGGATCGAAAAGGGAAAGGGAGGGGGAATCACGCGCGCAATGAGTCGTACGGGAAAAGAGGAAAGAGCGGTGAGAGGCGGATTACGACGGATGCGTCGATCACGGCCAATTTGTTTGGCCGGTGTACGCGCGGTCGTTAAGCCGATTAATCCAATCACGCGTTAGGATGTTCGCATCTGGATCAATGGCGGTCGTATATAACGTTCGTGTATAATGGGCGCATTATCAGTCATTAAGCGGCACACCGCTGACGATTTTCCATTTTCCTATGTCTTTTCTCCGTATTTCATATTTTCACAATTCGGTAACATTAAATCATTACATTACCCTCGTCGAAAACGTTTCGTAAATTTTTTAAATATTTCAGCTCAAAATTGAAGAAGAATATAAGAAACATAAGGAAATCGACAAGAAGAGAAGAAAGAAAGAAAGAAAGAAAGAAAGTGAAAGTATGAATATGATAACAAATAGC
>NW_006263356.1:103245-105561 GCF_000469605.1 Apis dorsata | reverse complement strand
GAGAGAGAGAGAGCGCAATTGTTGCGGAAAAAAGGAGGGGAGGGGGAAAGCGTCGAAAGGAAGAGTGGGGGGCGGGAAGAGAGCAGCGATGCAAGCGTATTATAGAGGGCGGGCCGAATGGAACACTTTTATGCGCTTCCAATTTTAGCGGGCCGTGCAAATGGCCTGCGTGGCGCGATTCAACTTTGGGGGACGGAGAGGGAGGGTGAACGTGAAAAATAATTGAACGTTGAAAACGTTTTTAGAAAAGGCCAAACGCCTCCCTTCCCTTCTCTCTCTTTCTCTCTTTCCCTCTCCCTCCATCCAGTCAGTTCGTTTCCCGCTTTGTGCGCGCCTTCGATTAGTTGACCGTTCTTTTCACGCTATGTGTACCGTGTCGGGGAACGTTTGTCGTCGTGAACAACCAATCCTGCATTGCATTTTTATTCCCTTATTTTTCTTTCTTCTCCCTATACTCTCGAACGTAATTTATCGGGGGAATTATGGAAGCTTAAAAATAATTAGATCTTTGGAATAACCTTTCGCGATATTTCGACTGTTTCCAGCGAAAGATTTTTGTATTTTTTGATCTCGTTTCTATCTCGTAGATAAAAAAAAGAAAGAAAGAAAGATTGGATATTTTTCGAGTTATTAACGTGAACGACGAGGTTAAGCTTCTTAAAAAAAAAAAAAAAAGGAGGGGGAAGAAGAATTTCATCTGTGAAAATAGGAAAGAAACGGAAATTCCAAGAGAGAAATATTTCCAAGAGAAAGAAGAAGAAATAAAAATTCGAGTCGATTATCTGGATGCGGATGTCTGATCGGGCGCTCGTCACGGGCAAACCCCCTTCCGAATCGATTGACGGTCGTGTAAAAGATTCATCGTTGATCGACGTGGGACGGGCGAGTGGGGGGGGGGTGGCGTTCGCCTCCGTTCCTTTTCTTGTTACGTCGATTCCCGTAACATTCCGCGTCTCCCACGTGGATCAAAGCCAGCGCTGCGGAAAGTGTAACTCGTTGTCGAACGTCCGTCCGGCGGATCGACAGACGGGGGCCAACCACCCCTCTCCCTCTCCCCTCCTCGCCCAGCGCGGAAGACGTTGCCCAACGTCGAGAATAAAAGGAGAATTTTCCTGGAATATAATTCTTTCTATAATAGTTTTTTTTTTTTTTTTTTTAATTATTATTGTATATTATTATTTTTAATTATTCTCGAGAAAATTCTGGTGGAAATAATATGTTTCTCAGAGGTTGTTCGAATTGTTTCTTCGCATTTGTATTTGTGGAAAGTTTAAAGAGAGAGAGAAAGGAATAATAGTGGCAGTGTCTTGTTGTAATTTTTGTTGATAATAAAAATTTGAATCGACGTAAAAAGCACTCGTCGTAATTTTGATATGAGAGTATAAGAGGAAGAAGAGAGAGAGAGAGAGAGAGAGAGTAATCCGTCCGTGTTTGCCGTTTCAAAGAGAAAATATTATTTTTTCGAACATCAACAACACGTCTAGTTTTAATGAAGATTGTTTTTCTGCAGATTCGATGGACAGAAAATTGTTATTATTATTATTATTTCTCTTTCTTGGAATTTCTGATCGATAAACAAAAGGAAAAAGGTAATCGGTTTTTGAGAACATTTTTAATATTTGCTCGCGTGTTTTTTCTCTCTATAATTCCGATCTCTCGCGAAAGAAACTTTCTTCATTCGGAAAAGTGATCGAAACGATCTTTACGATATCAATGGGGAAAGTTGACTGAGAGAGAAGCAGCCAACCTGAGCCTCCAGCAGGCGATACAGGTGAGCGTTCAGCTTTAAGTGAACTGTGCAACTCGGAGGAAAGAGATAGAGAGGGAAGTAACAGGCAGAGCGTCGCATATACTCGACCACGTATCTCTTCTTCCTTCATTTTTTTTTTTCTCTTTTCTTTTTCCCCCCCTCGTCCCTTTCATTCCTCCTTTTTCATTTCTTCCCCTCGACCCAAGAGGGGGGGATAGAGAAACGAAGAGAAGAGGAGAGGAGAGAACACACCTACGTTCAGCTTTCTCTCGAAATTACTCTCGGTGACCCCTCGCGCCCCATTTTCATCCCCTACCCTCCGCCCTCATCCCACCTACCCTTTCGCCTTCGCTTTCTCGCAACGAGGTGGAGACACGTTTCTTCTTAATCCAAGGGACACGGAATACAATAAGCCCGTGAAACGGCGAGCGTCGAGTTATCGAGATCAAAGCGAGAATTTCGGTGGAACGAACACGTTTTGAAACGCGGGATAATCTGTCTGAAGCAAGAAATCCTTCACACTTTTTTCTTTTTCTTCTCGAATTTCATAGATAAATAATTCGTAG
>NW_006263356.1:96338-102879 GCF_000469605.1 Apis dorsata | reverse complement strand
AGAGAGAGAGAGAGAGAGAGAGAGAGAGAGATATGAAATCGATTTTCGTGCAGGCGTGTGGAAGAAAAATGGACGATCCGGAAAATGACGTATCGTTCGTATTTAGGGGAATAATCGAGCAGGTGTGTTCCTTTCCTTCCCTTCTCTTCTCCTCCCTCAATTTTCTCTAACCCTCTTTCGAAAGATTCTCGGCTTAATGCATTTATCGTTAACGCGATTCCTCCGGGTTTTCAGCCGATCGTCGCCTCGTTGACGACCCAATGTCATTTGCCTGCGTTTTGTTTTTTTCCTGAGCCGAGGGAATCGAATTTGTGAAGGGAGGAAATTTAACCGGTGTTGTTGAAAACCGTGGAATATAAGGTGTTTCTTCTTCTTCTTCTGAGGCTGGAAGGAATAATAATAATTGAATTTCAAAATTTTATTTTTCAATTGTTTCGTTTGGAAATCTGTGTATTCACGTGCAAACTGTCCTCGATTTATTCAAGGGATATTTTCAATAATCTGCTTCGAAATTTTTGCATCCTCCACGTCCACGAGGAACAAGTTTCTTCGTCGTAACATTATCACAAGTTGAATCACGATTTAATTGAGACTGATAAAGATACATTGTATCCATTGTGCAATCTCAATTACGCGGAAAATGCAAACTCAATATAACGTTTATTGGGTAGTGAATAAACGTTCTTCAACCCTCCTCCCATCTTTGCACAGTCCTCGAAATCCTTGGCATTCTCGGGAGGCAACGTTGGAATCCAGGCACTTATGGAAACGATCCAACGTTTTTTGACGCCCTCCTCCCTCTTTCTCCCTTATCTTCTCGTCAATCATCGATTCTACGTGTAACAAAGATTTATTCGTCGAGTAAACGATGAAGGATACAGTTGTACGTTTTTTATAAGATAAACAGTAAGTTTGCAAATGCTTTGCAAAGAAAGTTACAACAATAATATGAGATTTGAAGGCAATTTGTGAAGATGAATGACACTTCTTTTCAATGTATGATAAACCGTTTCCAAATTTTATATAATATTCTTCTCTTATTATATTTTGAAGGTATTTTGATCGTTTAATCCTGGATCATATTTATTGGAAGATGTCTATTCGGATACCAAGTTCATTGGAATGGAATGCCTGTTTTCACTTCTCACAATTATTTGTCACTAATTCAAAACTAGTATCCAAAACCTCGTTGCATCTGCAAAAATCCAGAGAATTTTAACGTATAGATATAATACAAAAATTTCTTTTATTTCTCATAATACGCGTAAGAAGCTTTAATTACGATTCGTTTAATTTAATAAACGTAATTTCGTGTTCGAGATAATAATTATAATATAGAATAAGCAAGAAAATATTTCACACGATCGTTTTTTGAATTTCTTCGAAAATACAATAACAAAACAAAATTCTCCTTAATTCAAAATTAATCACGAATAATAAAACCCGCTTGTAAATCGATAATATCAAAATATATAAGAGAAAAGAATAAAGAGATGAATAAAGAAAGAGAGAGAGAGAGACAGACATATCGTTTCGAACGGTCGAATTCTCGCGGCGCGTATATCGCGATTTAAAGGCCGGTTCATTATATTCTCAGCCCCCTCTTGAGAGTTGACGGACAGCAGAAGGGGTTGTTCCCAGGGGAAGGAAGGGAGAAGTTTTCAAAGGACGCGCGGGCCTCGTTAAGGCGACGCAGCATTATAAACGGCGCACGGTTGTCAGTAACGTTGACAGACACGTGGCCACTCATCGGTATATCACATTGCGTTCTCGTCGCTTGATACGACTCCGTCGTTCGCAACATCTCCTCCCGTTCCACTTAAGTTCGATCGGCCGCCGATAGAGCGCGCACGTGCTCGGTTGGACGGGTAGATTGGCGTGCTCATTAAGAGGGTCATTCTCCAATACGAAATACATTCTTGTTTACGTCGCTACTCTTTCTCTTTCTCTTTCTTTTTTTGCGATAGAAAGATATATTCAATTATTATTATATTCAATTATAGTTAATTATTTAATTAACTGATATATTTAAAAAAAAAAAAAAGAAAAAAACTCGCACGTACATCTCGCGTTCGAAAATTTAAAATTAGAAAATTAAATTGATATATATACACCTGGATATAATAAATGGAGTAAATAAAAAAATACACATCAAAATTCTTGTCACGAATAAAATTTAGTGTGAAAATTTTTTTCTTATTGTTGCTCGAAATATTTGAGTTAAAAATGATAATTTTATTTATGTTACAAAATTTATTTATACGCGTTATGAATGTAATATGAATAAAGGAAGGATCAATTATTCGATGGATCTTGTCTGTAAGATAAAAAAAGAGTAATTTTTTTTTTTTACTTACCGCTTTGTCGGTAATTGAAGTATTTATTGTATTTATCGAAAAAAAAAAAAAAGAACGTTAATTCAATTATTTCGTTAAACCGTTCCTCTCTGACGAATTTTTCTTTTTTCTTCCTTGATGAAATACATTTATTCCATCAATGCAAATTATGTTATCGCAATTCGTTTGTGCATTTAACTCGTGAAACTCGGGGAAAACAATAACAATAATTGTAACAATTGCTTTTTACGCTTTTCGATCTCGCTTCGGGAGAAGAGAGAACAATCGCATAATAATTAAATAGGACGCGTTTTTCAATTAACTGATATATTTTTAAAAAAAAAGAAAAAAACTCGCACGTACATCTCTCGCGTTCGATCGAAAATTTAAAATTAGAAAATTAAATTTATATATATATATATAATAAATAAAAAGAAAAAAAAATACACATTAAGATTCTTGTCACTAATAAAATTTAGTGTGAAAATTTTTTTCTTATAATAAAATTTTCATCTTCGCACAATTATGGAACACACAATCGTTCGAAACGTGTTCCCTTTCTAAATGTCGATGAACCAAAGCATGACGGAATGGCGGATTTAATTAACAGCGAAAGCCTCTTATACTTAATAATCTACGCATACACGTACACACACACACACACATACACCGACATATATACACACACAATGCGGACAGAAGCACGGAAGGCAACGTAGATTACGTTATAGAGAGACGTTCAGTTTCGCGTGAAACCAGCTAGGTAAATTGACTCCAGCGAGTTCTGGGGATCCAATTCCGGGATTTCGCTGCTGGTCGATTGGGTTTCACTTCCGCCGCGATTCCCTTTGCGTGTAATTTGCCTCCGAGCAACCGGCATTCGTAAATATAAATTCCCTTTTTATTGGCTTCGAATCTTCGTTTCCTCTCTCTCTCTCTCTCTCTCTCTTTCACTCTATCTATCTATCTATCTATCTATCTTTTTTTAGATTTGCCATTAAACCGCAAAATAATTTTGTCGAAAACTTTTTCTTTTCAACGTCAAAGATACACCTCCACGTTCGAAAATGTTTTTTTTTTTTTTATCCCAATTGAAGTTGTTACGCGTGAATATGATGCTTCGCTTTTTTCAGAGGGAAAGGGGATCGAATTTCTTTCGATTCTTTGGGAAAATCTCTAATTAAATTAATTAACCTGAATTTTTTAATTTTTATCTCGATGTTCATCGTATCACACGTTATGGTTATTGAAACACGTGGTTGATCCTGATTGCATTCGTGGCTGTTGGAAAATTGAACAGAACATCGAGCAATAATAAAATTTAATATAAAATACGAGGGGAAATACAACGTTTTAATGGGCCAAGAAAATATCGATTCGATCTAATGCTAATTAGATATATAGCGTGGCATGGTCCATGGGGGGTACCTTATTGGAACAAGATTGTTGTTTGACTTCTATATCGAATTATATTGGAACAGCGTTCCAAATAGCAGCGTTGCTTTATCCATTAATACTAACTCGGTATTAACTCAAGATCTCAATAGTTTCCTGTTTCTCTATTATTATCTTAAGATTTTCTCTAATGTATGTGATTATTTTTATATCGCACAATTTTTGGTATCAATCGTATCAAAGTTTCTTGGAAACGAACGACAAATTAATTTTACGTTTTAATTTCGAGGCAAAATATCCTTCTTTTGGAAAATGATTATTTTAAAAATATTGTAAAATATATTCCATCATTTTCGATGATTCATTTTACGTTATTATGACGAATCTTTTCTTATGATATATGTGTATGTATATATAATATAAATTTTTGTTTAAAAAATTCCATTAGATTTTAATTAGGTAAATGAATTTTGAGATATTTCGATTTCTGAGAAATTTGATTTTCTTCTCTTCGATCATAAATTGTTTGAACGTTCTTAATTTATTCGAATTTTGTTATTTCTCTATATTCAATTTTAAGATTCTTTTTATCGCAATTTTATTATTTTTATAGTCGTATCCTCTATAAAAGTATTCTCCACTTTTGATATCTGGTTCAACATGTGTCAACGGTGAATAAAGAGTAATACAACGCTCGAGTAATTTCACGTCACGTGGATTCTTCTTCATCTGATTCTCGTTGATCGATATAAAATATAATATCCGATATCTCTCTCGACAATGAAACTAAATCGTACAAATAAAATAAAAAATATTAAAATGAAAAATTTCTTCTCTAATAATAACACTTACACAGTTATTTCTTTTCTATTATATTACGATTCACGAACAATCAGACACGAAAATCTTTTTCTAATTGTAAACCATCGAGGAAAAAACAAATTTTTTGAAAAGTAATTTTTATTCGAAAGGCGTAATTGAAATTCCTCCTTTCTTTCCTCCCCGTCGACGGAGAGATTATTTCTTGAATTTTCGAAGGAAAATTCATCGCATTAAATTGCGAGAAAGTGAAAAAGAAAATCGTAGATGTCGACCGCTGCGAGTTTCAACGGATTGTCCGCCTCTTGTTTCTGCGGGTGACATAAATAGTGACCCAGTTACTTGCCTTCTCTTGCGCGACCCCGCGCGGCACAACGCGAACCAAAGTATCACGAGAACTCTCCTGCCCACAGTTCTTGTCCCCCCACTCCCCCTCCTCCTCCTCGAAAAGTCGACAAAGACACGTTGGAGAAAGAATATCACCTTTTGCTATTGACTTTTCCCTGAATTCATAAATGCTCGACTTGTTTCTCTTCTTTTGGCAGAGTTAATTCGATATCTAAATTTCAGAAGAGAAATTGAAAGGAAAAATATGTCAATATATTACAAGAAGAGGCACAATTTTTTCGTTTCGTTTCTCTGATGATCGATTGAACTTCGAAAAAGGGAAATCGAATTCGAATTCAAGAAAAAAAATAATCTTCCATCCACGAAATATGGAAATTATTTTATTAGATCAGATAGAGTTTCAAAAAGAAAGTTTCATCCGTATCCAATCTAATATTTACATTCGCAATATTTCGTTCCGGCAAACATTGGAAATAAGAAAAGCACGAATACCCTCAGAGAGAAAGGGAAATTAGGAAATCGGAAAGGAATCGAATCAACAAATGAACCTAATTAAACCGATCGTGAATTCCCCCTTTCCAAATCTCCCCGTGGCCAAGAACAACCATCGCGAAATTTATCGCGGTTACCGCGATGAAAAGGACTCTCCTTTTAAAGTGCGAAAAGAAGAAAGAGAGAGAGAGATGAGGAAAGAGGCGATCTCTCGACACCGCAATAAACCAACGCAACGGGCCTTTAATTCTCCTGAGACGCTCGCAAAAGAATTATCGGCCGTAATAAAAGTTAGTCCTCCAGCTTGGTTAACGACTTCGATAACTGGGTTTCTCAGTTTTGCGAACCAACGACCGGTGGCGCGCCCACGCGTGACGGCCGCGAAACCACCGCGGCAACTCGGGGCCCTCTTTAACGCCGCCAACCAACGGCAGCAAGCCGCACGGCAAAATTGGAGCAGAATTCCCTCGACTTTTATTGTTCGCCCGAAAACTTTCGCGCCGATCGAACTTGAAAACTTTCGTCGATCATAACTCTCTTCTACGGTTCTCTCCACGAAAATTCTCTTGTCGTTTCGTTTTTATACTCGACTCGGATCTTGGAAATAGGGAGGATTATACTCGTCGCTCTTCCTAAATTGAAAAACGAATCGAAGAATCATGGGATTTTTGATCGTCTCTGCGATGTGTGATTCTTTTCGTTAACGCTTTAGATATCTAGATCTCGCGAAAAAGAGTTTTTTTGGGGGAAGGGGGGCGTCAATTATGGCGGGCGAAGTCGTAGAATGGTCGGTTCCCGGTTGGTTAAGTCGCGAGCGCAGTTATCGACCTTCTTCGCTCGCTCCCGGATTTCTATAATTTCGAAATCGGTACGGTCTGGAGAAACTTGAAGCGGCTCCGGCTCCCTTTGATCAAAAGCTGCGCCACGCAGCATCCCAAGTTTCCCGCAATAACTGGAGTACGATTTAACTTGGTTAAGGAGCAATTAGTCAGCGGTTAACCGGAACTACTCCTCTCCCTCCCCTCTCCTTCTCTCCCCACCTCCACCCCCATCCCTATTTACTGTGTACTCAAGAAATCAGTACGTAAGTTAAGCTTCCACGCCGCCAAGTCGTCTACGACAGTTTATATGCACGTTAATTAATTTCTCCC
>NW_006263356.1:92486-96035 GCF_000469605.1 Apis dorsata | reverse complement strand
GGGGGGGGGGGGGAGGGGAGAGAGGGGGTACGCATTCTATAATTATGACCTTGACTGTCAGCTTTTACTTAGGAAACAGGCGCAGTTTATTAATATCCCTGAATTGTTCCTGTTTTTATCCGTATTTTAACGATTCAAGATTGAACAAAAGTGAGGTTAGAAATTAATGGCGGATCAAAACTACGAGGCATTGGTTATACAATTTAACCAATGAGATTCTAACCGATATTCAATTTTTATAAAACTTGTACGATTTTATTGCGAAGAATAATCTTCGATCAGAGCTTCTCGAATATTTTAAACATTTTTTTAAACATTTCTCGTGTATTCGGTTAATTTTTGTAGAGTGATTTGCGATGCATTTGTGGTCGATTATTGGATTATTTCTTGATCGATTTCTCGACAATAGGGATGCTGTTGTTTCAGAAAAGAATAATGAATCATTCCTTTCATAGATTTGTATCGAGCTTTTTTCGATCCTCGTTCTCCAATTTTTCCCCATTGCACTCCCCGATGTCACTCGAGACGCGTCTAATTCTGCTCGTTCGTGGATCGCCTTCCTCCTCTGCCTTTCGATTTATCTTCCGTTCGATACATTTCGATCTGATGCCTCGGGGCTCATTTTCGAGATTTCCCATTTCCCACATCTGAATTTTTCATCGGACAACGATAGAATCTTCTCCCGATATATCTCGATGTGCCTCGAACTCGTGCAAGATGGGGCCAACATTCCGAATATTCCTTCATTTCTCGAAAAACAGCGATACGAAAAAGAACTTCTTATTAAGAAAGAATGTAATACGACGATAAAATATAAATAGAGTTCACAACTTCAGCTGCTAAATCTAACAATATTTTTCGATATTTAAATAATCTCATTTGATAAAATGAAAAGGAGTTCAATACCTTTTTTATAAGAGAAGTGCTTCGAATATCGGATTGCAAATGGAGGCGTCGTAAAAATCCTTCACAATTCCTCTGTCGGCCAATAACAGCGTGAAACAAAGTTTCTGTCAACGTGGAGCACGCTTTTTATCAGAGAGGGGGAGAAAAGGAGAAGATTCGAGGTATTTCGGGGTGCGCTTAAACCATCTCGCAAGTTAGGGATCTCCAAAAGTTAGCAGGAGTGCCAGGTGCACGGAATGCGCTCATCTTTATTAATACGAGGCTCGTCCCTGGAAACGACTTTTGAGTTGTTCCGCCAATATTTACGTTTCATCTTCGTCCAAGCCGGACACACTCTCTCTCTCTCTCTCTCTCTCTCTCTCTCTCTCTCTTTCTCTTTCTCGAGATTTTTAACGAAAAATGACACCCTTCTTTCATCATTTCAATCATTTCAATCGCGTCCCCTTCAATGCTGAAAAAGAAAACTATTTGTTACTATTTTATTATTATTACCTCTTGCTTTACGATTTTACTTACGTAAATGGACGCAATGGATGGAGAAATTTCTTGGAAAGAATATTTTTAATTTCACGCTAATTTTTTTAATTAAGTATCATATCGTAAAATATAAAAATTTTTCATCTTCTACAATTTCATGTACAACAATTTTTGAATAATAAATAAGAATTGATTTCGTTGTGAAAGTAAGGGAAGAGAAAGAGAATAATAATAGAGTGACAAAATCGAATCGTTTATAAAATCAACGGAATTTCATTCTTAAATCGAATCGACGAGAGTTCCGCTTTATTAAATGGCGTCTGGACATCGTTGGACGTCGTTTCCAACCTTGACTGTAACAGTTTTTCGATACGAGATCAGATTGTTACGTGGCCGACGGAGAATATCGAGTTAGCGGCGGTTTCGATTCGCCGCGTCGATCAAGTCGCGTGCGAACGTGACTGACTCGTCCTCCATCCTCCTCCATCCTCCTTACCCCTCTCCCTCTTACGTAAAACCTAAAACCCCTATCGTGTTTACGTAAACCAGATACGTTAAATTTTAAAGACCTGGGGAAAAGGATAAATTCTTCTTTCGTCGCTAAAATACAATTTACCTTTAAAATTAAAAATTACGAAACGAGAATTCCATAGAAATAGAAATAGAAATAGAATGAATTTCTGTTCCAATAAACGAAAAATTCGAGATCAAAATTTCGTGGAATAAATTCGTAGAATAATTCTTCCTCCTAAATCTTCTCCTTATATTTATAATTATTTATATAACAAGCCTCGAGAAACGGGGTGGCAAATGTACGAATTCATCGTTGAATGATAACGTTGCTGGCCAAGATTGGTATAAATGGGTTAAACGTTTGCGGAGGCATCGATGTCGATTTTGGACGGAGCGGTTGAATACTTTATAGGACGGTCGTTAACGAAAATCGGGCGAGGCGTGCCTCCCCTCCCCTCCCCTCCCCCCGATTTCCGGCGTAATGAATTTGCGGCCGCCGGTGTTCGCACGCCCCTCCCACGGAACACGTGTCCGTGGCCAGTTCGCCGCGGAATATCGCCGTTTCGGACCCCGATAAATCGTCGGATTCGAGTTCGACGAGATCTGTCGTCCGTTAGGGGATGGGGGTTGGCCGACACGAACCCACTTGCGTTTAACGAAGGGACTTAAGCTTCACGATGGAATCTCGATTTTAATCTAATCGATTTCTCTCGTGTATCGATGACACGGGATGGTTGCCTTTCGAAAAAATTTTTGTCTTCTTTGGGGATGCTCTTTTTTCTTTTTTATGATAAATATCGGTTTTTCTCGTGCACAGTTTTGGAGTTATTGGTGGAGGTTCTTGGAATCCAATTGTTTACAATTTTTTGTTCAATTTTGTTCGATTTCTCGTATAATTCGATTTATTTTCGAGTTACACACAGAATTTGTTAAAAGTTTGTGAATGTGAGAGGAATTTGGAAAATTTGGGAAGAGGAAGAGAAGATTAAGATTAAGATCTATGATTTCGTTTCATTTGGAATCTTTACAATTTTTCGTTCAAATAACCGGTTTTTTGGATAATTCGATTTATTTTCGAGTTACACACGAATTTGTTAAAAGTTTGTGAATATGAGAGGAATTTGGAAAATTTGGGAAGAGGAAGAGAAGATTAAGATTAAGATCTATGATTTCGTTTCATTTGGAATCTTTACAATTTTTCGTTCAAATAATTGGTTTTTTGGATAATTTGATTTCAAGTTACACGAATTTGTTAGAATTTTGTGAATGTGAGAGGAATTTGGAAACTTAAAAATTCAGTTATGTATTATTGGATTTTTTCTTTTATCAGTATCTTGGTATCTACTATTTATAATTTTTCAAATAACCGATTTTTTGTAGCGGTATAGCTCGATTTATTTTCGAATTACACAAGTATATTTGAAAAATTATAAATAGTAGATATCAAGATACTGATGAAAGTTTGTGAATGTGAGAGGAATTTGGAAACTTAAAAATTCAATTATGTATTATTGGATTTTTTCTTTTATCAGTATTTTGGTATTTACTATTTATAGTTTTTCAAATAATTTATTTTCAAATTACACACGTATTTTTCCTTTCATTATTGTAACATTTGCATACAATTTTTCGTTCAAATAACTGATTTCTCGT
>NW_006263356.1:89276-92470 GCF_000469605.1 Apis dorsata | reverse complement strand
GATTTATTTTCGAGTTACACACGAATTTGTTAAAAGTTTGTGAATATGAGAGGAATTTGGAAACTTAAGAATTTAATTATTATTGGATTTTTCCTTTCATCAATATCTTGGTATTATTTATAATTTTTCAAATAACCAATTTATTTTTGAATTACACACGTATTATTGCATTCACAGTTTTCTTTTTTTTGGATTTTTCGATTTATAAAAATTATATTATGTATTAATCTATTTTTTTATTTCATTAATCTTGATATCTATTACCTAAAATTTTTCATTTGATTTATTTACACACAAACTTCTTTTATACGAATCCGTTAAAAAGAATTTGGAAACTTAAGAATTCAATTAAATGTCTCCTTTCATTAATATCTATTACTTAAAATTTTTCGTTCGATTTATTTTCAAATTACACAAACTTTTTTCATAAGAATTCGTTACAAGTGTTCGCATTAATAAAGATAAAAAGTGCGAGAGGAATTTGGAAACTTCAATTATCAGTCTATTTTAATTTTTTTTTTTTCTACTATTTATAATTTTTCAAATGAGCAATTATCCTTTCGAATAAATGGCTCCAAATTATTTATCTACGTGTTTGTTCTCATTCGTAATATATATATTTTATTATAATAAAATTTAATAAAATTAATAATATGCTCGCCACCATTTTTAAACTGAACCATTTGGAAATTGGCGGGCGACGACATCTCGTGGCGCCCTTCAACAAGAGAATCAATGTCCCCGCGCTTCGAGCACGTTCTCTAAACGCGGTCCCGTTTAAACCTCCTAGATATATCCAACGTGTCAATTACAGCGCACCCGGTGTACCCCTTATTACGCCCAGGCGGTTCGTGACTCGCCTATAAATTCACAAAGAGATATCCTCGAAAGAAGAATCTCGGGAGAAGACGTACGTATGAATGTTTCTCGTGTTTTCGAAGACGAAAAGAGCAGTTTGAGAAAGGAAGAAAGAATTTATCGATAAAAATTGGACGGTTGTAATAATCAGAAATCGAAGAATTTTACAGAATTAACTTGGTTATAATAAATATGATATTCGATAAAGGATGGAATTAAAATTGAGAGAAGAAGAAGAAAAAGAAGAAGAAAGATTCGAAATAAACGTTTCTAAATCGTAATAAAGAAGAATTCGTTCTCATCTGTACAAGTTGGGCGGGAAACTAGGGGAAATCTAATAATTCTGAGATAGAAAATACGAGAGAGGGGAGAGGAGGAGTGGAACAATGGAACAATGAACGGGGTTACGAAAGATGGAAAAGGGAAGAGCGAAAAGTGAATTAATACAGGGGCAAATTAATAAGGAGGAAAGAGTCGTGTCGGGCTTTATTATGATTTCAAATTTAAACCGACTTTTACGCGAATGGAACAAAGTTGGGAACAAAAGTTTAATGAAGAGGAAAGAAATAAATTATAAATCAAGAAAGACTTGACAAAAAAAAAAAAGGAAAGGAAAAAGAGAAGAAATTAAATTTAATAGAACGGGATGAAATCGTGTAATGAAACCGGGCAACAAAATACGACAATGAATACAATGATAATTGAGCGGGATCCCCGTTGAATGGATGGGACTACTGGAATTGAAATAATGAGATCGGGAAGAATGGATGGAAAAATGAAACCGTACAAATGGCCGTAATTAAAGAAGTTCGCGATGTGCCCAATAAAACAGGTGTAAAACTGGATAAAACTGGATAAGGTTACACAAGAGGATTTGCCAGGCTCGAAGAACACGTTGCTCTTAACGTTACGAAACCAAGTTGGGCGGGTGGAAAAACAGAAAAGTAAGAAAAACGATTTCGAGGTGAGCTCAACGAGAACAAAAAGCTAAGGAATCGAAAAAACGAGAGGCGAGAGTCTCTGGTGGAAGGCAGAGAGAGAAAGAGAGAGAAAGAGAGAAGTCGTTAAAGGAACTGTTGCAACGAAAAGAAACGAAGCGTGGACAGACAAATTGCGCCAAAAAAATAATATAACCTTCCATTAAAAATTCTATCTGAAATTCTTACGGAATGATCCATCTTCGAATATCTCTATAATCGTAAAAAAATTTATCGATCTACGACGCTTAAAACCGCACGTTTTTTATTGAACAATTAAAACGTTCCTTTAAACTTTTTTCTTCGAACTGGACTGTTTTTGCTCGCGAGCAAAAAAATTTGGAAGAGAACGAACTCGCTTTGTTAAGAGAGCGAAAGTATACCTCGAAGAAAGTAATAAAGGAAGAGAGAAGAAGTCGCTTAAGCTAAATACTCACTTTGTATTTTATTACCGCGGCCGAGCTACAACGCCAAGGAAGGAATAGGTGTTAGAGAAGTGCTTTTAACGCGATCACTCGGCCCCTTACAGTTCGAACCGAACTTTCGAAGAGGTTATAGCGCGTGTCGGTACGAACGTAGAGGCCACCACCTGCCTTCGTCCGGCCATTTCGGCAGTTTCCACTTCTTCTTCTTCTCCCTCCTCCTCTCTTTCTTCCCTCTCTCCATATCAAGCCGACCGTTAACCGACTCCGACTCTTTGTCGGAGAGCATCGAGGAGAGCTCTCGTCTCGTTAGGAATTATTCTCGTAAGAGAGGAAAAAAAAGGAAAATTCGAGCGATATAACTACGAGAGAATTATCGGAGTGGAAAGTGAGATAAAGATAAAAATTGTACGATATTAATAATTGCGAGAATTTTTTTAAATCGGTGGCGCGAAAGTTGAAGAGCGGATATTTCGTTGCCTTTTGAATCTCGTTTATCGAATCACGTATCGTTTAAAAATATAACATCGACGTAAATTTAAATGATTCCAATCCATAATTCGAACGAAAGTTTTAAAATTTATGAACTCTTGAAAATTAACTTAAATGTTGATTTTGCGTATATGTTCGTGTGTACATCGTGAAAATTAAAAATGTGTACGCGAACGAAATGCTTTTCGAAATAAAATTTGTATCAAAAGCAGCCTCGCAATTACATTGTTTCGAACGTCGATTACACGTCGTGTTACACGAACACGTTAAAATATTATAGAATTTTTTCATATAAAATTCCATGTTAATTTTATATACAGTGTGTTACATTTTGTCACGCACGAGACACAGTATTATTCTCCTTTAATCACTTCCATATTTTTTATCGTTTGCAATACAAAAGGCACGAAATATCGAATGTTTTATACGCGAATTATCGAATAAA
>NW_006263356.1:83090-88948 GCF_000469605.1 Apis dorsata | reverse complement strand
TTTTTTTTTTTTTTTTTTTTTCGTAATATTAATATCTCCACGAATTCGATAAAAATATTGCGATCATTTATAAAAAAAAAAATATCACGTTTATTAAAAGTACCTTGATTAACCCATCTGTCGATAAAACCTACACTACAAATAAATACATTATAAATATAAATTAAATTGTACGTATCCAAATCATCCACGCTGTTGTAACACTTTCAAACCAGAAAACAGAAAAGAGAGAATATTTCAGGCTGAATTCGCTTCGCCACGTGCCACGCGGACGCGGATAACGATGAATTTTCTCAGAAGGAAGCAGCAGCAGCAGCTCCTCATAGAAATCCAGGATCCTCGTCACGACGGTTTAACGGAAGCCCGTTTCCTCCTCCTCGGCCTGGCCGATCGTTTATATTCGTCTGTCGATGCTGCTCGACTGCACGGACTGCACTCCTCGAGAGTGGGAAGCCGGAAGAAAGAAGAAAAGGTCCTCCTCCTCCCCCCTCCCCGTTAGTCCAGGATAAATGAAAAAAAAAAAAAAGAAAAAGAAGGGGACGATAAATGGGCAGAAGAAGAAGGGAAGAAGGAGAGATAAGTGTGTGTGAGGGGTTGGGTGAACGATGGCACGAGCGCAAAGGGGTGGCTGGCTGGGGGCGTTGGCGGCAAATTGAATCTCGCGCGAGACGTGACTGCCCCGGGGAACAGCGGCGCGCGGCTGTGTTGCACGGTGAAAATCACGACACGGCCACAATACGTATTACCAACCAACGGCTGGCGGTGGAGAAAGTCGACGGCATTAGCCAACGACGACGTATTCCTCGACGGCTCGTCGTAGACGTCGACGTTGTCGTCCCCGACGCGACGCGAGAGTCACCCTCCCCCTCCTCGACTACTTGAATTTTCATCTACGTGAAAACCCACGGCATCTGGTCGCATCGCCCCGTATGACGACGTCGTATACTTTGGCGTCGTTTTCCGAGTGTCTGTGTGCGTGGAGAAGTCTTTCTATCCGGGATGATCGGGTGAAAAATGAGCATCGTGGTTTGAGAGGAGATTTTCTTCTTTTTGGCGAATAAAAGACGAATTAATTATTTATCGAAAGTTTTTACGTGTCTATTATCCGTAAAATGTAACGTGTAATTATGTATGATTATGTATATATATATATATATATATATGAGATGATATAGAGATGAGAGAAATTTGATATAAGAAAATTTGTAGTTTGATCGAATGGTGCGTGTAATGAAAAATTTATAGTTACGAAAGGGGAATGTTTTTCCACGAATTCTATTATAAGCGGACAAGCTGGCTCATAGAGAGACGAGACGTCGGATTTGCACGTCAAACGTTGGCTGGCCCGCGGCTGGCTCGGCTGCATCCGGATGAATGGAAAATTAAAAGCGCCAATCAGGTGGCGGAACGCGGCCGAGGGCGCCGCCTCTGGAAGTGTTATTCAAAAGATACAAAAATAAATTTTCCCTCTTTTTGTTTCCGTTCCGCGAGTGTTTTCCACGAGTGACGACGACGACGACAACAATGACGTAACTGTTACGCTTCCTGTTGCTGTAGCGTTGCCGCCACGAAATCTTCCGGAAATTCCAGACGAATTTTTCACACCTTTTCTATGCGTAGGAAAATTTATGTAAACTGAAATTCCATTGTTTGTAATAAAAGTGTTAATAAAAAGGTAACTGTTCAATTCGTGACATTCGAAAATTTTGATATGAACAAATTATTAGTAAAAAGTTGGCTTACTTTTTATTTGAAGTTCGCGTTCCCCTCGATCCATTTCTTCGGCTATTCTCGGCTTCGATCGGCGTAGCCGATCCACATCTTCGGCAATTTTCGGATCCGTTCGTCGATACCGAACCCCCACTCCTCGCTTTAAGGACTTTGCGAGCGAATTCAAAGTAGTCGACAGTTATACGTGACGAGTTGCGTATTGTAACGTAAAATGTTTCTAAAGAAAGTATTTTTTTTTGATAAAGTTATTTTTCACCTCGCTTGATCTAACTGATATATCGTCGCAACCCTTTATCCGACGCAAATGTTTCGCTTCAACACGACTTCCACTACCAATTATCGCGCTTTTCGTTCAGCCCCGCCCGCTTATCAAAAGTTACCTAAATGTTGGAGCCCACCCTTCCAATTAAAACGTGCAAGTAGCCCGTCACGCGATCGGCAAGTAACACCTTTCTCTAACCCAATTAGAGAGTCGAGTTTCTGTTTATATACGATAAGCGCTTGTATAACCCATATCAAATTATTCTTGTCCCTTGTAGTAAATTCGGATTTAATAGACCCGACAACAAGTGTGACGATTTCGAAAATTTTCAATTATCGATTATTCAATTATCAAAATTTAAAATTATCGAAATCGAAATTAAAAGATTCTAAATTAATTTTTACGGATATACGAAATATTCAATATTTTTAAAATAATGCTTTCGATTCCAAAATTAGTTGCATCCTTTTTCGATTCGCATTATTATTGAAAAAGAAATAATTGAAAATGAAATTTTTCAGAAGAGTTTCGCGTCGAAACGCTCGTAAAAAATAATTAGCGATGGTTCGATGTTACAATGATTAAAAATACCTTTTTTTTTTTTTTTTCAATCCATATATTGCCCCTCTCCTCCCTCTCTCAATACAATATCCGTCGAAAGAAAGAGAAGGTAGAGAAATAAAATATAATACGAGATACAATGTTTCAGATGAATGCGGAACTATTTTTTTTTTTTTTATGATTTTATTTTATTTATTTATTTTTTCTTCTTTTTTTTCATACGAGACGAGAGAAAAAAAAATTTAAAAACTATACTCGAACAGGAAATTTAATAATAAAATACATTTCCCGATATCAGGGTTTCATTGGACGGATTGACAGTGTATGTCAGTGTCAATGCATAACGTACGCACATCGATTGAGCCAGATCGATGTGGCTTTTGCTCCAATTCCATCGAGATTAAAACGAACGTATCGCGCTCCCCCTCCCCCTCCCCGGATATTGCTATCTAAGTCTTTTTTAGCTGATTTTGATCAGTGTAGTACAAGGGGGATGTACTTGCGAGAACAATGAACTTTGACCGCGAAATTTCAATAGCTCTTTGTCAATCTTCGAAGCGATTGATTGATGCCCTCCACTCACAACAACAACAAATCTTTTTCGAAAATAAACCATCGAGAAAAATCGGGAACGAAATCGTATTTCCAATATTTCCACTATTTCCCCTCCCATAATTTGTTCTTCTTCCATATAGATTTCGATTATTTACATCCGTGAATTGGGAGCGAATTGAAATTTTAATTTTTCTCTAATATTCTTTCGATCGTTTTATATATATATATAGTTGAATATCGATAAAAACGCAATAAAATTCGTATACACGCAATATAAAAGTATTATAACGATATAATGTTTATTCATCGTGTTGATCCCACTTATCTCGCATCCATAATTGATATTAATTAAATTTTTATGAAAAGATCTTCTAAAAGATGGAGTGGCAAGTTTCTTTGAAAACTTTATCGTGTTCCACTGAGTTAACGTTAAATTTATTATGGAATGATGCATAAAAAGGTAGCCACTTTTTTGATGTTCAATGTTTAAAACCAACAATAACGATAAGAGGGAAATTCAATTACGCGTTCTCCTGTCCATAAAACATAGAATAAAATTCATCGTATCTTTAGGGAAGGGAAGAGTAATAAGAAAAAAGGAGAAAAAAAAAGTGATCATTAAGATAAAAACGATCGTTAAAACTATATAATAAAAACGGACGTTTATATCTGGAAACGTGGAACGGAATTAAAAATAAATAAATTTCTTTCGTAAACCACGTATTCTCTAAAATTTACAAATATATATATATATATATTTATTATTAATTATAATAACTTTTCGCTTCTTCGATGAATTTTTTCCCTTGCAACGTTTTCCCTTTTTTTATTTTTTTTACAATTCATTCCTAATACATATTGAAAATTATGCAAATAACGTAGTAAAAAATAACGCTCCTGCTTAAATATACACGATCCTTTTGATCATATTTTTGAATTTAAACGTGAACCTTCGTAAAAAATTCTCGACGAAGGCTTAACGCTGTTGCATTAAGGCGCCATTTCCGAATATTGCAATTCAATATGGTGGCGCGGGCATCCGTGCAGTTATCGTTATCGTGAATCATGATATCGTTGAGGCGGTACACTCTCAACAACATCTCTGGCTTCCCCCGTGAGCATGAACCCTATGACGTCGTACAAAGTAACGAGATCGTTAATCTGCCTTTTCTTTATAACGCGTTTAACCGCGATGATTCAACCTTATCGGTGTAACACACATACACGCATGCGCAGATCCCAAACGCAGATTTCAAAATCGTGTTAAAAATTGAATCTCTAAATTATTAAACATAATTTCTGCTATAGTTCGACTGATATATTCTCTAAGGGATCTTTAAAAATTAATCGTTAAAATTCTCTCTACATTTTTAATTTTCCTTTTCTAAACTAAAAAAAGTGTTTAAGTGTAAAGTCTTTAATTGAGAAATTTTGTAACGGATTTCATAACGTCTTAAAACCAATGTTATGCAGTTACTTCATATTAGAAACAATCAAAAGAAGAAACATTTTATTTTCTTTTTTATTTGATTTGCAAATACTGTATTAAAATTTTAATATTCAAAACTGTCTTATACTACAACAATACGCATTTCTATTATTCATTTATTACATCTTGAGAAAACAGCCTTATTTTACACTGTATTATATCAGAATCAGACACATTTTGAACACTTCGAATTCTCGATCAAAAACCTCTCCCCAATAAAATTTAAAACTAAACTGAATCGTGGTGTAAAAACACTTGAAAAAATGATTAATTAAAAAAATTTTTACACTTCATTCCTCTCTCTGCCCTTCAACCCCTTTCAATCGGTAAAGAAGGTAACCACGAACGAAAGATCGAACGAAGAATCGAAACATTATTCCGCCCGATATTTCCGACCGAATCTCTCATTCCACGCGCCGCCACGGGAGTTAATATCTTCGTAAATTGACAATATCGAGCCCTCTCTCTCTCTCTCTCTCTCCGAATCTACCGACACACTCCTCCCCCCCCCCCCCCCACTTTAGTTTCCATGCAATCTTTCGACCGGGTCGGAAAGACGTCGTCGGTCTGCCTTATTTCCGCGCGCTCGATTCCCAAGGATCGATGGAAGAGTGGAAATGGCGGTTTCAAGGTTTCAATACGGGAAAGAAAATGGTCGCGTAATTAATTCAGTGGACACGAATCGATATAACCTGCTGTACACCGAGGAGGATGCCGCGTGAGACGCGAGGGAGTTCCAATCCGAATGCCAAGGAATCCAACCTATATACGAGAGCGAGAGAGATAGAGTTAGATAGGTAGAGAGAGGGAGAGGGATTGGTTCGTCGTTTCTAATTGCCAGGGACGACCTAATCGACCGTTGCCTGTACATTATGAATGCGCCCGTGCCATCCATCTGCCTCCTTATATACTTTTATTGAATAATTACAATTTGAAATTCAGCCAATAAATAAAACTGGATAAACTCCTATACCTAAAATCAATAAATAAAATTCCATAATTTAAATAAAATATAAATTCATGGATATAAAATTTATAATATTAATGATAAAAAAATATTATTATTGGATTATAAATATACAAATTAGAATAATTAAAAAAAATATCATTCTTTTGATAATAACTTTAAAGCATCACTAAAAGGTTGAAATAACCCTATAAATAATTCGATCTTGAATATATCCTAAAATTTTACGTTCTAACAATGTTAAAAATGCAACTCTAATTAAAACTATAATTATCAAAATAATTAAATTAACT
>NW_006263356.1:81321-82674 GCF_000469605.1 Apis dorsata | reverse complement strand
TTATTTAAATTATTTATAAATTAAGGTCCTTTCGTACAATTAATTTAATTTTTATTATAGATATCCTTTTGCCCCTCCCTTTTCGAAAGTTCCGTGCAACAATCCAGTGTTATTGGGGAAGCGCACGTTTGATATTCCGTGGGGGGCGGTTTCAAAGATCGAGTTTGGCAGAAATGCCACTCTCGATACGATATTACGACGAGGTTTCGAGAGACGAGTCTCAGGGATGCAAAGGACCGATGTAATTTGGAAAGAAACTTGAAAAGAGAGAAAATTTAGATCTTAAAATATCCAGGAATGTTTTCGTAATTAATTCCGAATTTATAGTTGAAAAATTGTTGATATTGGAAAGGATTATTAATTTGCGTGCACTCGAGGGGTGAGAATGTTTATTTATTGATTTTCTTTAGAATATCGCTTCCTTCCTCTTCCCTTCTTTATTATAATCTTACGAAGTTAATTGGAATAATACACGATCGAATGGGTGGATTTTCATAGTTGAACACTTGATATTGGAAAGATTGTGTATATCAACCTTTTATTAACTCTTTGCACATCGCTTTCTTTCTCTTCCCTTCTTTTTTATGCCGTATAATAAACTGTCGAATTAGGATTTTCTTATCTCAAATTGGATCAAAAAGGGGGGGAGGTTCACTCGTTTCGTTTCGAATGGCGCGATCCAAGTTGGAAGGAATGAATGTACGACATATAATAAGTTATTTACGATCGCGTATCATATTCCTGGCCAATATTTTATATATAATTTAATTTTTTTTTTCTTTTCAATCGATTGATCGAGATGGAGATTTCGATTTGACGGATAGATAATAAAGAAATAAAACTGCGTTTTTAATATACTCGCGATCCAATTCGTAGGGATGGTTTTGAAATTTGAGAAAAGAGGATTTTTTTTTTCTTAAATAAAGGTTCATTTTTTTCTATAAATAAATCTTCCTTTAGAGCATATGTGTATGTTAGTGAAATTTAATATTAATAGCACGGGATTGCTATGCGAAGGAAGAGCTAAAGAGCATTTGATCGATGCTCTTTCGTTCTTATTTGTACAGCTTAATAATAAAATTTCGATTCGTTTACAATCGAAAAGTTGTTTAAATAAAAATCATCGACCTCCTTCATCCGTTTCCTTTAACGCCGAGAATTACTTTCTATCCTGTAAATAATTGAAATTATTAAAAAAAAGGAAGATAACCACGAATTATATTAATATTTATACAGCTTAATAATAAAATTCGTTTACAATCGAAAAATTGTTTAAATAAAAATCATCGACCTCTTTCATCCGTTTCCTTTAACGCCGAGAATTTTTTTCTATCCTGTAAATAATTGAAATTA
>NW_006263356.1:78710-81009 GCF_000469605.1 Apis dorsata | reverse complement strand
CGTTTCCTTTAACGCCGAGAATTACTTTCTATCCTGTAAATAATTGAAATTATTAAAAAAAAAAAAAAAGAAGAAGAAGAGAAAGAAAGAAAGAAAGAATCGTAAAAAGAAAGAAGGGGAAAGATGGTCGATAACAAAGAGCATAATTACCGCCCCCCAACTCCATCTCTAAAAATTTACCAACGGATTCAATTATCGCTTTTTCCACTGTTTCCGCACCAACACCCTGCAACAAGTCATAACTGTTCCATCTAAAACTCTCAGAGCCGCGGCTGTATTTTTATTCAACTACAAAGAAACGTACTTCGGTAGGAATAAAATAGAGGTGCCATTTGTGACGGCCGCGAGTTTACTGCCTCGGGTTTGAAAAGCATCGTAAATGGAGGAGGAGGAGGGGGGAGGGTGGCCTGCCTGCCTCGTGGATTCATTTGCCTCCGCTGTTTGCGGTCTCGTGGAAAAGTACCTCTATTATTCAATTTCACCGTGGATATACGCACAAGAGACGTATCAACGTGTACCGATAACCAAGTATCGGTGACGTATAGCGAATAAAAGTGTTGATGTTTTTTTCCTTTCTTTTATTTTTATTTTTATTTTTTTTCGAAATGTTTTTCGTTCGAAAAATCGAATCAAAAATCGAACAGCTAGGAACGGAAAATCTTCCACAAGTGTGTGTTTACAATTTGTTACTTCACAATCGGATGAATATTTGTCCGATCGATCGATATTCGCGTGAGAATTAATTCCCTATTTCTAGGGAGAATCAAGTAAAAAAATTCCTTAAAAAAAAATGGGATCGTAGTCTTCCTCGAGAAGAATTTTAGGTGTCCCTGGTCATCGTTACGCGAAATCAATTTCCGTGACTTTTCCTCGAAGCCACGGCTCCGAGTTATTATCGATCGATTCCGCGATTGCGAGGAGAAGAAGGAGGGAGAATGGACGAAAAGAGAGGAATAACATTGATTTCTGGCACGGCTCTGCCAGGCGATAGAGCGACCTGCCAAGGGGATCTCGTCGTCAACGGTGGCCCGGCAAACAAAAGTATAGCAAATACGGGCAAACTATAGTGCAGTTGGAAACTTGATCTCTCGTCTATATCTGTAAGACGGACGAGATAAAGCACGAACGAGCGCAAACACGTGAGTTCATATCCCTTGAAAATTCCTTTATGTAATACGGCAGCGTATTACCTTTGCGTGTGTCGTATTTTTTTTATTTTTCTTCGATATAAAATCTTTATATTAATTTAAAAACCTTGAGTTAATAAGATTCGATACATTTGATACGAAACCTTTTTCACTTGTATGAAACTTGTTACTTCTGCATTTAAAACGAGAGAATCTTTTGTTCTTCGTTTAAAGAACGATGCTGGAGGATCCGTTCAAGGCACGAAAATATTTGATCAAAATAATTTTCTTTATCCTACGACGAACGATTAATCGAAGAAAAAGTCGAACGTTGTTCCATTATGCGAAGATTGTCGTAAAGCACAATTGTGAAAATAAATCGATGAAACGGGGAGATGTGTCGTTCATACGCATTCGTTGAAAACATTCGATTTAGATATTCGTGCGCCATATGGCGCAGAAGAATGCAATCTTCAATAAACTGAAAATGAGGTTAGATAGGAGGAGGTAGTTTCTTAGACCGCTATATCGATATATTTCCATAACCATCCATTACGATTCCACGCTTATCGCGATCATTTTTGTTCGCACTTTTCGTGTCAATCGAATCGAAATTTTTATCGACGATGTGATTACGGATTCGATATTTGATCAAAAAAAAAAAAAAATCAAGCGAATACAAAATATTCCATTATATTTCTTCGACAATTTCTTCCTCTCTATAATTAAATATATATTCATTTCACGAATTAGATACACTGTTGTGTAATTATACTTCCATCACGATTTAATTAATTTCTTCACGTTCTCGATTATTCTACTATTAATTATCAAATTCAACGATCGTAAACGTGTAATTGTAAATCGTGTATTACACGCATTATAATATTTAACACGAATTTTTCTCGCGTGTAGCAAAACGAAGGGACACAATGGAGATCTCGGCGGCGGGTAATCGCGAGGCAAAAGATCACGTTTACTTTTCATAAAGCCGGCGTCAAGCCGCGACGCATTCGTTAATTGCCAGCAACAGGTGATGCCGGCACTGACACTTTAGTCGACCGACCACACACGGAATATCGAATTAACCTGTGTGTATGCCGGCGCGCGCGCGCGCGCGCCGCTCGAGTTAACTTCGTTAAAAAGCAGCCTCGATTATACAGGGTGTCCCG
>NW_006263356.1:68330-78464 GCF_000469605.1 Apis dorsata | reverse complement strand
AAAAAAAAAAAAAAAAAAAAAAAAGGAGAAAAAGGTGAAACGAAATTTATTATTTGCTTTTTGAGGAAAGGAAATTCAATTTCGAAAATGCTTTGGATAAATAAATTTTTGCATATTGGAAATGGAATTTTTGTTATTTCCTTTTTTTTTTGTTATTTCCTTTTTCTTTTACAATATATTGGAGGAATATTAAATTTTCGATAGGATGGAAATTACTATTAATCTTAAACAGATGTTCCAATCAATAAGCTCCTTTCGAGGAGCTTCGGATTCGAGCTCAGCTATTTTTCTGTCTACGTCGTCGGGCGGAACACGATGAAAAGATACGACACGTTGCTTCGATAAAGTTGAAAGAATACCAGGAATTACAACTATGGAATGCTTGCGAGCGAAGGGAACCCTTCAGCCAAGAGATAAAGGAGAAAAGGACTATCGACAAGATTTTTCTTTTTGTGCAACGGTAGTAGTAGTAAATATCTCTCTCTCTCATTCGAAATATCCTTCTCTTCAATCCTTCGTTTCGATTTTTATTAAGAAGAGACATTGATGTATCGTTATATAAACGGATGATTGTTCTTCTATCTGTCATTTTATCTTTATCAAAGAAATATTTGTATACCTCTCCACTTGGAACGAAAATTATTTTCGTTACAACGATTAAATAAATTTCGATTAAATAAACCAATTGAAGAATTTTTTTTTTCAATATAAAAGCCACTTGATCTTTGTACAGGTAAAAACGGGTATTCGGATTACAAGATCGCATTGCAGGTTTTAACCGGAAGTACTGCTGCATTCAGCAAACTGTCCCGGCTCTAAGCTCCTTTTATCCAGAATAAATTAACTCGCGAAATATATATATATATATATTATCGCGTTTCTACTAGTACACCCAGTTCTAATTGGTATTATTCTCCTGGATGTAACACCGTTTCGAGCTGTTAACGAGACATTTTTATCCACCTTTATCCCGTCCCTTATCTCGCCTGCTAGGAAAGACTCGTTTTCCGACTGTAAATTTTCACCCTCGGCCAGTTTGTTTATTCAATTAAGGGGAGGGAAGGAAAAAATTAGGAATAAAAATTAGGAAAGGAATAACCAACGAATTTCAATAGATGAAAAATAATTTTTGATGTATTATTTTTAATCGAATAGACGTTTAAAATTAAATTGTACGATATATGTTAAAAACGAGAGAAGAAAAAATGGGGGATTCGTTTTACAATAATTTTTATCAATAATATAATAACAGCGATAAATTTGAACGTTAAAATGGAATTTCAATTTCATCCTACCTTCGTAAAATTCGTATAATAGAACGAGTGTTGTTGGAATATATATACGCAGTATAATCTGTTCGTATCCATAACTTTTCGATATAACAAAGTAATCCGTAATTATAAGTTTTAACGAGTAATAACACGTTTCAAAATTGATGTTTAGAAAAGCTAACGAGTCTGTTGCCTTTAACGAGTATTCCATCGAATAAATTTCCCGTTTTATGGAAAAGCTATTTACTTTTTGCCAACTAATTTCAGAAATTTCGCTCAAATTTAAACAACTGTAATTCGAAAACACGGTGTATAATAATTTTCCCTTTTTTTTTTTTTTTTTTTTCTTTTGGAAAGAAAGAAGGGCTGACTCGTAATCGTCATCATTTAAGATTAAAATTAAAATTAATATTACAAAGAGTCTTTTCGAAAATTAATCCTCGTGAGAAAAAATCTCTTGAATTGTAAATAAATTTTAATTAAAAATTAGAAATATTCAACTAACGACGATTTTTTCGAAAGCATTTTTCTTTTTTTTTCTCTCTCTTTCAAATCAAACACGAATCATCGAATCGGATGGTGAAAAAAAGTTAAATTCGAACACGAGGGGGAGGGGGGAGAAAGGAAGGGGTTGGAGGCAGGCGAGATCTCCAAGGGGAAGGAGGTTCGTTAGAGATAAGAAGAGTTCCCTTGCAAATAAGTTTTCACCGTTTTTTTTTACCGCGGTGAATTTTTCCCAGGATTATGCAGATGTCACAGGGAAGAATAATATTTATGGAAGGAACTTTTCCTTTAATTATGATGAAAATAACGTGCTTGTAATTTTCTTTTATGCGGGTGTATTTATTCATAAATATCGTTGGGGGTAAAGGGGAGAGGGGGAGGGGTGGAGAGGAGGAGACGGTGAAATAAACGAAAGTTTATTTAAATGTAGCGCGCTTGTGGGGACGAGAAACGATGAAATAAAAGCATAAAGGAGGGAAAGAATCGAGTGAACGATTACCCTTTTATACTGTTTACAGTATAATTGACCAAATTCCATCCTTTAAAATAAATTCCTTTTAAATTTTATATTCGCCGTTTTTCATCCCTTATGAATACGCAAATATACCATCGTACGTTGCATTTATTATTATACAAAAAAAAAAGGAATCTTCTGCATTTCGAAATGTCTGCCCCCCTTCTTTTATTCGTAATTAACTTGATTTGTTTGATATTCGCGCAATTATGATTTATCTTCCTCCCGAGAATTCATCAAAATTGACGAGTGTTGATATTTCAAACGATTCGAGCGATCAAATAAATTTGAAATTCATTTTCAAATTTATCGATAGGAATAGCAATATACTTCGAGGATAATATACTTCGATGATTAACTTTAAACAACTTTGCGAAAAGTAATTCAAATCTCTGTGATTATAATTTCTGCATCGTATACCTATTCGAAACGAGATAACATAACGTAACGATGAAATAGTGATTAATCGGGTTCGACGCACCTGTTGTATACCTCGAGATATGCGGAATAATTTTTTCGCTTAAACGAATTTCGCCGTAATCGAATCACGAATCTAGCGTAACAATTCTCCGTTGCGCCGACGATAAGCGAGACAGAGACTCGGAGACGAAAACAGACAGGGAGAGAGAGAGAGAGAGAGGGAGAATAGTTCACACAGGTACACGAGGTAACATAATTCGCCGTCGGCACGGTACATATCGTTAAATCCCCCGCGGGTCCGCGATTTTGCATTTGTGCGTTACGTTATGCCGTGGGCGTTTCCGTGAGTGCATAGAGGAACTCGAAAAAAGAAGGAAAAAAAAGAGAGAGAGAGAGAGAGAGAAAAAAAGGAAAAAATTAGATCCATTCGCGGTGGCGAATGGAATCCGACCGTCGAAATGGCGTGCTTTATCGCATTCCCGAAAATTTATTGCCGTGAAATAGCCACGTTCGGATATCTCTATCGGGTACCGGTGGCAGAAAATACAGGATTAACAATTATTATTGGCTGGCTGGCCGTGATACGCGGTATTTTTGCGCCAAACAAGATATCCTTGTCGCACGGTTATTCGGACCGCTTCATCCCGATGTATACGATCTTGTTTTAGCAAAAATGGAATTCGCTGGTATCGCGAAATCGGGAACGCTGAACTTATTTTTATTCGCGGGATATTAAAGAGTTTATATTAACGTTCGTCTATAGATTATATTATTTACGCTTACGCGCGCGTTAAAAGCGTATTAAAATTAGAAAAACTTTGAACGATCGTAACTCCGAACATAGTGATTTTTTATCAATGAATGAAAGATCGTTGGAATCGTGGAACTTTGCCCTTTAAAATACATTTTGATTTATCTCTATACCACTTTCGGTTCCCGAGATATCATCGTGTAAAGAAAAGATAATTTTTAATCGTTCAGTAGTCTGCACTCTCGTCGCTTGTTCGGACCTCGTGTCATTCTAGTCAAGTGAGCGATTCCTATATACAATATAATATAACGCGTTTTTAAGAGAAATACGAATCGTTATATCTCGGCAACCGATTGAGATATCAAGATAAAACAAAAAGCGATTTCAATGGCACAGTTTTCTCTATTCTTTTTTCGAGAATATTTTAATACCGTATATCTTCAATTCGCCTTGAAATAATATACCTCATCACGAATGACACGAATACTTTTGATTTAAAACAAATTTAGTAAAATGTGAAAGTCGTATATCGAAAAAATTATAAATACACGATTTCATGTAGACAGGATTGAAAAAGGGAAAAAGGGGTAAAAAACAAATAAAATCCGTAGACACGTAAATAAACAGGCGGACGTTGGATCTACGTTCCCAATACGGCGGGAAAAATAGAGGGACGAGCGTTTTGTAATAAGAGACGATCACAGGGAAAAGTTTATTACGGGCGATAAATCGTTTCGCCAGACAACCCGGCCGGTTGACATGCACTCTACTAACGGTACAAATAATTCTCCGTTCTAGGAATATCGCGGGAAAGATATTAGCTGCGAGAAATCACAAGGTTGAAACCAACCGTACAAATGAGAGTGAGCCTTGATGCATATCCGGAATTGTAGAATTCTACCGAGTATGCATTCAACTCTCTGTATATTTCCTTACATTATTATACATTACTTTTTTTTTAAATTAATCATAGCCAATTAATTAATCGCTCAAACGTATACAATAAATAATAATTACTCGAAATTGAAAGAAACGGTGTAATTAAATTATATATTATGAAACCAATATAATTATACCAATCCCATCCCAATCAAATAAATCCTTCCTGATAAATAATTTTTCAAAATCGAGAAAAAAGAATTTTCTCCTCGATCTTCTCCAAATTTACCCAAATCAAATTAAAAATAATATCCCTCGTCTCAAGGAAAACCTTCCACCGATCAAAAAACAATCCTTCCACGATTCTCCTAATTATTTTCCACTCGACGTAAATCAATTTCTGAACACTCTCACGTAAAAAAAAAGTCTACGCGAAAGGATGAATGATATTGCCAAAGCGTTTAATTGGCGAAGGAGAGATCGGCGCAAAACACTTCCACGCAGGGAATAATCCCTTCATCGGCGCAAAACGGAAGCGTGTACCGGCAGTAATCCGGCAGACTGGTTGCATAATCGACCATGGAATTGAATTCTCTCGGTCGGTCCTTCCCCCTCCCCCTCCGTTACCCTCGTCATCCTCTCGCCTTCGTTCCTCACGTTCTCCCTCCTCCTCCTCCTCTCCTCTCTTTCTCGCCCTCCCTCGAAAAGAGCTACCGCTCCTATCCTCGTATCCTCTTGCACACACACGTGTCCCGTTACTGGATGTGAACAAAGCAAAGAGATATTAATGCGTGTATTATATGTATATATATATGCATATATGTATATTCGTCTTCGAGTAGATAAAATTATGCGAATATCTCATCGTTTTAAATAATATATAAAGTAATAATAATTAATAATAATAATAAAGTAATGAAATATATAAAGTATATAATATATAAAGAGCGATTTATTTTTCTTGATGACGTTGCCTAATATTTTGTTGCGTGGCGGACAGGCAGTCGAGAAGGAGGGGGGAGGGGAGGGAAGAAGGATTCGATGTCTCTTGACGTTTCGTCGCGTGCTCGATGTTATATACGGTTTTGAGGGGAGGAGGGGAGGGAAGAGGCGTTGTTAGTGGATTTGAATTCTGATTATTCTCTCTTTCTTTTTTTAATGTATGAGATGTTGCATATAGAATTTGGTGAAAGATTATTATTTTCAGAGTGAAATGGTATATTTCCTTTTCTTTCGATCGAGTGATTAATTTAAAAAAAATATTTTATCTATCTACTCTCTTTATCTATCAAGAATGTAATAAAGGGATTGCCTTTCCCTTCCTTCCAATCGAGTATAATTAATAAAATAGACAAAATATTTTATTTATTTTGATCTATCAAGAACGAAGGGAAGTTCGAAATGGAAAAGAAGCAAGAGCCTTTCTTCCAATCGAGTATAATTAATAAAATAGTTATTAATTATTATATTATAAAATATTTTATCTACTTTCTCTGTCTATCAAGAATGAAGGGTAACAAAGGGATCGGCTAGCTCGAAATGGAAAAGAAGCAAGACCCTTTTCCCTTTCTTCCAATCGAGTATAATTAATAAAACAGTTATTAAAATATTTTATCTACTTTCTCCATCAAGAATGAAAGGATTACAAAACTGAAAAAGAAGCAAAGGAATTCTAAAAAGTGCTTATTGCTAAAACTATTTTTAGAATTTAAAAATTTCCAATCGAGCTTAATGAATAAAACAAAGGCAAAATATTTTATTTACTTTGATCCGCCAAGAATAAAGTTGAAAATGGAGAAGAAACAAAAGCGCCCTTCCCCTTTCTTCCAATCGAGTACAATTAATAAAACAGAAAAAATATCTTATTTACTTTCTCCATCTATCAAAAATAAAGGATAATAAAGGGATTGCCGAGTTGAAAATGAGAAAGAGAATAAAACTCGTTTGGTCGTATTCCTGTACAATATTTACACCGAGGAGGGAGAGGAGGAGGAAAGATATTTCGAAGAATTTGTCTACCTCCCTAGGAAGACCGATATTAAATGCGAGAAATGATTCGTGAACGTGATCCCGTTGGGAGTGGGTGGTAAAAAGAATAGTTGCCCCATCTCCTCCTCCTCCTCCTCCTCCTCCTCTTGATTCGCGTCAGAAAGCATCAGAGAGCCCGAGCCACTTTATCCAGGAATCGAGAGCCGTTCGTTCCCTCTCCTAGCCGAACAATTGGACGCTCCACTTGGGGAGGGGGGGAAGAGTTAACGGATGTGACATCAGCAGGCACAATTTCCCGCGCAAATAGCAGAAACCACTAAACCTGAAATTGTTCCGAATTGCGCGTAACTCGACTCGACTCGACTCGACTCGACTCGTGATAGTTTCCCTTAGATATACCATATGTATTTCTGAGCAGTTTCAACCGTTTAAAGGAACTATTCTCCAGGAACGAATCTTCTTTTGTATTCTATGTATCTTAAATAATTAATGAATTAGAATCATCGAATCGTCCTTCTTTTTTTTTCTTAGAAAATCGTCGAATCGTCCTTCTTTTTTTTTCTTAGAAAACCATCGAATTGTCCTTCTTTTTTTTTCTTAGAAAACCATCGAATCGTCCTTCTTTTTTTTCTTAGAAAATCGTCGAATCGTCTTTTTTCTTTTTAGAAAATCGTCCTTCTTCTTTCTTCTTAGAAAATCATCGAATCATCCTTCTTTTTTTTCTTAGAAAATCGTCGAATCGTCCTTCTTTTTTCTTGTTAGAAAACCATCGAATTGTCCTTCTTTTTTTTCTTAGAAAATTATCGAATCATCCTTCTTTTTTCTTCTTAGAAAATCATCGAATCGTCCTTTTTTCTTCTTAGAAAATCGTCCTTCTTTTTTCTTCTTAGAAAACCATCGAATTGTCCTTTTTTTCCTTAGAAAATTATCGAATTGTCCTTCTTTTCTTTTTAGAAAATCATCGAATCATCTTTTTTCTTCTTAGAAAATCGTCCTTCTTCTTTTTTCTTAGAAAATTATCGAATCGTCTTTCTTTTTTTCTTCATAAAAAATCGTTCTTCTTCTTTCTTTTTAGAAAATCATCGAATCGTCCTTCTTCTTTTTTCTTAGAAAATCATCGAATCGTCCTTCTTTTTTCTTAGAAAATCGTCTTTTCTTTCTTTCTTTTTTTTTTTCTTAGAAAAATCGTCAACTCTTCATCCATTCTCCACCCGAAAGAATTAAAAATCCGCGGGGATTCAAATTTTGTATAATAATTTTTAGGGATTGGCGAGAAGATTGAAATAAGACTAACGAAGCGATTGAAATTTCGTTCGGGATGAGGATTCTTCTGGGAATCCAGATTAAGTATCGAAATATAAGTTTTCGAGCGATTAGAGAGGGGAAGGGGTTAGCGAAACCGGTGTACAACCGGAAGGTTGTCTCTTTGGACGAGCAGGTGATTTCGATGGATGGTGTAATCCAATATTATAAATGGTTGTCGTTGGAGGAAATCGGGGGAAGAAGGGTGCAATTTATCATTCTTCTTCTTCTCCTCCTTACGGGGGGTTAATCCCTCTTCTCGTACCACGGATTTATTTCACCCTCCCCTCCCCTCCGCGTGATTAATTGTTTCCTAACGCGACCGACACTCCAAAAATTCCAAAAGTACTTATTGGCCTCCTTTTATCGATCTTCTGATTTTTTCTACTTCTGATTTTTTAATTCTCGTTTCATTTCATATCTGATTCGTATATTTTTCGAACAAGTGGATTTTCGATTATGATTAAAAAATATCGTTTAATTTAAATATTGTAACTTCATTGGAATTGATTGTTATTTCGTTATTGGAAATTTATAATAAAAATATAGTTGAAAATCTAGAAAATATTTGTATCTATTTCTCAAGAATTTAATAGACGTATAGACGCTGCAAACAAAACGTTAAGAATAAAATCACGGAGTGTATTTTTCGTCTATGGATATACGTGCACGAGTGCAATTATAAAAATTGAATGTGACGTTTAACGAAGATGAATTTGAACGAGCTTCTAACTAGATTTTTTAATACAACGCGGCATGGTAAAAAAAAAAAAAAAAAAAAAACACTTTCCTTTCATAAAATTCTGAAAAATTTCTTGGCGCGCAAACCCTTTTGTCTCGAAACTCGTTGAATTTACCTCGCTCATATTAATAGTTGCACTTCACCCGTGCGAAATCCTTCCAAAACCGTGCAAATATTTTCTTTTCTTTTTTTTTTAAATACGAAGCTTTCACTGTAAATGATTTTTGTCAAAGTGTTTCTCGTTTAAGTATCGTCGACGATATAGGGTGTCCCAAAATTCACGCAAAATTTGAATTTCGCGCGAGAAGTAAAGTGTTGCCAACGAAAAAAAGAAAAAGACAGCTGACAGTTCAAGCGAAAGAGCGACGCGTTTTCATCGTCGAGCGACGTTTGAAAAATAACCGAAGGTTTCTCGAGCAAAATCACGTTCAACGACGAGGCTCGTTCTCATCTCGATGGATCGGAGAAAATTGTCGCATTTGGGGCTCAGAAAATCCGTGGGCGATCGTCGAGAAACAGACGCATCCGCAACGCGTCGCTTTTTGGCGGGAATTTCGAGTTGGAGGGCATTCATCGGATCGTTCTTCTTCGAAATGCGGCTGGTCAGGCAATGACGGGGAACGGGGCTCGATAATCCAATTTTTCGTGCCTAAATTGCGAGATATGGACGCGGAAATATGCCACGTGCCATACAGCTCGAGAAACTATTCAATCATTGCACGAGTCATTTCCTGGTCGTGTAATTTTCGGTGATCGAAATCGGCCGGCCAGATCGTGCTGTTTAACGCCCTTCGACTTTTTTCCTTGGGCTTGTTTGAAGTCTAAGGTTTGCCACGCCTCGAAGGAGGAAATTGAGCGCTGTATCTACGAAATTCAGCCATATTCACGCGAAACGATCGTGGAAAATTTGGACAAAAGAAGGCGTGTGTGCAATCAATAAAAAATTTACAATTTCTAAACCTACGTTTTCTATCAAAATTACTTCTTGCGTGAATTTTGGGACACTCTATATTAGCAGAGACTCGACAATTATCCTTTATTTATCAAATAAAATATAATTTCCATGAATCAGTTGCGCAAATTTCGTAGATTTTATCAAAATTTTATTTCCATTCCACACAATTTCGATGCTTATTATTTAAAATAAATAAATTTTTCAAACAATAATAATATTTCCTTACCAGAAATCATTAAAATCGCACCAAGTATCCGTTCAAGTACATATTTGACGAGGAAGCAGCAGCAGCGTAACAGCGATGCCGACAAACGCTGAGAATCGCAGATTACGTAGGAATCGCTGACTCGGTTTGCCGCCTTTTGTGGCCGGATTATTGTATACGTAACGTCCTCGTAGTAGACGGCTCGTTGTCGTCGACGTTTCGAATTGTTCGGGCCCCGGAAACGCGAGACAATAAAGTTCCTTTCCTCTTGGAAACGGTGGAAACGGTGGCTGCCACGGAACGTTTACGATGATAACAACAGCATCGTGATTAAAAATTCCCCTCCCTTTTATGGAACGTTGTAAAACAATTTTGCGAAACAGTCGGGGATAAAATTTTCGAAGGAGTGGAGAATTCCCGAATTCCCGACGCCTCGTAGAATATATCTATAAACAACTCGTATCGTTGTGAATAAAGCGAAATCGAAGGCCAAATACAAATTTTTATATTATAAAATAAAATATATATAAGGCCAAATACAAATTTTTATATTATTATAAAATAAAATATATATAAGACCAAATATAAATTTTTATATTATA
>NW_006263356.1:62854-68065 GCF_000469605.1 Apis dorsata | reverse complement strand
AAGGCCAAATACAAATTTTTATATCATAAAGTAAAATATATATAAGGCCAAATACAAATTTTTATATTATAAAATAAAAAATATATAAGGCCAGATACAAATTTTTATATTATTATAAAATAAAAATACAAATTTTTATATTATAAAATAAAATATATATAAGGCCAAAAATACAGATTTTTATATCATTATAAAATAAAATATATATAACGCCAAATACAAAAAATTTTTATATTATATACTCGATTGGATACGCGAAATCGTATTAACGTATTACCGAATAATTAATTATATTTACAAATAACGCTTGAACCGATTCGAGAAATTTGCAATGGAATAAAAGAGGAGAGAGGAAAGGAGATAGAAAAGAAAAAAAAAATAAACCCGATATCGCGAAACTGTCGTCCCGACCCTCGTTTATGAAGCCATCAAGTCTCACCCCTGTGTATTGTATCCGGTTACGGTCCATCCTTCCCGATATTATACGGATTACATTATTCATGCTCTCCTTTATCCGTGCAGTCTTTCGACAACCGCACAGCGGTGTTATATATACGCGAGAGCGGGGAAGAGGAGACGAAAGGAGACGGCGCCTTCGACGATTTTAACGAAGCAATTTAAGCCGTCTGAGTTGTTTGTTCCTCCTTCCTCTTCGTGCACGTGTGGAAAGAATCGTCGGTGGCCGCCCATCTCCAATGGGAGGGGAAAAAATGGAAATTCGATACGAGTACGCGGATATACCATACTTTGCGGATGACGAACTATAAATCTAATAAAATTCTATTTCTATTTTCATTTTTCGAGGTTACAATTAAATAGATTTCTATTATTATTAATCTGTGAAGTAAAAAGTAATTCTTTTTTTGTTTAGACAGTGAAGTTTGGAAGTTATCGGGTTGTTGGAATATAATTTCGTTTTTTCGACACGAGTCGAACGCTTTATGCAGCCAACTTCATTCCAAACTGCGTTCTAATTATTTTGAGAGTATTTCGTGGTTTATTTATGAGAATAATTCGCTTGATTTCGTGCGCGATAAGATGCGAGGCCGAAAGGAGTTTTTTGGACATATTTTACTTTTTTATTTATCGAAAAGATAAGAATGCTGTTCAGGCAAGAAAAAAGTTAAACGATGTCTATAAAAAAGATCTATTAACGCTACGCCGTAGTGCTTATAGCTGACGAAGACGAAATAAAGATAGTGGTCATGAGAAAGAAACGAAATTACTTTTCAAACCCAATATATATATATATATATTCACAGGATATTTTGTATAATAACGAATTATCGGATGCTTTTCTTTTTTTATCTTTCCTCGATCATAAAATCCTTTTCTTTAACGGACACCTCGTCGAGATCGGAAACAAGGAACAACCTTTACCTTTGTAAACAACCGTTGCAATTTCCGGTCGCCTTTAGAAAAGCATCGTTCAAAGTTTACCGAAGAAAAATAAGCGATTTTCTTTTGTATTTACGTTACGTTGTGCAAGATTGAAAATTCTTTTTTTTTTTTTTTTCTATCTTTGAAAATTACGCTTCGAGTGACGCGTATATTTCAATCTCGACATAAATGTCAACAATTTTTATATCGATTTCGTTACGATGTTTATCATGTTTTATCGAAACCTTAAAAAATATATATATATATATATATATATATATCGCAATTAGATGTGCTCGTTTTAATTCATTAAAAATTAATATAATTTTGCACCTGCTCACAGATCCCTCTTTCTTCGCATATTTTTTTTTTTTTTCGTCATATTCGTACAATTATCATTGATATATAAAAACCTGTTCCATCGACAATCTAATTATTCTTTCGAAGATGTTAAAGAGCCAACAGCTTTTTACGCGTTGCCACACGTTTCCTCCGTAAAGCTGTCGCGTGGCTCGAAACGAGGATATCGAGGATGGAATCGGTCCACTTCCCTCCTCCCTCCCCCGCGTTATCTCCTTCCCCTCTCCTCCCACTTTGCATAATAAAACGCTACGTATGCCGGGGTAATTTCGAGCGAGCCGAATTATGAGGAATAGGCGGCTCGATCGGCCCCGATAAATTATTATCTTCGAAATGTCGTTCCTCTCGTTCCCCAAATTCACTGGAGCCCCGTCGTCACGTCGTCTCGACTCTCTCCTATTATCCTTTCTTTAACGCCCCACGATACGTATTCCGTGCTCGGATGTTACGTGACCGAGCCTTCCACGATCTATGTTTTCTTTAATATTCACGGAGATCGCGCTTCCGAGTAGTAAGAGATCAATTTTCGAAGAATATCTGTAATACTCGAATTTTTTTTTTTTTTTTAGAAACTTTAAAAAAAATACTGTGATATTTCGAAGAATAAAGATTGCATATCTTTATTTTAAAAGAGGTAGAATAATACTCGATCGAAAAAAATCGTTTAAATTCCAAAAATTCGAATAAAAATATACGAAAGATCCTCCGTTATTAGAAATGGAACAACGATATCCTGGTCTTTCAGAATTTTCTTCCTCAACTTGTTTACTGAAAGAAAACGATCTATTTTCTCTTTCCAGATTTCGAGCAATAATTGGATTATTTCATTGATCTTTATGTTCAATAAATTATTCGTGAATTAAAATAGAACCCATCCCAAAGTATTTCCAATAGAGACAAGCGTCAGTCTGCAACCGATTCGTCTTTACCGATCGAGAAAACGTACGTGTTTATACAAAACCCATTTCCAGTTTCCAACCAAAGGGTGTTAGAAGGGTGTTAGGAAGAACACAGGAGAAGGGAATCCAAGGGAAATAGAGAGTTCTATTTCTACGAATAGATAAATGGCCTTTGATATTCGTTCGGTGGTTAAGGCTTCAAAGGAGACCCCGCGTTAGGCTCGCCATTTCTTCCTCTCCTAATCATCGTTCCCCGAATTTTACGTGTAACAACTGAATTTTCACTCTTTATTCCTTCTGTTTGAAGGAAATTCAGCGTTTCTTCGACACGAATCCTCCTGTTTTTCGAGATATTAGAATTCGTGTATCGTTCCTCTCGCGTGTCGTGGGATAATAATATTTCGTCCAATTATTTTTGGATTGTGGGTGGTCAATTATACGGTGGATGATTGTTTGATCAATAAAATTGGAAAATTCTACGTTATAGATCTAAGATCGCGTGCATTGTAATGAATAAATATTAATTTAATGTGCACTTTTGAAAAATTTATATAATAAAAAATTTCCAAGAAAGAAAAGGAAAGGAGGCCTAATCATCGAAATCGTAGAATTTCGATTTATTTCGCAATGATTCACAATGCGATTAATTTTCGAAACTCTAAAAAAAGGAGCACGATGTCGAATACGATTCTCCAAAATCAAGAAGATTATCCATCCTTTCAAAATAAATTTCATTCTTTTTTTAAGGGATGGAATTTGGAACGGATGGAGTCGCGAAGAAATATTTATTCAACTCGTTTGTTGGGCGAAACGGATGGAAAATTTTTGCTCCGATTCAGAAACAACGAATTTTCTTCAACTGTTGGGGAGGGGGAGGCGAAAAGTTGGCGAAAGTTGGGGGAGCGAGCCGCCGTTAAATTCGGTAAAACGCTCGGGGCGAAAGTTGTTAGTCTCGTTTCGCGGGAGGGAGAAGGGAGTGGCATCACCCCCGTCGTTTAAATTCGATTCTCGATACTCCCGTTAAAGATATCGAATCGAAGTCGAGCTCACGACACGGCCCTGTTAAAAACAGGGCCGACCGAATTCTTCTATTTCACGTTGCCCCACGTTCACGAGAGAAACTTGATCGAGCTTCCTTTTCGAATTTCGACGATATTGCTCCCTATATAATCGAAATTCGATGAAAGATACAGTTTTCTTGCGAAATAAATCGAAATTCAACAATTTAGTCTCCTTTTTCTTTTCTTTTTTGGAAATTTTTTAAACATCGATAAAAATAAAAAAGAGAAGAATTTTATAATAGGTTAGGAAAAATGTTTGCATTGAATATAGAATATTAATTGACGATATTGCTCCCAATATAATCGAAATTCAACGATTTGGCCTTCTTTCTTTTTCTTTCTTGGAAATTTTTTAAACGGATCGATAAATAAAAAAGAGAAGAATTTTATGATAGGCTAGGAAAAATGTTTGCATTGAATATAGAATATTAATTGACGATATTGCTCCCAATATAATCGAAATTCAACGATTTTGGCTTTCTTTCTTTTTCTTTCTTGGAAATTTTTTAAACGGATCGATAAATAAAAAAGAGAAGAATTTTATGATAGGCTAGGAAAAATGTTTGCATTGAATATAGAATATTAATTGACGATATTGCTCCCAATATAATCGAAATTCAACGATTTTGGCTTTCTTTCTTTTTCTTTCTTGGAAATTTTTTAAACGCATCGATAAATAAAAAAGGAAAGATTCTTATGAAAAAATATTTGCATTTGTTATATTAATTAATAGGACAAAAACATCTATATGTTCGTATACTTTCACGAACAAACTTTGAAATTTTTATATTCCTCGTTAAAGAAACACTCGTTAAAGAAAAGAAAAAAAATATACATAAAGATAAGAAGCGAGCGAGGGAACATCGATTCGCGCAATATGGCGGAGCTTTTATACGCGAAGGAATGCGAATGAGATAGGGGGCGCGAGAGGAGGTGACTAAGTGAAAGCGTTATACGTTATAGATAGATAGAACGGATCTGTCCACCGCGCTGGATAAAATCTTCGAATTGATACCCGTGAACGTGACTTTCTTATTTCTCTCACCGATTCCCCAACCCGTGGAAAATTATATTCCGTCCAGCAGCCGTCTTCCTCGACCTATTTCCGCCACTTCCACCTACCTACAATTATATCCAACCCGGCTCGAGAACGAAACGAACGATCCAAGACACGAGGAATTTCATTGTATTAACGTAGAAGGGGGGAGGGGGGAACTCTCTCCGTTGGAAACTGTTAGTTTCCAACCAATTACGATAAACGCATCGGGTGTCTCGAGCGCTTTTGTTTATATCGAGTTTCGTGTTTTTTTCCTCTTCTTCGTCCTTTTCCATCGTAAAGCAGAAAGAGAAAGAGAAAAGATCTTGCCTCTCCTTTCGAGCATCCCGTCGTCCGCCGTGTCTTCTTATTACGCTTCTTATTATTACTCGAAATAAATTTAAGAGATTTTCTTCGTCTTCTTTCTTCGAAATAGGTGATTCGATTTTTCTTTTCTACTGCGTGGTTATCGAAA
>NW_006263356.1:60935-62659 GCF_000469605.1 Apis dorsata | reverse complement strand
TCTTGTATTTATATTATATATATATATATATATATATATATAATACAGTGGGGAACGAAAATGTATAGAGAAATCTCGAAATTATATCTATAAAATTTGAAAATGATTCACCAATTTAGTTATAGTTATAATACTACAAAAGTATTCGAATGCTTTATGTATTCACAGTATTATTTAACATCGATATTTCGTTGGACCACGTTTGCTAATAATTTGTCTCGACGTTTCATACCGTGAACCAGTATAAATTTTGTAAAATTACAATCGATGGAATTCCATATTTCTGTAATTTTTTCTTCTTCGTTTATTAAAAAAAAATTGCAAATATAAACGTTCGAATTACTTTCGTTACCCACTGTATAAATTTCTTCTTTACGCAATATTTATCTTCAATTATTTTCCTCGTTACACAGTCGTCTCAAAAATTATATTTACTTATTAAAACGTTTTAATAAGAAATAATATTAAAACTATTAACACGATCGTCGCAACGAAACGCGGAGTAAGAACCGAATCGCACGGAAGCGTAAACTTGACTGCCGGCTTGCCTCATATACGCGTCTATATAGCATAAGAAAAATGTAAACACACTTGTACGTGTATATACGAGCGTAATGTCGGAACGAAATATCGTCGAAATGAAAACAAAGGCGAGTTAATAATAAACGGATTTCGCGTTTCGTACGATTTGTTGATTCGTCTCGTGCCAAATTTTCTCAATGATTTTCAATAGAAATTTAAAATTGTTCGTAGATTTTTTTCGCTCGAAACGAATAATCTTCTCGTTAAAAAGTGAAAAAATACCAAAATGAATTTCGATAACATCGATAATTTTGAGCGATCGAAATAATTCTTCTTTATCGAGGAGGAGGATTTTTGGACGTTAATAATCGTTACTTGAAAAAAAAAAATATTTTTTTTTCTTCTTTATATCAATGATTTTTATCCCTGTTCATAAATAATAAAGTTTCGTTGAATTAACGTTGTAATAGTGAGTAACGTTCACTTACAATTTATATTTTTCTTTTTTTTCTTTTTTCTTAATCTTTTCTCAGAAATTATTGTCGATATTTTTATTATTTAAGGTTTGAAAGAAAGTTTTGAATCCGCTCGATAATTTTCGAAAAAATGGTAAAAGCAACGTGTTTCGGATTCCTCGAATATCATCTCTGGGATCCCTCCTTAATGAAATATAGTTTACACAGGATAATACAAATTTTCACGTGATGCATATCGCGTATATAACGCAAACTAATTTTGCACGTATGCACTGCCCTTGACATGTCTGCAAATTGCGAAATGAATTAAACTTTAGATCCGCAGTTACCTATTCCGAGCATAGTGTAATAACACCGGTCTATCGAGGTAAATCGTTCCAAAATTAACCGATTTTATCGTCTTACGTAGAAATCTTCCCATTTTCTCAATTTACTACGAATTTTTTTTCTTTTTTCTCTGCAAATTCAAAACCTCACAATCGAATTTCATCATCAATACTCGAATAAAATTATTTTGACGAGAAAGAAAGAAAAAATTTCGCGATATTGTTTTACACAAACGACGAATCTTGCAAAGATTATTATAATTATATTTATAACTCGATTTTTTATTTCATAAGTTTTATGTAATAAAATAATAGAAATTTTCATTCGTAACATAATTTTTATTGAATAGCTCGAAAAGAACCACATCTACATGCAGCCAAGATTAATTGTTTCATAAAT
>NW_006263356.1:53484-60609 GCF_000469605.1 Apis dorsata | reverse complement strand
TATTTGTTATGATGAAAGGAAAGAAAATTTGTTAATTTAAGTACCACATAAATTAAACGAATAGTTTACTACGAATTCCTATTTTTTTTTTCTTTTTTCTCTGGAAATTCAAAACCTCACAATCGAATTTCATCATCAACTCGAATAAAATTATTTTGACGAGAAAGAAAGAAAAAATTTCGCGATATTGTTTTACACAAACGACGAATCTTGCAAAGATTATTATATTTATATTTATAACACGTTATGAAATAAAATAATAGAAATATTCATACGTAAGATAATTTTTATTGAATAGCTCGAAAAGAACCACATCTACATGCAGTCAAGATTAATTGTTTCATAAGTTAATATTTGTTATGATGAAAGGAAAGAAAATTTGTTAATTTAAGTACCACATAAATTAAACGAATAGTTTACTGCGAATTCCTATTTTTTTTTTCTTTTTTCTCTGGAAATTCAAAACCTCACAATCGACTTTCATCATCAACTCGAATACAATTATTTTGACGAGAAAGAAAGAAAAAATTTCGCGATATTGTTTTACACAAACGACGAACCTTGCAAAGGTTATTATATTTATATTTATAACACGTTATTTTATTTCATAAGTGTTATGAAATAAAATAATAGAAATATTCATATGTAACATAATTTTTATTGAATAGCTCGAAAAGAACCACATCTACATGCAGCCAAGATTAATTGTTTCATAAGTTAATATTTGTTATGATGAAAGGAAAGAAAAATCATTTAAGTACAATAAATTAAACGAAAAGTTTATCGATACACGCTTTGGCATCTCGTGTAATAACGACACATTGAATTACCAGATAACGTACCATCCTATTTATCGGAATAAATAATTTATTATTCGAGAAATAATTTATCAGAAAATAATATATAACGTGTCAACCAATTTTCGACGATTGGCCTCGTATATTCGATAAACATTTCAAGACGAATACCTTTTTGTCCTCCATTTTTTCGCAAGCCTTCCCACACTCGTCGATCTCTCCTCTCTACATTATCTCGAGCTGGGAAAAGAATCCGGCCGGCGGAATTGGAAATTTAATTAACGAACGATGGGATCAAGTGTATCGAATATCGAGCGTGTAAAAACGAACGAGGCTCGGCCGGTTGGCAATGAACTTTTTCCAAATGGCTTTTTTAATGACTGCTGCGCCACCACGCGTTGTATATCGGCTCGGTTAATGATCCGTGACTTTCGTTAAACGGGGATACAATTCCTCCGGATTTTTCACCCGATAAAAATAAAAAAGTTTTGAAATTGAAACCTGCCTGGAATCGAAAGTTTGATTATTCTGTAAAACGAACGAAAAATGGAGGGGTAGATTGAATCCTCGTTTACGAATATATTGGAATAATCACAATGTCAATCAGGAAGTTTTAACGAAAATAAAAATCGAGAGATCCGCAAGATTCTCGAAACTTTTAAATTTATTTTTAACAGATATTTTTTTCGTGTATTTCGTTAGAGGCAAGAAAGGAAAGATAAGGATGAGAAAGATATTTATATACAAGAGAAGAGGAAGATGCCTTCACATTTAAACTCGGATGGAATCGAATTTGAAATCTCTTTGGCAAACAATGTCTTTGCATTGGAACGTGTTTGGCCAAGTTTTCTTGATATTACTGGTATCATCGTATGGTGGAGCTATGATCATCATTTCTGATATCATCGTATCACTTGGCAATATTTCCAAAGTTTCGTCGAATTTCAAGATCGCTGACGTCGTTTCGAGGTCCCAGAATTCGCGCGAGATTTGAATTTCCCGCCACTTGCGCGAGCTTCTAACTAGATTTTTCAATACAACGCGATAAAAAAAAACATTTTCCTTTCATTCTAATTTTGAAAAATTTCTTTTGAAAAAACCCTTTTGTCTCGAAACTCGTTGAATTTATCTGGCGCATATTAATTAATGAAGTTACACTTCATCCTTCCAAAACCATGCAAATATTTTCTTTTCTTTTTTTAAATACGAAGCTTTCACTGTAAATGATTTTTGTCAAAGTGTTTTCTCGTTTAAGTATCGTCGACGATATAGAGTGTCTCAAAATTCACGCAAAATTTGAATTTCGCGCGAGAAGTAAAGTGTTGCCAACGAAAAAAAAAAAAGACAGCTGACAGTTCAAGCGAAAGAGCGACGCGTTTTCATCGTCGAGCGACGTTTTAAAAATAACGAAAGTTTCTCGAGCAAAATCACGTTCAACGACGAGGTTCGTTCTCATCTCGATGGATCGGTTAATCGAGAAAATTGTCGCATTTGGGGCTCGGAAAATCCGCGGGCGATCGTTGAGAAACAGACGCATCCGCAACGCGTCGCTTTTTGGCGGGAATTTCGAATTGGAGGACATTCATCGAATCGTTCTTCTTCGAAATGCGGTTGGTCAAGCGATGACGGTGAACGGTGCTCGATAATCCAGTTTTTCGTGCCTAAATTGCGAGATATGGACGCGGAAATATGCCACGTGCCATACAGCTCGAGAAACTATTCAATCATTGCGCGAGTCATTTCCTGGTCGTGTAATTTTCGGTGATCGGAATCGGCCGACCAGATCGTGCTGTTTAACGCCCTTCGACTTTTTTCCTTGAGCTTGTTTGAAATCTAAGGTTTGCCACGCCTCGAAGGAGGAAATTGAGCGCTGTATCTACGAAATTCAGCCATATTCACGCGAAACGATCGTGGAAAATTTGGACAAAAGAGGGCATGAATCATTAAAAAATTTACAATTTCCTATGAAAACATTACTTCTTTACAAATCGGAAAAAATCGGCTAGATAAGTATCCTCCTCGACGAGAATTCGAAGAAAAGAAATTACATGACTCGTCGAGAGATGGAATTTCGATCTAAATTTCTTTTTTCCTCTTTACAAAAATCACACTTTTCATTTATCCTCTTTTATTGCACTTAAAAATTTGCACCCTTTCTCCCCTCGCTTCGTCCAGCTTCGACAACTCATTCTAACTCTAGGAAACTGTGACCTGCCCCCTCCTCTTCCTCCCTTGTCGAATTAGCGCACGCATCCGCAACAATTACGAGCCCTTTATCCAACGATTATTGAAATCTAGCAGGTTGGCAGTGCTACGTAGACGGACCGTCCGTTTGTACGCCTTCGAGGCGTTCCCCTTCCTGAGGAACGTGTACTTCTCGTTCGTGTAACGCGTGTAATTGGGCACGTCGTTGTGGGATGGCTGTTGTTGTTGGGCCGAGCTCTTGCCGGGGCAGAAATGATCCGACGATCGATTCGCAAGCAACGCGTGCTTCCACAGATTCGTCTCCACCACGAATTTCCCACCGTTCTCCGAATTTGTCGTCGCCAATTGGATCTTGTCCACCTCGGTCAGCATCCCGTTCCTCGAGTTCTCCCGCGACCGTTTGTAAATCGTGTACAAGCTGTTCGCGTTGGGATCGCCGCGCTTCCCCTCGTCCGTCGTCATGTCCGTCAACAGCTCCTCCAACGTCTCCTTCTTCCGCCTGTCCCTCCTCCAAGAGTCGCGGGAAACGTTGGCCGCAGGTGGCGCCGCCCACCGGTCGTCGCTCGAGTTCTTCCCCCTCCTGTTATCGCGCAGAGAATCCCATGACGAGTTGCACCTCGATCCCTTGTTGCTGCGCTGCGAATTGAAAATAATTAATTACGAATAATTAAAAAGTAATAAGAATAGTAATTAAAAATTAAGAAACATTGGGGGGGAAGGTAAATTTTGGAGGATTATATACCTCGTTTATTGTACCATCGTCGATACAGCTTTCGAGGAAGACAGACTGCTCGGAATAGGACTTGGCCACGCAGGAATCTTCCTCCGTCGATGCCGTTGATCTTTCTTTCTTCGAACGACGCCTCGTGTATTCTATTGGCGACGATACTTGCCCGCTGAACGAAACCACCTGTGCCGAGTTAATTAAATGATTTAATTGAATATCCCGAATGAATATCTTTTTTTTTTTTTTTTTTTTTTTTTTGGAAAGAAGATTTGAAGAATTTTCGATTCGATTCTCTCTCTCTCTCTCTCTCTCACCTTTCTGGGAACGATGACATTTTTAACGGACGTAGACGATTCCGACGTGAATTTTGCCCTCTCGACGATAGAACTGTCGCACGATGAGAATAAATTCTCGATGTCTTGGGGGTGTATAAAATGACTATATTTGCGAAATTTAATCAAAGGAGCGTATTTGAAACACTCCACGGGTGAAGGTGGGGGAGCAGTGAACTCATTATCCTCTTCCTATTTACAACGAACGTAATGAAATACTCGAAGGATGGAATAATAATCGTGTCTTTGTTATTATTATTATTATTATTATTATTTAAACGATCTACGGAATTATAAATCGGATAGAACGTTTTTTCGTCCCTCACGTTTTTTCGACAAAAGAGGGAAGGGATGGGGGAAGAAGTGTAATTTTTTATTTTAAAAAAAAAAAAAAAAATACTCACCCAGTTTTACGAAGATAATTGTAACCTAACCTACAACCAAGTGTTACCTTTTTAACCCCCGATCTACGAATGATAAAATCGAATTGCTGGGGAATGCAAGATATGAAAAAAAAAAAAAAAAAAAAAAAAAGTTTAAAACATTGATGATTGAATGAATTTGCCCAACGTACACAACGGAACGACAGCTGGCTGTACAATTTACAAGTCAGAACGTTATTATCATCGAACTCCACGTCGAATTTCCAAGGCAGCATCGCGATATTTTCCCGAGAGCCATTTTCACCCTTCTTCATATCCACGAATATAAAATTGAGAATATCTCCTTCATCAGAAAGAAATTTCTCTCCTCCCTCCCTCTCTCTCTCTCTCTCTCTCTCTCTCTATCTTTCTCTCTTTCTCTCTCTGTCTCCGGTCTCTCTTTTTCCCCCTCCCTTTTTTTCTCTCGAATATGTCCACTCGCGAACTCTGTGCTCTCTGTACAAGAAAGAAAACGCGACGAAGAAGGAAAAAAAATCCCGTGTTATTGAAACAATAATACAACGACGAGGCGTTAATTTTGAATTGAAAATTTTCTCCGATTTTGCTATATACACCGCGCCAAATAAACTAATAAGATTTTCCTTTCCTCTCGCCGCAAACTTCTCTTCCCTTATTTTCGCTCGCTTATGGAGGGGGAGAAAAAAAAAGAAGAAGTATATAGGAAGGAGGGGAAGGTCATTCCAGAAACCAACAGTCGCCATCTGTTGTCGAAAAACGAATTCTCCGTTGCTTCTCAATTATCCACGCGCTGCTTCAAACAAATTTTAATTAAATTATCGAAATGCATCGCTGAATTATTCGAATTAACTTTTAAGACAGAGTAACGAATGACTCTTATTTATATTCAAATTATACGATTATAGTTTGTGCTGCAGATTACAAAGGATTACTAGTCAAACGTTAAACGTTAAAATCGCCTTGCGCAAAAGAATTTTGAACGAGCCCATTCCGTTATTATTCCGTCCTTCTTCTTCATGTATTTCGAAAAAATTCAATTATTGAGACAGTGAATCGACTTAAAACTACTCCCCTGGAGATTGTCAACGAAAAAAGAAAGGAAAAGTGTCGAGGTGGAGACGAACGTGTCAGTGTGAAACACTGATATATGATTAATTCACGAGCAAAGGGAAGCTCAAGAAAAGGAGAGGAAGAGGGGTAACAATCGAATTATCAGGCTGTTGCGAGCGAAACCATTTTTCTGCTTCGTTTTCTCTCCCCCTCAGGCTTGTAAAACTTTTATATATTGTGTGTGTGTGTGTGTAGGAGCACACAACCCTTTCTCGGCTACACGTCCTCCCAATGCCGATCCTTGTTCCGTCTGCGGAATGCGGATCACGGTTTTACCGAAAAACTGGAAAATACGGGTTCATTAATCTAACAAGGTGGATTCAACGTATTCTTCTTCGTTGTCGAGAAAATAGAGAGAGAGAGAGAGAGAGAGGAAAGGGTATAGGAAATAATTTTTGTTAATTGTATAGGGGGTGGTTATTAATTGTTTTTATTTTAATAATAGTAATAAAAGTATCCGTTAACGATGTAGATATAAATTTCAGAAGAGTTTTTATGAAATTTATTTGGAAATTTCTAATTTTAATGGTCGAAAAATATGGAATGAAAAGTAATTTTTCTCCTCCCTTTTTTTTTTTTCAAATTTTTATCTCCATTTTAAAACTTTTATTTTTATCGCGGTGCGCACCTTTCGATGAGGAATAAATAAATAAATAAAAAAAAAAATAAAAAAAGTTTCGCTATAACTGTTAATCGATAATGAATCGTTAAAAGTTCAGGGAAATTCGGTAACGGAACGGAAATGTGTAGCCGACATTTTGACATTTTTCCCGGGAAAAATTGAAAAATATTATATACGTATATTTCGGTCGCCGTGTTGTATATTCTGCGTTTGACGTCAGTGTTCCAAGAGTATAAACAATTCCTTTTTTTTTTTTTTTCTCTCCCCCCTCCCCCCTCACTCGTTAATTAGCGCCTCTTGTAACCCCCGTGTGTCAATAACCGCGCGCTTGTTATCAATGTTGAAACCTGTGGTACCTGCACCACCGAGGTGCAGGATCAAACGGATAAAGGGATCGTTTTTGAAATAATTATACGATTATTCGTTCTTTTATTTCCCTTTCTTTCTTTCTTTCTTTCTTTTTTTTTTCTTTCTTTCTTTCTTTCTTTCTTTTCCCACCACCGCAATGGTGGAAGCGGAATTAAATACACGGCTGATGAATAATGCTAATAAACGAGAAAATACCTCCATTTATATTCACGTTGAACAATGGTTTCAAAGTGATATGAATAATAATAATAATAACAATAATAATAATAATAATAATCGTGCGTTTAACGAGGAAGCATCCCGAAGAGTGGAAAATTTCTACCTTTTTCTTTTCTTTTTTTTTTTTTTTTCAAAATCTTTCAGAATCGCTATTATTACAATTCGCTTTGGAGAGTTGTGTTCGAGATCTATGGATCTCGAGGATTTTTAACCAAACGCGAGAGGAATTTCGAAGGACAATTCGAAATCTTTTTAATTTTCATGGATCGTTCAGTATTATTTCCAAAATTTTCTAATTTTCTAATTTTTCCTTGGAAGCAAAAATTTTAATTGTTAAAACGAT
>NW_006263356.1:50252-53401 GCF_000469605.1 Apis dorsata | reverse complement strand
TTTTTTTTTTTTTTTTTTTTTTTTTTTTTTTTTTTTATAAGGGTAAGGGAATTGGAAGAATCTCTGAAGATAAGAAGAGATTTCGAAAAATTGCAACAACGTTTGAATTTTCGCGATACCAATTACGTGGACTACGTCCGAACCGGAATTTATGCAGGTCGCCCCGTTCCAAAATAATTTGCATAATAATTACGAGACAACGCGTGCGACGTGAATTTGCATATTATTGTTGTATATCAACGTATTTTTTTAGCCGGGTGCGATTAAAATCACAATGGGATTTTTGTATTCTGTCTGTAGGAAACAGGGTTTGCAATTTATCCCCCGAAGATCGGATTTATTTCAAGGTTTCCAACAGATCATTCGAGACCCTCTGTTCGTTATCACAAACGAGGGCAATTGCAGTGGAAACACAGATGGATCAAACACATTTGTTAGAGGAGAGGTCTCTCCTTAGTCTTTCCCTTGAAATGAAATCTAACAATGGCCCTGATCTTGTTAGAAACTGAGACTTTTCTCTTTTATATATATAAAAGTCGCTTTATTGCTCCGACGATTTAAAAATTTCCTTCGTCTCGTGTTATTATAGAATTCATATTTCAGTTGGAATAAATTCTCCAAATTGAACTGTGTTTTCAATTATTCTTAAGAAAATATTTGGTTATTCCAATTTTTTAATCTATCAGAATCGCTTTCTCTTGTTAATTCGCCATTTTGGTACGCGAAATTTGTCGTATCATTTTACACAACTCGAAAAAGTAGATAAATAAATCAAATTATTATAATTGAATCGAAAATGTGTACGCTTCTTGAGTAGCATATTTATTGTAAAGTATAAATTATATACGAACTAAGTAATAAAACAGTTATATAAATATTTCCACTGTATTATATTTAAAGTTGCAATTTAAATTGATATTAATTATATACGATGCATGTAAGATGGCAAAGTTATACCAAGCTCTGTATTCATTTCAAAGTCTCGGTAGCACGAGCTTATCGCGGTCATAAGCTTATCGTTTATAGAATTGATATAAGTATTCTTGAATATCTGGCAGGGATTTACAGGCGACAAGCCTGTAATAGGAAATTCGATTTCCGTGATCCGACGAAAATTGAAACAGAATCCTTCGCGTGAGCCTTCTATAAAATGTTATGACGTATCATTCCTCCTTCGTATCCGCAAACATTCGACAGAATTGGCCCATTAACCCGTTGAAAACTCAACTAATTTAAAATTTTCTCCGACGAATTTACTTCAACCATTATTACCTAACTTAAAATTACTCGAACGGCATTTACGCGTGAAATAAAATCGAGAGAAAAAAAAGCATCTCGCGATATTATTACGCTCCGTGAATCAAGCAAAAACTTGTCTAAGAAAAAAGAAAACAAGAAGAGAAAAAAAAGTGTTTAGATAGACGCGTGGCGTGAAGCGACGTTTCTACTTGGTTCTACTTGGCGCATGCGCGTTCGCCTGAGTCCGAGTTATTCCATCGGACGAGCATCGCAATTAAGCGGGCAACGATGTGTGTCTCCACTGTCGTTCGCCAACCGTGAAAAGAGTCTCGCGTTGCGTGCCGTCTCGGCAAATCACGCGAGGATCAAGGAGCGTTTTAAGAAGCGTTTACGAAAACTAAAATTTATCTTCTTCCCGTATCAATTTTCTTTTCTTTGTTTTTTCCTCTCTCTGACCATTCTCTCCGTTCATTCTGCCTTAAGAATTGCGGCGAGAGATTTGTGCAATGAGCGTGAACAGAGGACAGAACTATTTGCATGGAAATCGCTATATAATAAGAAGGAGAAACTTTTCGCTTCCTCCACGAAACTCTTCGACGAAAAATTCGACAAAGTCGATTTGATATTCGACTTTTAGTATCCCTTTGAATGGGTGATCCACGCACTGGGGAAAGACGTGGGTGGGGTTTGGTAGTTCGAGTTGCTTTGTAATCGCTAATGACGCAGCAGCGACCGGCCACCAATGCATTAAAATGCACGTGTAACCACGCGGTAAGCGGCTTACAATCCGTATGGCGAGGGCCCACAGTCCATATTTGGTACCCGGTGTGACCACGGCCTAATAAAGTCGAAACTGTAAGAGGATCATCGTCCGGCCACGAAAGGGGTAACCTAAGCGTTCGTAATATCCCACCAGATTGAACGATACCATTTTACCACGCGTGCACGATCGTACAAATGTATATATTTCCAATTTCACGATATTTTTTCCATTTGAGGAGCACTTAGATTTTATAAATTAGATTTTATAAATTAATCGATCCGTGTGATCGTCGACGATATAGTCGAAATTCGAAGAGGTGATGAATATCGATTTTATCGGTGAAATGTAATAGGCAATTGTAAAAATTTCTTAAAAAACGGTGATAAAATTTATATTAAAAATTGCTTAAAGGAAAGAGATTCAAAATATTGTAGAAATTTTACATCCAGTCCAGTCTAATAATCGAGAAAAATAATTAATCATGCGAGGTTTATATTGGAGTGTATATATACGTAATGAAGGTTAGGATAGTGAAGGATTCAATTAGATTTTTAATTTTCTTTTTTTTTTTTTTTGTTTGACGTGCATCGATACTCTTCGAGAGAGATTAATCTCATTCTTAATTTCAAGTTTTATTACAAATTTTATTATCGTTTACAATTACGAAATATGTTACGTGTATAGTTCTTCGTCAACTTTTCCTTATCAGGAGAAACAATTCGATCGCTGTACCCTTTTTAATTTCAACTTGTTCAAGTTTTAACGTAAATTATATATATTCTAATTTAAACAATTAGAAAACATTTTATACTTTTATTTTACGTTATCTTATAGTTTTTTGTTATCAGGAGAAACAATTTGATCGCTGTGCCCTTTTTAATTTCAACTTGGAGTTTTAAAATTATACATATATACTTTCTAATTTAAACAAATAAAATATTGTAAAATATTATTATTATTTTATAATTATTTTTTATAATTATTTTTTATAATTATTTTTTACAAATATTTTATTATATTTTATAATTATAAAATATTATTACTATTTTATTATTATTACGATTAGAAAAAACAATTAATATTACAATTAATATTAAGACTTTCCTGTTTTCAATTTCTTATCAATTAATTATTATAAATTATATTG
>NW_006263356.1:41968-50227 GCF_000469605.1 Apis dorsata | reverse complement strand
CAACTGCAAAAAATAATAAATTATACTCTTAAGATTATATATTTAATTTTTCGTTTTCAATTTTCTCTTATCCGGATGGGGGAAGGAGGGGGGCAAGAAGAAACAATCGCTGTATCTTTCTTAATTTCAACTTGTTCAAATATAAATTATATATATCTATATTTAATATAAATTTTTTATATAAATTTTTAATATAATATAAATTAATATAAATTATATATATCTATATTCTAATTTAAACAATTAGAAAACATTTTACACTTTTATCTTACGTTATTTTATAGTTTTTTCTTATCAGGAGAAACAATTCGATTGCTGTGCCCTTCTTAATTTCAACTTGAAGTTTTAAAATTATACATCTATACTTTCTAATTTAAACAATTATAAAATATTATTACTATTTTATTATTAGACTAGAAAAAACTACATTAAAATTATATATAACAATATTAAGACTTTCCTCGCCAATTAATTATTATTAAATTATATCGTTTAGAACAATTGCAAAAAAATAATAAATTACACTCTTACGATTATATATTTAATTCTTCGTTCTCTTATTTTATAATTTTCTCTTATCCGGATGGGGAGAGGAAGGGGAAGAGAGAAACAATTGCTGTACCCTTCTTAATTTCAACTTGTTCAAGTTTTAATATAAATTATATATATTCTAATTTAAACAATTAGAAAACATTTTACATTTTTATCTTACGTTATCTTATAATTTTTTCTTATCAGTAGAAACAATTCGATCGCTGTGCCCTTCTTAATTTCAACTTGTTTTAAAATTATACATCTATACTTTCTAATTTAAACAATTATAAAATATTTTATTATTATTACGACTAGAAATTTACGAATATTATTACTATTTTATTACTATTAAAAAAAAATTACATTACAATTAATATTAAGACTCTCCCGTACAATTCTTCTCCAATTAATTATTATAAAATTATATCGTTTATAACAACTGCAAACAAATAATAAATTACACTCTCGTCTTACGATTATATATTTAATTCTTCGTTCTCAATTTTCCCTTATCCGGATGGGAGGAGGAGGAGGGGGCAGGGAGAAACAATTTGATCGCTATGCCCCTCAACAACGCAATATGTATATACAACGCGTTGTTAGAAGTTCGTTCTCCAGAGAGATATTACAGCTATTTCAAACGCTTCATTAAATTCCACAATAATGTACTTACACGTATTATGTATTCCCTCTCTGGATCCCCAATCCGTTCACGTTTCCTCGTATTAGAACAAGCTTCCCCCCTCTCCCTCCCCTCTCTTGTAAACATCGACGCAAGATTTTAAGGGAACCATACGAACTCGAATTCCAAGGTTTGCAGCACCCCTCGATATATGCTGCATCTCCACCAAGTCTCCACTCTCGTCCCGAGAAAAGTTTCGAGTCTCAATGGTTTCGAGAAAGTAGCGATAGAGTTCATCGACAGTTCTTCCTGTTCCTTCTCCTCGTGCAAAGTATAATTTACACACCGTCGATCTTTTTTTACGAGACGAGAAAAGGAGGCCTCGTCGTTTCTCTCAAAATCGTAGTCGAGCACGATTTTCGAAGATTTAAAATATTATTAAATCAAATAGATATATAAAATAATTATATAAAATTGTTTCGTGAAAATTAGAGAGATCGTTGAAAGGAAATTGTTGAAAGTGGAAAAGAATGGAAGGTAAGGTAGGGATGAACGAGAAATTTGGGGAGAGCGGTACGTAGGTGACGCTGTGTCAGCGGCTGTACATCGCGAGATGACGTACGAGTGTTTCCTTCGAGACGAGAGATGTCTCGAGTGGCAGCGGTGAACTTCGGCAAATATTTGAACAGCTTCTGCGGTGCATATATGCGCCCCCCCCCTCCCCCTTGTTATTGTATCGCTTGCAACCGATGCGAGCGAGAGGAACGCTAAACCTTTCGTCCCAACGGAACGCCTCCTCGCCTCCCTCGTCTTATTCGATATGGGCGGAGTCAATCGGTGCTGTTTACGTTTGTTTGCACGCGAATGGATATGCGGATCGGTCGAAGCAAGTGAATTTAGCAAGTTCTCGCTCCACAAACCAAACTGTGGATGTCATAATGGCGCGAAATGTTTTCATCGTTTTTAACTCGATAAATAAATCGATCCACTTTATATATATATATAAACGAGAAAATAATTGATGGGACAAAAGGAATATCCTTTTTTTATTTCTGCTTCATCAGAATCTCGAACGGAATCTCGAGGCGGAAACGAGACTACTTCGCTAATTAGAGCTAGATATTAAAAAAAAAAGAAGCCTCGTTAATTAATCGAAGCGTTAGGGAAAATTTTCCCTCGTTATTAACGCCTCGTCGAAAGACAAAACCCCTCCTCCTTAACGATACACTTCAACGATATTTTAATCTTGAATTTTCATCCCGTCCGCTGCAATCATCCGGCTTCGAGTGGATCATCAAACAATCGGCGGAGTAATTGCGCAAGCAACGAGTTACGACGTCCCCCATCATCGTTCGGTAATAGATAAGATGGCGTTGGAAAAGTACCCCTCCTTCGCTTCGCGAGAGAATCGGCCAGGTTTGCATTTTATTCGGCCACCTTCCCGTATCCTTGTTTCTTCCTCCTTCTCCTTTTCCTTTTCCTCTTCTTCCTTTGTTTCTCTCTCCGTGTAGTTTTAATACGCAGTTTTCGCCATAGGGCGCGTCGGTAATGAAGGAATCGGCAGCGGTGGAAATTAATTTATTCGCAAAGAAATGTTTTTGCATGGATATTCGAAATTTATTGGGGGAGATTTGTGGGAATATATTTGGAAATATAATTCTTTATCGTTCTCAAGTGTATTAGGTGTGTAATAAGTTTTTTATAGTAACTTATGTGAATTCGAAAAGAGCTTTCTTTCGTTTTTAAGAAGATGGCCGCTTTAAGAGTTCTATTGGACGATATGGAACTTAGGGTGTTGAAACGGTTTGAAAGGGAACGGTGTATCTCGTGCAAAGATTCGAAGGAAATTTTAATTTGGAGGATCGTTCAAGTGCATCGAGAAAGTGATTTATCCGAAACAATTGGGTAATCTGATTTACGTAATAAAATTTTGAATTTTGGAAAAAGAAAGGGGGAAATTTATTAATTAGTAATTCGTGCATAATATGAGAATTATTTAAATTTTAAATCCTATATTATATATTGAAACTCATATTTGATTAGATATGAACAATTAATATTTATAGCAATTAAAATTTATTCAATTTAATCAACTATTACTATTATTGTTGATACCGTTATTAATAAACGTAATATTTACCTTATCAATTCCAGCCATTCTAGATAATTGTTATCTAAATATTGAACGCGATTTTAATAACATAATCAGTATAATAACGCATATCAGTTGCCATAAAATAACCAGCAATTATATTACGCCTTAATTAATCCCAATCGATATTTCTATTCGTTCTATTCAGGTAGATTTAACAGTATAGAATTATTCGAGAAACGGTATCTATGTATAAATCATGTATCCGTTCTTCCCCAGGTAATCCCATTGCACGAGCTTCTTTCCTCGATAGATCCTCCTTGCATTTCCTCCTCTCAGACTCTTGTATCGGGGTTGCTAACATAAACATATCCCTACGACACCATCACTGTCACCCTTCTAGGAGCTAACACCCTCGTCGACTAAGAGATATATATATATATATATAAGGTCTTACAAATTGTGCTCCACATCTTCAAATTGATACAGAATAAAATTTCTTCTAATATGAATATTAATATTATTATTAATTTAAACGAAAAATACATAAGGTTGTCATAAGATTTACTACATTTTTAGTCGACTAAGATATATAAATCAAATTTTACAAATTGTGCCATATTTTCAAATTGATACAGGATAAAATAAAATATTTCTTTTAATATGAATATTAATATTATTATTAATTTAAACGAAAAATAAATAAGCTTGTCATAAAATTTACTACGTTTTTAGTAGACTAAGGTATATAAGGTTTTACAAATTGTGCTCCACATCTTCAAATAAAATCTTCCTTCTAATATGAATATTAATATTATTATTAATTTAAACGAAAAATAAATAAACTTGTCATAAAATTTACTACGTTTTTAGTAGACTAAGGTATATAAGATTTTACAAATTGTGCTCCACATCTTCAAATAAAATCTTTCTTCTAATATGAATATTAATATTATTATTAATTTCAACGAAAAATAAATAAGCTTGTCATAAGATTTACTACATTTTTAGTCGACTAAAGTATACATGAGGTTATACATAAGGTATATAAGTATACATAACGTATATATAAGGTTTTATAAATTGAGCTACATTTTCAAATTGATACAGGATAAAATAAAATATTTCTTCTTTCTAATATGAATATTAATATTATTATTAATTTAAACGAAGAATATATAAGCTTGTCATAAAATTTACTATATTCTTAGACTAAGGTATATATATAAGGTTTTATAAATTGTGTCACATTTTCAAATTGATACGATATTATTATTAATTTAAATTATTTTATTAATTTTAATAATTTAAATTAATTTATTATTATCAATAAACGAAAAATATATAAGTTTTGTCATAGATTTACTTGCCTTCTGTGAAGATTTTTATTCGAAAATTCACGAAACTATTGCACGAAACAAAGAAACCTGAAATAACGTGTTATTGAAACGAATTGCTACGTTCAATTCGAACGAGCCTTCTAACACGAACCTCGTTGACTAAGATATATGATGTGTGTACGAGATGTTACAAATCGTGTTCCACATCTTCAAATTGATATACAAGATAAAATAAAATTTTTCTTCTAGTACGAATAATAGATTCAGACGAAGAATATATTTTTTTTGCTTTATTTGCTTTTCTTGGAACCAATCAAATTTTCACGACCATTAACGAAGCCATTTGAATGATACACATAAAGTGCCCATAAATTGGGGATTGTTGGAAGATTTCTACTTTCAACATCGTATACAATATGTATAATTAAATACTCTATAGGCAAAAAAATAGGCAAAGAATTAAATAAATTTCAAATATCTTCGATGCTTAAAGGAAAAGTTAGAAGAAATATGGAATTCCACCAAAATTCAACAAAATATCGATGTTAAATAACACCATGAACATATGAAACGTTCGAATACTTTTCTGACTACTGTAGTAACTAATATATTATAACTACTATATAATCGACGAAAATGACATATGTTAAGTCGATGATGTTTTTTTTTTTTTGCTCATATGGCGAATATTATTTTCGATCCAATTGTCTGGGATCGGATCGTTTGTTATTCGAGGCGCGATTGGGAACAGAAATGGATATAACGAGGTGGAATAATTGGCGCCAAGAAAGTGTTTGTATTCGATATAAGAGGATGTAGAAAAGGAATAATTTTAAGTGTAATTAATTCGTCCCACGATTCATGTGATATTGCTTGGGAAAATGATTTTTCAAATGAACGTGTACTGTAAAATTGCAGAAGCAAATAGCTTACACGTTAAATATACGTTATGGGGTGAAATAGAAGAAAGAAAATTGAATAAATTTCAAATACCTTCGAAGAGGATGCTTAAAGGAAAAATTGGAACAAGTATACGGAATTCCATCGATTTTACGAAATTATTAACCACCGAAGGTGGTCCAACGAGATGTCGACGTTAAACAATATTACGAATATGCGAAGCGTTCGAATACTCTTCTGACAACTGTGATAACTAACGTATTATTACGTAATTACGTAATTAGAACGCTCTTTATCGTTGTCTCGAGCGACAAGCTCCTTCCACGTGCGTACCTCGTTCATCAAAAATTGCGAATGCAAGCGTTCGAATACCTTCGTTACTCGCTGTACATTCGTCGAGACGACGTCCAATTCGAACGAGCCTTCTGACACCCTCGTCGACCGAGATGTACGACGCGCGTACAAAGTCTTACGAATCGCGTTCCACATTTTCGAATCGACGCGAAATAAAATAAAATCTTTCCTCCAAACGCGAAGTAGCAGATCCAGAATATATTTTTCAGCCACTCGCCTCCCCTCTAACGTTTACTTTTTCGTCCAAATCGGTATCGATCAAAATTCAACTGGTAACGAGACTAATACTTGAATAATACTCGTGTCTCCATATCGAGAGTATACTTCTTTCTTTCTGCAGCCTTTGACTGGCAGTATAAACAATGCCCTCGTTTCTCGATGTCTCGATTTCTCCATGATCCCCTCGAGAGAGAGCTGGTTAGCGAGGGATAAATCGTGGCCAACCCCTTCTTTTCGTATTCCATCGCTTGCTAATAATGGCGGCGATCACGAGGACGATTGCAGATATAATGGGTCTGATCAGAGACTTACGAGCTCTCCTTTAATGGCTCTATATCAATGGTTGGATATTGAACGCGCTTAGAAATTGACACTTTCCTTTAAATATGGCGGAGAGAGAGAGAACTACACTTGTGAGGAAATATTAATATAATTTCTTGCGGATTGAGGAAGAAGGATTAAAAAAAGGCTTGTTAAAAGTTAAACAAAGCGGATTATTTATTAATCTTTTTTTTCGAAAGATACGTTTCATTAGAAAGAAGGTGGCAAGTCGATGAAGTATATTCGAGAAGAATAAAAGCGAGAACAAAATATTTTACCGACGAAATCGTAAGGATCCAGAAAATCGTCTCGAGTAAAATTCATTTTCCCTTCTTTGAAATCCTCCTCCTCCTCCTGTTCCTCATCGAGACTTGAATCTCTGGCCGAAGCTGCGTCTATCTGTGTAAATCCCCGTTGAAAATAAACAGACGAGCCTGCCGATAATATAATAAATCGTCAGCCAACCGTCTAGCAAAGATTTAAAAGAGAGAGAGAAAAAGAGAGAGAGGAGAGAGAGAGAGAATTATAATCGAAGGATGTCTCTTAGAGGAAGGAACGATCGAGTTGTCAGATTTTGATTTATCAATCAGGAGCTAGGGATCCCTAGGGTGTCCCTAGAAATAAAAATCGTTGAATAAATATCGAGCCATGGAAAATGCCTCCATTCAATGATCGAACGATTTCGTTTCAGATCGTTTTAAATCCTTTGTACCCTCCATCTTCCCTCGATTCTTCTTTTTTTTTTTTTTATTCCTCCATCTATCCATTTTTTTCTTTTTTCTTTTTCCCCTCAAAGGTTCCTCTTTGACACCGGGCAAAATAGGGAACAAAAGAAGTTAAATCGCGAATAAGAGGCGAGGAGGAGGAGGAGGAGGAGGAGGGTGTTCCACTCTGGGAAATTTCGCTTTTGCGAATAAAGTAAATTAGTTGTTCTAGCCTTTGGTCGGGAAAATCTACAAAGAACGTCATTACTCCCCTGTTTTTCCCACTCTCGTCTCGTAAAATGAAGATTCTTCCGAGCAACAAGTTGCGTGGACACCGAGCTTCTTCTTCTTCTTCTTCTTCTTCTTTTTTCTTTTTAAATTGCAGAGACGCGTTTCAACGTGAGATATTCAATTAAAGCCTCCTTTATATATTCGGATATATCGGATTTTTATTAAATTCTTTTCTCCGATTCTCTGCACTTTTCTTTTTTAAGTTTTTGTTAATCCGTCTCTTTCTTTCTTTCTTTCTTTCTCGTTGTATCGAATGTAATTTGTTTAGGAGAGATTTTTTTCGCGTTTCGTCGATGAATTTTTAATTTGTATGAACTCACTACGCTTTCAGGATGGATATTTATTCATAAAGATTTATTTTTATTGCGGAATAAAATTCGATTATCTGAAAATAACTGTCTCTCTCAACAGCGAAATAATTAACTTCTTGTAATATTAAGTTATAACTATAAACGCGTCTATATGATAAATTACGATCTTTAACAAAATTAACAAAAGAAGAAAATGTTTCTTCCTATATTTGGAATATGCTTTCATTGTAAAAATTTTCAATAAACGAATATCAATTAACCTTTAAAACTTTGAAACAGTTTCATGAACACGATGAACTATACATCCCGCGAAAAAATACGATTATCGACTTTCGACTTGCATATCATTGTTGATTCCACACATATAAAAGGAGACATCGAACTATATTATAGACTTTTTTAATCGTAATCAGATATCTCGATTCATATTTTTCGAATTTTTACCATTGGAAATTTATAAAAATAGTGATGTGGAAAAAGAAAAAAAATTCACAACTATAATAAAATATTATTAAATTTGTCATTATTTAGAACGGATAACCAAGATACATTAAAACGAATTTTTATTCCA
>NW_006263356.1:39136-41623 GCF_000469605.1 Apis dorsata | reverse complement strand
ATATATATATATATATATATCGATCGTTGTACCACGTCCTCCTCCTCTCTTTGTCGCACCCTTGCTTGTTCCGCCCTTCGAGGGGCGGACATCCGGTTATCAGGATATTCGTAAGTGGAATTGTCAGCGTTGAGATCCGCCTCTTAAGCGGGTTTTGAACCCGTCAAATGGATCCCTAGATCATTAGAGGACTTGCGGTCTTATCCGCCGCGAGATATAACCGGTGTGAACTCGACAGGGCAATCTCGTTATGGGGCAGCCCATTATCCACCTCCCACGTTTATTCAATATAAACGTGCTAATTGGAAAATTCCTTCTGGAAGTCGTGTTATAACGCGCCCATTGTTTCGCCCGGATAATTACTGGCGAGGCTGTGAATGTTCTTCGACTCGTTTCCTCCAAGTATAGAGACTTTTATATATTTCAGAATTTTTGAGAATGAAATTAAGTTTAAGAAGTGTTTCTTGACAATTTGAAGGAATATTTACAACCGTTACTCCCGTGCACGTGAGTGTGAATATCGTTGGATGGTGGTTTCAAAAATTCAGGCGAAACGAAGATGAATCGAAAGGCAGAGGAGGAACGAGTAGAATTAGATTTTCGAATGACAGGGTGCAAAAAAAATTGGAAAATGAGGGATCGAAATGGTACAAGTTTGTGAAGAGGATAATTCATTATTTTTTCCTGAAACAAGGAGATATTCGACTATGTGCATCACTTTATAAAAATTAGCTGAATATACGAGAAATATTTTGTGCAAAAATAAAATACTCGAGAAGCTGTGATCAGAGAATTTATTCGCAATAAAATCGTCACTTGAAAAAGAATCATTAAGAACAAATGTATTTTATGTATATATATATATATAATTTTTCTTCGATAAATTTCGCGTGAATATGAATGAAACAAAAGAGGACTACTTATTCTTCGAACTACTATCCAATCTGGTTCCAATCTGAGAGCCCATCGTGAAAACATAAGGGAATATTTCCAACGGATATTCTCTTAACGCTGTAGCACGGACAAATTTATGGAGGGAGGGGGGCGCTCGTTATTCGACCGACGATCATTTCCTCGTAGTTGGACACGAAAGAACTTATCGTCCCTATTTCGAGGAATCGGGCTCAAATACCGGGCTATCGAAGATCCTCGGTTGAATTTATAAGAGGGGGAGGGCCTCTATCGATGGCCGGAGGCTGCCGGATCGACGCAGTTTGAACGAAAAGGTATTGTTAACGGGGAGATCCCCTAAGTACCGATAAATAAAAGATCGTAAGCCTCCGCCCGGATTTACCGCCCCGATTTTTCGGGTAAAAGGCGTAGCCGGGTCGCATTGTGATCGCCAAGAATGAGGGGAAACATATGGAGGATATTACTACCGTGAAAAATTCCCTATCGGAGTGATCTTGTCACGAATGGACCTAATGGTAACTTCGGATAACTACATTACCGACTCGTAGCATATTACTATCGTAATATCCAATAGCCTGTGAATTCTTCTATTTGATTGATACAGAGAATATATTCCCTCGTGTAAAGATCCCAATCCTTGAAACGTCTTAATTAAGTAATTAATTCGATATTATAATAGGAACGTGATTTAACAAAAAGTATAAATATTATTTGAATTAATATTTCTTATTGTCCGTTCAGGTTAATAAAATCAATTTTAAATAAAGTGAAGTTGCAAGTTGTTTTTATTTTAAAGAAAGATCAATAACTTTTCGATGGTTAAGATACGGATCGGGATGTCGCACGCTTCACAAACGTCACAAATAAACATTCAAGACGATCGGGGAATCGGGTTAAGCAAGGAATCACCGAGCAAACAACACACCATAGTTACCGTGCCGGCTAATCGAGCACCTGTTGCTTAAACACTTCCGCCGTTATACGCGCATATATGTATATACACGCCCTGTACAATTTTACAGAAGTTTCTCAACGAACGAACATCTCTCCGCGCATTAGCCGCAAAACCGAAACTCGCCATTCAACAAACGTTCCCAAAGAAGACTCGACGAACACGCCTTTCGAAACTTTCTTTTTCGTCCTCCCCTCCCCTTTCTTCTTTCTCGGCAAAGGAGGAGAGAAGAGGATGGGAGAGTAGTGGAGGGGAAGGGCGGCGTATCGTTAAAACGTTTTGCGGCTAAAAGCATCATCAGGCGGGAAAGGACGACGGCGGCCGAGAAGGAGAAGGAGAAGGAGAAGGAGAAGGAGAAGAGGAGACTGTGCGGTGGCGCTGTAGGTATAGGTTTCCCCTCCCCTTCCTGCCGAAATGGACTTGCCATTATGGGCAAACTAAAGCCGGGTATTCAGCCATCCACAAGCTTATTAGTATGCAAGCGAGCTTGTTGCCTTAGGTGGAGGGTTGAAAGCCCCGTGTGTCACATTCACGACGTGTTTCCCCGAGACACGCAACATACTGCGCCGTGGCAGCACGATATATACCGGCCGCCAACATCCTTCCATCCCCTCCTTCTCTCC
>NW_006263356.1:36276-38863 GCF_000469605.1 Apis dorsata | reverse complement strand
TCTCGCCCTCCGCTCCCCTTTGTTCCACGTCCCGTGTCCCCCTTTCCTCGTAGTCGTCCTCGTCTCCTCAGCCGAACCGAGCGGTTGGGGGGAGGAGTGGGGGGCCCGTCCTACGTCTCCATTGCGTCGCGATACGTTGAATACGTCTACCACGCAGAGAGCCCGGGTTACGTACGCTACCTTCCCTTTCTACGCTCGACAATTCGAAGTTAATTCCCCCTAATTGGCTTGCCGGTGTGCCTCCACGGGATCCTCTGTGCGCGATTATACACGCGCGTATATACACGCGTGTTTTTGGAATCGTGGATCACGTTAATTCGGTACACGCGGCTCGAATACCGGCCAACCGCGCCTGGCTATACGCGAGAGGATACGCGGCGAATCTTTTGTCCGTTTCGCTTTGGAAAATAATTACTCTTCTTGCTCGGATGTACGCGTCTCGTTAATTATTTACGTTGTCGCGTCGTACAGTGAATGATGCTCGACGAACTTTTAAATGATACACAGGGTTGTGGAAATGATTTGGTCGATGATAAAGTAGTATATATATATATATATGTAGTAAGATAGAATGTATTCAACGATAGTTCTTGTAAGTAACTCGACGGGTAACGTTAATTTACTAGAGAGATAGAATGGAGGAATATTCAGAAGCGACTTAACGCATAATTAACTGCATCGTACATCGGTTTTAAAAATACTTTGTGTTTCTCTCCCTCTCTCCTTCGCGTACAAGCGCGTTGAAACAAAGAAATAATACATCCTGGTTAATTAATTGGGCGTTAAAACGAAAAGTAGGTAGTCGTGTCGGAGAGATTGTGTTTCCAATTAATCTCTCTACATTCTCTCTCTCTCTCTCTCTCTTTCTCTCTCTGTGGATTCGCTGCGTTTTGGCACAAGTTTACGTCTTTGACTGTGACGAATATGTTACGAGAGAAACCGCGGAAGATTTCCATTTTTCCGTGATACGTAAAACACTGTATCGTCGATGATAGACGATTAGAACTCGGGTTGAAATGGATGGATATTCGGCCGAGCCAAACTTTTTGGAGGATGAAAAATTGGGATTTGGTTTGGGATTTTCGAGAAGCAATTAATTACGTGTTTTAGACGCGCGGATAGACTGGAACGAGAATATTTACACGGGCGAACACAGAGGAAGATTATTTATAGATCTTTCAAAGGATTTTCTACGTGTTGCGCCATCGTAGGTCGAGATAATTTTAGTCAGTTCAACCGATATCTCCGTGTTTGCTTCGGTCAGCGACATGGGACGGGTTTAGAGAAATTTTTTTCTTTCATTCATTAATTAATTTCCTAAGATTAATTCTTCTTAAGCTGATTCAGATTTCTTTTTTTTTTTTTTAATCTTATTTACTTTCGAACAATATTTTCGATTAAATCGATATTAAAATTACGAAAACTTTGAACGATTATAACTTCGAAGATGATGGTTTTCGGTAATAATAATAAAATAAAATATCGTTGAAATTTTCTTCTTTAAAGCGTCTTTATCTCGATATCAGGATAAATGAAAAACTGACTTCAACTGCATAAAATTTCCCTATATTATACCATTTCGTTCGCGAAATTTTTTTTCTCCTTCAAAATTCTTCCTTCAAGTCTCTCTGTTCTCGTACAAAAAAATATCATCGATCGCATTTCATACACGGACAAACAAAAGCCCTCGAATTACTTTTGCGCGACGAGAGAGGACGATTAATCGCGAGGGAACGAGAATAACCGTGTTTCAGCGCGATCTTGCGAAAACAACGGACCCGGTATACCTTACAGTTAATCTCGCTGATGTAGCAGTCTTGCCCATAACAGTTATGATGAACGTTAGCGGCATTTAGCCGGGCAACGGTTTACAGACAGTGCAAGCGCCGCGTAATCCAACTAATGTCATTACGGGGGATTAAATCCTCGTATTATATTAACCGGCCCGTTAATTACAAACTTTGCATTCGTCCGCCCGAGGAATAAATATAATTATATATAATAAATTCTCTTTTCGCCCTTGCAAATAAACAACGTGTATCCCTTCCCTCTTCGTCGATATCTCAAGGAACGGAAAGGAGAATCGTGAAACGTGTATTCAACGGATAAATTGTCAATTGTCGCGTGTCAAATCTCCCTCGATCATTACGAAAGTGAGGCGAAGTAGTAAAGTTTCGAAAGCAAACGTAAGGGGGAGGTGAATACTCGACGAGAATGATCGTGTTTCGAGATCAAAATTACCGGGGCAACATGGCCAATACCGTATGTTTTACAACCGGCCGTAAAGTGCACCCGGTGTTTACTACACAGGATGATACCACTGCCTCCGTTCCACCTCTCCTCTCTTCGTTCCTGAAATCCTCTCTATCCGTTAGATATTTGTACCGCGCCGCGCTGTCCCGCATTCTCGTGAATTGTAGAGCAATTTTTTTTTTTTTCTCTCTTTCTAAATATATATGTATATATATCTGGAAAGCTGGGGTGCTGCGCTGTTGATACAGCTTTAAAGTCTCTTTACACCTGCTACGTTGCGGATACGCAATCGGGGCAAAAACGCGGGAAACGGAACGCGAAACGGAAATAAAAA
>NW_006263356.1:34062-36095 GCF_000469605.1 Apis dorsata | reverse complement strand
AAAAAAAAAAAAAAAAAGGAGAAGGAGGGGGGAGGTTGGGATTAAAGCGACGTTACACGGAGATGGAAAAATTGAATCGTTTCCGTTTCTTTCTCTCCCCATCCCCTCCCTTTTTTTAAAATTATACTCGAAATATTTCTTCCGGGATATAAATATTTAGACAGAGAGGGAATGAAATAACTTTATCGTAATGAAAATATATATATAAAGTGACTTTATGGAATATTCTTTTTTTTTTTCTTCTTTTTTAAGAGACAAAAGTTGAATTGATCATCTGAAAAAGAGGTATATAATTCGTTCGATTATGATCGTAAAGAATGGAGAGGGATGATTTTTCGAATCTTTTCATAGAAAAAAGGATCTACGTTTTGATTTACCTTTTCTTGGTCGAGTAATTTCGAGGTCCATTGTGGGAGACTTAATGTTTTTTTCCACGTTTCAAATTGTGAACATCGAATGAGACGGTTCGGAAAATTTGCAAGGGATAATCATCATCCCTCGTTGGAAACTGTGGTGTGCCATGGCCTCTTCGTTGCTAAACACCGAAAACCGCGCAATATCGGCAGGAGTGGGTGTGTCGCGTGTGATGTGGCAGCCCATCTCTGGCCTCTTTGCCATCGCTTCCTATATTTGCACGCGTTGATTTCTCCCCTTTCAAGGATTTCTGTCTTGAAGAAAATAGGGAAGAAAAGATTTAGAGATTTTTTTTTGGGTGGAATTTTTTTAAACGTGCAAAATTATCTCGTACACTGATTAATTTTATTATTGCTAAACCTGTTTTCAAGGATCTAATTTTTATTTTGAAAATAATAAGGATATTGAAGAAGAAGATTTTACATTTTAAAATTTGGAATTATTATTCTCCTGATTCTGGACAAAAAATTTAATTCCTTAATATATGATTAATTTTACTATTTGTTAAACCTAGTTTTTGTCTTGAAAATAATAGAGATGAAAAGAAGATTTGAATTCTTCCTATCAATAAAATTTAATATTGTAAAAATAAACGTGTCATATTTTTAAATGTGCAAAATTATCTCATACACTGATTAATTTAATTATTGCTAAACCTGTTTTCAAAGATCTAATTTCTATTTTGAAAATAATAAGGATATTGAAGAAAAAGATTTTACAGTAAAATTTGGAATTATTATTGATTCTACTGATTCTGGACAAAATCTCAAAAACAAAAAAATTTAATTCCTTAATTTATTAAACCTAGTTTCTGTCTTGAAAATAATAGAGATGAAAAGAAGATTTAAATTCTTTTTATCGACAAAATTTAATATTGTAAAAATAAACTTGCAAAATTATTCCTCATACAGATCTCATACAGATCTCATGATTAATTTTACTATTGCTAAACCTTTTCAAGGATCCATTTTCTATTTTGAAAATAATAAAGATATTGAAGAAAAAGATTTTACAGTAAAATTTGGAATTATTATTTGTTCTCCTAATCGACAAAATCTGGAACAAAATTTAATTCCTGTTATAAATATACCACAATGATTAATTTTACTATTATTAAACCTGTTTTCAAGGATCCAATTTCTATTTTGAAAATAATAAAGATATCGAATAGAAGATTTAGCAGTAGAATAGAATTTATCAATTCTCCCTATCTCCCTATTTAATAAAATTTAATTACCCCGTTGTAAAAATAATACTCCCTCGTACAATATCATAAACCTACAAAATTATTCCCGATCATATTTTACACTGTAAATCACGATAATTAATTTTAAATTTAAAAAAAAAATCGACTATAAAAATAATAATAATAATAACAACAACAAAAGTTAAAAATCCAGAGAAACCATATCGCAATAATTCATCGGGTATCGAGTCGTTTACCTGAAAATATCAAAATGTGTACACTCAAGAGAGAAGGAAAAAAAGAGAGAGAAAAGGAGAGAATGTCATTTTTTTCCTCCCCTCCCCTTAGCCCGAAGCGCGAAATCAATGAAATACATCAAATTAGCTTCTTGGTCGAAATAAGATTTCCCAGGAGCGTGTATCGAGCGTGGCCC
>NW_006263356.1:30881-33712 GCF_000469605.1 Apis dorsata | reverse complement strand
CCCTGCTCCCCCCTCAGGTCGCAGAGATTGCCGGATGAGGGATGTGGCAGGTCGTCGTCGTCGTAGCTGCCAACCATTGGCAATATCCTGTTTTTCCACGTGGCCGTGGAATTAAATATTTGCCACGGCGAAACAAGGAGTTTCTTCTTACTTGGGGATTCGCAGCGATCGGGGAATAAGGGAGAGGGATACCAGCTTCTCGAAGCTCGGCCAATATATCGAGGGCCAATATTCTCCGCTTCTCCCCTCCCTCTTTTTTCTCTCTTCGAACAGAAAAATTCGAATGTTGCCGCGCAATCGATCGTTTTCTCTTTGCATCATTGTTCCTCGAGCGATGATAAAGAAAGAATGGATGGAAGGAAAGAATCCGAAGAAGAATTTTTGGATCTATTCGTATATTTTCTAATCGTTCGTAAAATTTGTATAAATCTCCACGGTACATCTTATTATGATTAGTTAGATATTAGAATAAAGTTATTATTACGAGAGGCTCAATTTTAATATTGGATAATCGGTTGAAGCAAGGAATTTTTAACATTTCCGATATCCAAATTATATTATTTTATCGCTTCGAAGCGATGGAAACGGAAAAGAAACGCGTTTCCTTCGTATATCGTTGGTAAGTTTAAAAAAGGAGGATCGGAAGGTACGAACGAAACCTACCTTACCTACCGAAAGACTTCCGATATTAAAAAACTGTTAGCGAGCGAATTGGGTGGGAGGGGCAATCCGATGAATTGTCGTCACGTTGAGATCGATGGTTACGCATATACCAGTGCCACCAGTGTAAAAATCCATTGAATTATAGCTTTTTCTCGCGCGAATATATCGCTCGACACACACCCGATTCGTACCTATTCCCTTTCACGCGTGTATATATATATATATATATATATATATCTGCTCTCCATTTATTGAGATCTACGGTATACTTTTCGAGATTGTTCAGGGTCGCTCGGCCATCTGCGACCGTACATACTTGATTTCTCCATTAACACACGTTGGAAATGGAGATCGTTTTGCACACAGGCTTTGGAATTTGTCGAGTTTCACCGAATAATTCGAGTTTATTTTTTTTCGTCAACTTCCTTTCTTTTTTCTCTAACCCGACATCCAACGATTTTTCATTCCAACAAATATAATGTAAACACGAAATCATTCGAAATCATTTCCCTGAATAGAATTCTCGTTTTCGAAAACGAAAGAGAGAGAAAGAAAAAGGAACGACGATTTTTTTTTCCTTTAAATGAAAATAAACAAATAAATGAGAGAGAGGGAGAGAGAGAGAGAAGAACGACGATTTTTTTTTCGTTTAAATGAAAATAAATAAATAAATGAGAGAGAGAGGGAGAGAGAGGACAATTTGGAATGGGCGTCGAGACGAAACGAGAACGGATCACGGACGATGATCTATGATCCGTTGATTAAAATCGGCCATCATCGTTATTAATTCACGAATGAAATCTGGTAACGCTTATATCCGAGCATTACGGACGGGAGAACGGTCATCTCTATCGATTGGTATGTTATTCGGATAAAACGACTGTAACCGACCGTGTGCGGTGTGGTGCGCGTTGCTGCACCGAGTTTTGAATTAGTTTAGGAAAATCGAGTGGCCGAATTTTCGTAATTTACGGCTAATGATAATGCTCCGACCGATGCGTTATACGCCGAATTAATGATCGCAGTTTCGCAACCGCAGTTTCTATCCTATCGTTTACGATAGTTGAATTAACAAACTTTGTAATTACTACGTCTAGACATTTCTAGATTTTCGTCTTATACCCGTCTTTTCTCCGTCGATTTTTAATTTCTCTTTGAAAAGAGAAATAAAGCTATAAATATTGGTAAAAATAAATTGTAAATTCTTTATTCTTTTTTCTATATATATAAGATTACGTAAATGTATTATTATTGTCGAGTATCTTTACAAATATAATAGTTTTTCGTTCCATTCCATGATACTTGAATTTCCATTTTTTGTGATTTGCAACGTTTCATTGATCTTTCTTTCCTTGATCCTCCTTGTTGCCCCCCTGTCTTTTTTATTCCGACGAAATACACGGAGAGGGAGAGAAAGGGTAAATGAAATTTTTGGTTAATCGAGCTTTTTCTTTTTTTGTTCCACTCTATCAGATGAATTCCACGTCCTCCTCCTTTATGGAATCCAAATCGTCGATGCAACTTATTTTGGAACGACGATCGTTCAATTTTCAAACTGGGATTGAAAATGCCCCATTGTCGTTCAACAATGAACAATTCGAAATCCTCGAAACATTTCTTCGTCCCCCTCCAATCGCGTTGCACATATACGTGAATGATCTAACATTCGGGTCGAGTTAATCGAAGATTCGAATCGGCTTTGTTGACTGTTGCTGGCGTCGCGTTGCTGATAATCGAATAAATTTATTATTTCGCAAAGTTCTCTTTCTTTAAAATTTCTAAAAAAAATTTCAAAATTCCCCTATTTAAACTCAGAAAATTTCGAAGTTGAGACACGCGACGATTCAATCGAGTCGAATCGAATCGAAATATAAATTTTTATCTTCCTCCTCCTTCCCTCTTTCTCTCTTTTATTATTTCGTAGCAACAGTCTTCTTCATAAATCGCGCTTTCTTATCTAATACGATATCCTCAATATCTACAAATATGTCTACAAAATTTCTAAAAATTCCAAAATTCCCCTAAAAATTCCTCTAAAAATTCTCCTAAAAATTCCCCTAAAAATTCCCCCAAAAATTCTCCTAAAAATTCTTCTAAAAATTCCTCCAAAAATTCTCCTAAAAATTCTCCTAAAAATTAAGGGACACGCGACGAGATTCAATCGCTCG
>NW_006263356.1:30644-30850 GCF_000469605.1 Apis dorsata | reverse complement strand
TCGAATCGAATCGAAATATAAATTTTTACCCTCCTCCTCCCCTATTATTTCCAGCAGCAAAGTTTTCCTTCTTCATAAATCGCGCTTTCTTAATTTCTAATACGATATCTTCCTTCTACAAAAAAATTTCTAAAAATTCCCCTAAAAATTCCAAAATTCCCCTAAAAATTCAGAAAATTTCGAAATTAAGGGACACGCGATGATTC
>NW_006263356.1:28471-30615 GCF_000469605.1 Apis dorsata | reverse complement strand
TCGAATCGAATCGAAATATAAATTTTTACCCTCCTCCTCCCCTATTATTTCCAGCAGCAAAGTCCTCCTTCTTCATAAATCGCGTTTTCTTAATTTCTAATACGATATCTTCCTTCTACAAAAAAATTTCTAAAAATTCGCCTAAAAATTCCAAAATTCCCTTAAAAATTCAGAAAATTTCGAAATTAAGGGACACGCGACGATTCAATCGCACGAATCGAAATATTTACTTCTTTATAAATCGCGCTTTCTTATCTAATACGATACCCTCTACAACAAAATTTCTGAAAATTCCAAAATTTCCCTAAAAATTCCCCTAAAAATTCCCCAAAAAATTCAGAAAATTTCGAAATTAAGGGACACGCGACGGGATTCAATCGAATCGTATCGAGTCGAATCGAAATATAAATTTTTACCCTCCTCTTTCCCTCCCCCTCCTCCTCGACACGCCTAACGTTTTAACGCGCGATGTGTCGCCGCGATCGCGTTTCGCGTTTATTGCCGAAATTCCGCGACGTTAGTTTCGTTATCGGTGAGAGGTGAGGGGAGGGGAGGGGGGGAACAAAAATTTCCGCCTTCGACCTTTGTAAATGAACGAAACGGGTGAATGGAGCGTCCGATCGTGCTCGTTCGAACGTGAACCGGTGAACACGGAACGAAGCCGGAATCCGCGCGATCTCCCTGCTTTTATTGCACGGTTTTACCTCTCGAAAGGTCGCTAATTGAAGTTGGAACAGGAACCGGCGAATTTCACGATACCGGCCGAGTGTCGGCCCCGATCATTTTCCGATCTCCCGCTCTCCGGATAAATGCTCTGCCGATCTATCGTCCCACGTGTACAATTCTCGAATATATAAGATCCTCTGTATTTTTCATCCTCCCTTCTTTTCTTTTCCTCTTTTGCTCCTTGTTATTCTATACAAGTCTGATTAAGTTGAAGTCGAAAATGGCGAACGAATTTGAATATTGCACGAATGGGATGTCTAAATCGACATTAAGGATCAATTTTCGTCCTCCCTTCTTTTCTTTTCTTCTTTTGCTCCTTGTTATTCTATACTATTCTGATTAAGTTGAAGTCGAAAATTTTCGTCCTCCCTTCTTTTCTTTTCTTCTTTTGCTCCTTGTTATTCTATTCTGATTAAGTTGAAGTCGAAAATGGCGAACGAGTTGGAATATTGCACGAATGGGATGTCTAAATCGACATTAAGGATCAATTTTATTATCGTAGGATCGTATATTCGTTTGTATTATGAGCTTGTAGAGAGCCAATGGTGATACTTTGACTCTTTGCGGCTAACTGTGATGATTCTGACTGTATTTTGATGTATCGTCGAATTCTATCTGTCCTCGTTTCTATTTCTATATCGACTCTAAGATAGCCTTGGTTTTTCCTCCAATCCTCGCAACATTCGATGATAACAATTAATGAAATCGGGATTTCATCAATCCCGAGGAGGTTAAGGATTTTAATTGTATTTTGATGTATCGTCGAAGTCTGTTCTCGTTTCTATTTCTATGTCGATTCTAAGATAGTCACGTGTTTTGGTTTTTCCTCCAATCCTTGCCTTTTGAGAAAATGCACGTAGAGAGGGGGTTGGAGGGACCAATGGTGAGGCGTTGGAAGGGAGTCAGGAGTCTTCTCTCTCGCTCCCACAGTGGTCCATCGCATGGCGTCCAAATGTGACTTATGAAGCTATTGCTGTGATACTTTTGCTTAAATTAGAGATCTGGAGAACGTTAGGAAAATTATGTCCGCTTGTAAATTATTGTTAAAACTATTGAAAACTGGACTATATATATATATATATATATAGTCTATATATATATATCAGTGTTATTATTATTATATATATATATGAATTATTATATATATTTATTACATATAGTTATTATATATATATATATCAGTATTATTATTCTTCAATTAAAAGACAATTTATTATGCTATGTACAGTCAATATACTGCAGCTATTAAAAATATTTTTCATTGAGCAGATCGACCTAAAATTATAAACAATAGGACATGTTTTTGATAAACAGGTGAATAATATTTTGCCGAGTTCCTTAAAATTATATTATTCAATTTAATAAACAATCTATATATATAATTACTAATTTAATCATTATTTCTATATTTTTAAAAT
>NW_006263356.1:26846-28221 GCF_000469605.1 Apis dorsata | reverse complement strand
TAATTATAATTATAACATAATGAAAATGCTCGAGATTTCTTATCCTTTGAATTTCCTCGAAATTTCAATTCGACGATCACTTAATAAATTAATCAGTGTTATTATTATTATTATATATATATGAATTATTATATATATTTATTTTATATATATATATATATGAATTATTGATTCGATTATTGTTTACTTTAAGGCGGATTTTAAGTCTTTCGTATCTTGCGCAACAGGTATGGGCAGAGTATCATCGTTTCGTGGACGATGACGATTCAATGACCGAGTTCGCGTGTTTGGAAACGAAATAAACGTTCGATAATAATAATTAATGAAATTCATCAATTGATTAGAAGATTTAACGATTTGACGAGGAAGAATATCGAAATACGCTTCACACAATCGAATCACAAAGAATCGAATTACAACGTGTATCGAATTCATGTTGCACGAGGAGTGAATCGAAGAATAAGAATTTGAATGGAAGAAATTATTATTCTTTTGAAATTGATGTGTCTTATATAACTTGGAGTTCGTTTTCGAAATCACGGTGACTTCTGGCTGTCGAATATGGAGCGTTCATTTGCATTTCGAGGAGGGGCGAAATGAATCGTGGAAGAAGAATATCGAGGAGGGGATTCGCTTCTTTTCCGAAAGCCGAAAAAAAATTCTCGTGGAATATTTTTATGAGAAACCTCGATTTTCGCGCCTCTCGCATCAGAATAGAGGATTCGAATCGTACGTCGTAATGTTCATTTTCGAATTAAAGATAATTCCGAGATGGATTAAACTCGAATCTTGAATTTCTTAGCTAATTTAAAATTCGTTTCGCGCGCGAATTAACGATAAAACCTTTATATTCCAATCTTTGCATTGTAAAGAAAGAAAATTTTAACAATAAAGCAATTATCAAGATCTATTTTTCTTTTCACTACATCACATCGATTAATAAACAGAAATAATTTCGTTATTCAATAATTGAGAAATTGAATTCATTATAAAACAAAAATAATATTTCTATTCTCACTGCAACTTGGTTCGATCTGTAATTTCAGATAAAAGGAACCTAACCTAACGTTCGACAGTATTATTATTTTTTTTTGTAACGCGAAACAAATATAAAATATTAATCCAATCGTTTCATCATCGACCTCAAACGGATTGAACTTTAAACGAAATTAAAAAAAGAAAATCCCCCTCCCTCCCTTAGACACACGCAGAAATAATCGCATATACATAGCTCGACAAAAATTTCGTCAAATTTCTCATCTCACCTTTCGTCCATTCGTCCCTCCCTCCACCTCCCCCCACCCCGTTCATTATCCTCGCCGTGGCAATCGCGCAAAACACGGAGCGCAGTTTGTCACTGACTGAGGAGGAGCGC
>NW_006263356.1:25129-26441 GCF_000469605.1 Apis dorsata | reverse complement strand
CCCTTCGGGACAGCGCCGCTGACAGGCAGACAGTGGCGGAGATGAAAGGAGGTGGGGGGAGGAAGGGGCGAAGGACTCGCTTCGTCGACCGCAACTAAAACGCAGCCTCGACAGAGAGAGTTCAGTTGCCAACCGGTAATGGAATTCCTCTGTTTCCCGGAACAATGATACGCTACGTCGCGGTATGAACTGCGCATAATATAGCGGCCTGCCCCCTGTGATCCTGGATCGTATATATATATGTATATATATGTATATATATGTATATGTATATGCAAGATGGGGTGCTGCGTGGAATATGAAATTCAAAAATCCTCGAAACAAACTATCGGTATCGATTTTGTGGGATGTTATTAGGGAAGTTTATATGATCAATTTTAAAAATTGTGCGATCCTGGATCGTATGTATATATGCATTACGTTTTGATTTCGATGATTGAAGTGTAATAGCAGTTTTTTATTCCTCTCTTTCAATTTCGATTTTTGGTAAATTTAATGATAATAATAATAATAATTTGTGATCAATTTTAAAAATTGTGTGATCCTAGATCGTATATATGTGTATATATATGTATATGCAAAGTGGGGTGGAATATGAAATTCAAAAATCCTCGAAACAAACTATCGGTATCGATTTTGTGGGATATTTAGAAATATTTATTTAGAAATATTTAGAATTAATATTTGTGGGATTATTAGGAAAGTTTATTTTTTTTTTTAAGGTTTTTATAATGGCGGATCATGTTCGAAGATCATCCATCTGCATTACGTTTCGATTTCGATGGTTGAAGTGTAATAGCAGTTTTTTATTCCTCTCCTTCAATTTCGACTTTTGGTAAATTTAATGATAATGATGATAATAATAATTTGTGATCAATTTTAAAAATTGTGTGATCCTAGATCGTATATATGTGTATATATATGTATATGCAAAGTGAGGTGGAATATAAAATTCAAAAATTCTTGAAACAGTCGATATCGATTTTGTGGGATGTTATTAGGGAAGTTTATTTTTTTTTTTAAGGTTTTTATAATGGCGGATCATGTTCGAAGATCATCCATCTGCATTACGTTTTGATTTCGATGGTTGAAGTATAATATCAGTTTTTTATTCCTCTCCTTCAATTTCGACTTTTGGTAAATTTAATGATAATGATGATAATAATAATTTGTGATCAATTTTAAAAATTGTGTGATCCTAGATCGTATATATGTGTATATATATGTATATGCAAAATGGGGTGGAATATAAAATTCAAAAATTCTTGAAACAATCGATATCGATTTTGTGGGATGTTATTAGGGAAGTTTA
>NW_006263356.1:21557-25110 GCF_000469605.1 Apis dorsata | reverse complement strand
TTAAGGTTTTTATAATGGCGGATCATGTTCGAAGATCATCCATCTGCATTACGTTTTGATTTCAGTGATTGAAGTGATCTAATAGGAGTTTTACTTCTCTCGTTCCTTCAATTTTGATTTTTGGTAAATTTAATAATAATAATAATAATAATTTGTGATCAATTTTAAAAATTGATCCTAGATCGTATATATGTATATGCAAGGTGGGGTGGAATATAAAATTCAAAAATTCTCGAAACAAACTATCGGTATCAATTTTGTGGGATGTTAATTAGGGAAGTTTTTCATTTATTTTTCTTTTATCGTCGATTTTTATAATGATACAATGGCGGAGGATGGTATTCGAAGATCATCCAAGATTAATGTTACGTTTTGATTTTAGTATCGACTTTGTGGGATATTATTAAGGAAGTTTCTTGTTTATTTTTTTTTTTCACGATTTTTATAATGATACAATGGCGGAGAAAAAAATCGTGTTCGAAGATCATTCATTGATGTTACGTTTCGATTTCAGTATCGACTTTGTGTGAGTTTCTCGTTTATTTTTTTCTTTTATAATTTTTATAATGGTACAATGGCGGATTTTGATAATTGAAATGATGTAATAGCTCAATAGTTTCTTACTCTTCTCGTTCCTTCAATTTCAACTTTTGATAAATTTAATAATAAAAATGCTAATAATAATTCGTGGTCAATTTTAAAAATTGTCGTGCAATGGATATATGTAAGATGGGATGCTCCATGGAATATGAAATTCAAAAATCCTCGAAACAAACTATCGATATCGATTTTGTAGGATTATTTATGGGATTATTAGAAAAGTTTCTCATTTATTTTTTTCTTTCACGGTTTTTATAATGGTACAATGGCGCAGGAAGATCGTCTTCAAAGATCCAACGTTCGATTTCGGTGATTAAAGTGACTTCAATTTCGACTTTTGGTAAATTTAATAATAAAAATGATAATAATAATTCATGGTCAATTTTAAAAATTGTCGTGCTGATCTTTTGTCCTCTTCGTTCATCAGGGAGAAAAATTATTTCCTTTCGTGAAAGGAACAAAAAAGGAACAAAAATTATGATCTCGTAGTGAGGTTAATGATGAAAATAATATTATATATAAGGGAATCGTCACATTGGAATAATTGATAATCGAAATATGGCTCCTAACTTTTAGAGTGGGATTCGTGGTTATATTCCCGTGTAAATAAAATTCGAGGGGAGGAAAAGTTTCTCTCTTCCACCCCCTCCTTCCTCCTTTCCTGTTCGAACTGGCCGGTGGTTGGCTTCGTTACTGCACGCCACGTCGAACCGAGAGTTTCGAAAATAAAACCTGGCCTTTTATTGTTGTTGTTGTTGTTGTTGTTGTTGCATCTTCCGATGCGCAGGTCGAGCGTGGCGAGGGATAACATTCGCAAAAAATTTATCAGTGCTGCATAAACGCCGAGTGCTCCTTATCCCCTTCCTTTTTATATTTATTTCTTCGAGAGATTTTTATTTTAAAAAATGGCGCGCTTTTGAAGTCGATCCGCGGAAATTTTCCTCCTTCGAATTTGAAGTCGTCTTGTTGAACGATTTTAGATTTTAGATTTTATTGTGGAAAGGACTTGTATTTCGTTCCCTATTTAATAAAATATTTAAAATATCTCTTTTTGTTGAAGTTCGAAATGAAATAAATAATAAATATTTTTATGGAAACGATCGATTCTCGATTTTATCGATGTAAAAATTTTCTCGAATTGGAGAAACTTTTGATCTCGCTTTTGATCGAGTGAAAGAGTATAGTGTATTAATTGATTCGTTTTTGTTTTCTTTTTTTTTCTAACTGACGATGATTTTAAAGAAATGAGTAGGGCAGAGATTATTTTTTTGTAAGATTATTTATTTTATCGCTAGTTTTGACTTTTTAAAAAGATAGGACGAAGAAAGGGGAACGTGTGACGGGTGAAAAAGATACTTGTTACTTACTTGCTTATCTCTGGTGAATTTGAAATTTACATCGTTCTCGGGAGTGTACGTACGTATAAAGCGAAGAAACAAGCATGCAGTTTGTTATCCACTCTTGGGACCTATTTCCTCGCAATACAATAAACCTGTGATTCGAAATCTTTACCGATTTTTCCGTTGCAGAGGATGATTCCCGCCTGTATTTATAATTTTCCGCTGTTTTCTGCAAATTCTAATAAATTTTCCATTATCTTTCTAAATGGTCCAATAATTGTACGGTGGAATGAAGATAAGATTAAAATCGGTGTAGTAATTTTTAATTTTAAAAATTATCTTTACAATTGGATTAGCCTTGTTAATTATTTCAATGATTTTTAGAATTTTAAAAAAAAAAAGAATGAAATTAAACCATGAAATAACTTGTTTCTCTGTTTTAATATACTCAATCACAATCGTAATTATTGATCTCTCTTTATGACACGTTCAAAAAGTGTACGAATTTCATTTCACTTGGATCTTAAAATTTCAAAAAAAGAAACCATGAAATAACTTTTTTTTTCTTTTCCACCATATTTAAAATATTCAAGTTCAATCGTTTCTCAATTCTATTAATCTCTTTTCACGACACATTCCAAAAGTGTACGAATTTTCTTTCACTTGGATCTTAAAATTTCAAAAAAAAAAAAAAAAGAAACTATAAAATAGTAGAAACCAGTATTTAAAATACTCATTTGTTCAAACATTCGAATCATATCGACAATCACAATCACAATCACAATCACATCGATCACAATCGTTTCTCAATTCTATCGATCTCTTTTCACGATACATTCCAAAAGTGTACGAATTTCATCTCACTTGGATCTTAAAATTTCAAAAAAAAAAAAAAAAAAAACCATGAAATAATCTTTCTTCTCTTTTCCCCCGTAAAGTACTCAAATTTGATCACAATCGTTTGTCAATTCTATCAATCTTTCTTCACGTTCCAAAAGTGTACGAATTTCATCTCCCTTGGATCTTAAAATTTCAAAAAAAAAAAAAAAAAAAAACCATGAAATAACTTTTTTTTTCTTTTCTACTGTATTTAAAATATTCAAGTTCGATCACAATCGTAATTCTATCGATCTCTCTTCACAATACGTTCCAAAAGTGTACGAATTTCATCTCACTTGGATCTTAAAATTTCAAAAAAAAAAAACCATGAAATAACAATTTTTTTTCCACCGTATTTAAAATAATTCACAATCATAATTTTATCAATTTCTCTTTCAAAAGTGTACGAATATTATCTCATTTGATCTTAAAATTTCAAAAAAAAAAAAAAACCATGAAATAACCAGTATTTAAAATACTCATTTGTTCGATCAAACATTCGAATCACATCGACAATCACAATCCTAAATCTATTCCTCTTCTCAGCGCCATTCCCAAAGATATCATCAAAAATCCATCCCCTCCCCCTCTCGATTATTAAACCGCGTTCTCATCGCCGCCGCATAAGGGACAAATTGCTACTCCATGTAATGTATAAACAACGATGAAACGCGCGATAATATCGTGTAATCAAGGGGGGGCTTAATAAAGCGCGATCGAGGTTGGTTGGTGGT
>NW_006263356.1:15646-21470 GCF_000469605.1 Apis dorsata | reverse complement strand
GTGAGCGCTCGGATAAGATAACAAGCCGAGGAGGAGGAGGAGGAGGAGGAGGAGGAGGAAGAAGTGCACGCATCGACGACCCCCTAGAGAAAATTTTCCCCCCGATGGCAGATTACTCGCAATACTTGTGTACACCGAAGTGAGGAAGACACCTGTGACACGTGGATAGATAAGTTCGATGGGCCGGCAATATTTCCTCATTAAACCCTCCCCTTATGCAAACTCGACTCTTTATCCATATATTGTATATATTATATTGTATGTATATACAGAAAGAGAAATTTTCGTAAGGATATCGCGAATAAGCGACTCTCGAGAGAATCTTAAAATTGGAAAGTGTTTAATTGGGTTGTTCGGAAAGTAGTTTCGCTTTTTCACGCGAGTGTCGCTAGTTGAATGTTCATTAAGCCAATTTCATTCCAAATCTAGTTCGTAGTGTTGGATTAGTAATTGTTTTTTTATTTTGATATTTTGTTATTTGAAGAGGAATTTTTCAGTTTGACAGTTGGCTAACTGCGACGATGAATATTTTTGAGATGAGAGTGGATATTGGATTGCGTGTCGATGTATCTTTATGAAAATTAGTTTAATATTGTTTCTTTAGTTTGATATTTTGTCGTTAAGATTAAAAGATTAGAGGATTGACGTAATATATTTATGAAAGTTGTTGTTAAAGATAGTATTAAATGTGTTTGCACTCGGATTACAATGCTTTTATATTTTTTATTGTTTCTTTATTATATAGTTGTATAATTGTTTGGTATTTTATGGTTTATTAAGAAAAATTTGTTCGATGCTATAGGCGAAGACGAAGATGCTGCTCCCCTTTTCTTTCGAAAAGGTTTTTATAATAATTTAATAATATAATTTAAAAAACTACATTAAAATAAATAATTCTCGATTTTATATGAAAATTTTCTCGATTGGAGAAACTTTTGATCTCACGTCAGGTGAAAGAGTATAGTAGTATATTAATTGATTCGTTTTCGTTTTCTTTTTTTTTTTTTTTTCTAATTGACGATGATTTTAAAGAAATGAGTAGAGCAAAGATTATTTTTTTCCAAGATTATTTATTTCAGTAGTTTTTAGAATGAAGTTGGCTGGATGAACATTCAACTAGCGACACTCGCGTGAAAAAGCGAAATTACTTTCTGAACAACCCAATTAAACACTTTCCAGTTTTAAGATTCTCGAAAATTTTGGAACGAAATCGAAAATTCGAGAATCTCTTGCCAGATCTCTTGATCTCCTGTTCTTGGACAAGCGTGGCGAACGGGATCAAGGTGTTATCAAGGGATTGGAGGCGTCGAGTGGATGAGGGAGGCAAGGAACTCGGCCACTCGTCTACATAGTTTTCCAGGCAAATCGGCCAAGTATCGACGAGTATCGGCCGCGCTTCCTTTGACGGCCACGCCGAAACCACTCGAGCCCCCTTCGCGAGACAGAGGGGGCGGAGGCCTGTGCGCCACTCGACGTACGAGGGATGAAATGAAATGATGACGCGTGACTGATCCGCTGTCGTCCACCACCGCCCACACGTATCGACAACCGCGTCATCCGTGATAATCGGCCTTTCCTAATTCAATTTCAGACTCTCTCTATCTATCTATCTGTCTCTCTCCTGCCTCTTTCACTAGAAGATGCTCCTCTTTTTTCTTTGATTCGCCAAGTCCATTAGTCACCTTTCCTTTTTTTCCAATGGATCCAAGGATCTCCTTTGGTTCTTCCATTGTTCCATAAGTGTGACATGAGAGAGAAGACAAGAATTTTGGCCAAGGTACTTTGACTATATCATCGAAAATTTGGACTAGTTTTTTTAAAAATCACCTTTCCTTTCTTTCCAGCAATGGATCCACGGATCTTCTTTCATTGTTTCATAAGTGTGATATGAGAGACTTTCGAAGACGAGAATTTTGGCCAAGGTATTTTGGCTATGTCAACGAAAATTTGAGTCTATTTCGCGAAGATGCTTCTTCTTTCGAAAAGGTGTCCTTTGTTCTTCGATTCTCCAAGTCACCTTTCCTTTCTTTCCAATGGATCCAAGGATCTCCTTTGGTTCTTCCATTGTTCCATAAGTGTGACATGAGAGAGAAGACAAGAATTTTGGCCAAGGTACTTTGACTATGTCATCGAAAATTTGGATTCGTTTTTTTAAAAATCATCTTTCATTTCTTTCCAATGGATCCAAGGATCTCTTTTGGTTCTTTCATTATTCCATAAGTGTGACATGAGAAAGAAGACAAGAATTTTGGCTAAAGTACTTTGGCTATGTCATCGAAAATTTGAGTCTATTTCGCGAAGATTTTCTTTCGAAAAGATGTCCTTCTTCGATTCGCCAAGTTCATAAGTCACCTTTCTTTTCCAATGTATCTAAGGTTCTCCTTTGGTTGTTCCATTGTTCCATAAGTGTGATATGAAAAACTTTCGAAGACGAGAATTTTGGCCAAGGTACTTTGGCTATATCATTGAAAATTTGGATTCGTTTTTTTAAAAATTACCTTTCATTTCTTTCCAAGGATCTCTTTTGGTTCTTTCATTATTCCATAAGTGTGATATAAGAGACTTTCGAAGACAAGGTATTTTGGCTATGTCATCGAAAATTTGGACTCGTTTTTTTAAAAGATAAAGATTTGTTTGAGTCTATTTCGCGAAGATTTTTCTTCTTTCGAAAAGATGTTCTTTTTCGATTCGCCAAGTCATCTTTCCTTTCTTTCCAATGGATCCAAGGATCTCCTTTGGTTGTTCCATTGTTCCATAAGTGTGACATGAGAGATTTTCGAAGACAAGAATTTTGGCTATAATATTTGGGCTACGTCATCGAAAATTTGGACTCGTTTTTTTAAAAGGTTTCTATTTCGACTCGACGCGTTAAACTTACGCGTCTCATTTTAGTGATAGGAGAAGGCAATCAGGGTTGTGGCGCGTTGCCAGCTGGGAGGAAAGGGGGCCACGAATCTGAGTGTAATCTCATTACATCGCGTTGCATTGTTTGGATAATTTCGAAACGCGTTCGATCGATTATTAAGCTCGTAATTCTGATGTTTGTCTACCTCCCTTTCTCCTTCCTTATTTTACTCAGAAAGCACGAATAATTGATAATACACTCGATAGTATAATTGATAATTTTGCTTCTTATCTTTAAAAATTTCGTCGAATGAAATATTGTGATCCATTTCCAACGTGGTTTATCTAAATGAAAAGTGGTCTTTAAACAAAAAGATCTGGACATGCTCTCCATTTAAATAAACTTCTCTCGAGACCCATTGTGAGCAAGGATTATAAAAATATTGAAGAGAAATTGGAGAGTATAAGTATCATCTTTTTTCATCTTCTTCAAATTTTTTTTTTTAATATATTTTGCTGCTTATTAAATATTTAATATACTGGCTATCTTGTTTAAGTTTATAAAATATACTTATTCTGTCGTTCTCTGCTGATATGAGAACGCGAGTGAAGAAGAATATCGCGCGGTAAAATGTTTAATATATTATTCCAGAATAATAGATGCTGAAGAATATATTTAAAAATTTTTTTTAAAGATAAAACGCTCCTCTTTGTCACGATTTTATAGATATTTATAGAAAAGAAGAAAAGTAGAATCGTTCTCATCGTATTTTCAATTGAAATTCAAGCAGATTATTTTAATCGTCGCGTTAACTCGATTTCGAGGTTTCGACGATAGATAATTACAGCGATAAACATTTGCTTTAACGAGATAGGAAGGGGGAATAAAGTCAAATTGTTGATGTTTTCGACAAAATTGGCATTTAATCGAGTATTGATTTCAATTTGTTACAGACACGATAATAAGGAGCCTGTAGGGTCATCGACCCCTTTACTTGCTGTCGACTAAATTTAATCTAAAGCGTAACATAGCTCAGTTGTTTGCTCAATTTAAACTTCATTTTCGATCAATTTCGCGTCTCGTAACAAAGATCCTTACCGGATGAATAATATCATCCCCCTCCTCGCGTTGAACACGTTTTAAATCTCTTTATTAAAGACTGCTTACATGTATCCGAAAAAGGAATTAAAATTAATCGTGAAAATTTTAAGAAACGATATTTCAAAAATAATTAATAATTCCTCTTCGAGAAAACGTTTAGATTATATAAACGTTATATAAAAAATAATATAATAATAATATAAAAAATATGAAAATATATATATATAATATAAAAAAGATTATATAAACTGTTTCAAAATATTATTTCTCGACCATATTAAGAAGGAAGAAGAGAGAGATATCCATATAAATTTCTTCCACGAACGACAATAAATAAATATTAAACCAATCAGGAGAAAACTCGGCGGGTAGACGAGTGTAAAAATAGCGTCGTCGTCCAATGGAATAGAACCTTTCTCTCGATTACATCTCTCCCTATATTTCGAATAAAAGGAAGAAAGGGGAAGCGGTAATGGAAGGTCGACTTTAATTAACTGCCAATGATCCCCTTGAAACGTGGAAACGTATTTGTCGCGTCGTGGGCGTCACGGTTCCACATATTGTTGCGCGGTCGTGTTCTCGACAGGTATCAACGAGGCGTTAACAAAGCAATCGATTCCGCGTTACGCAACAGTGTGTTATGGAACGAGTCCCAACGTGCCAGATCGAACGCGCATGCGCAGCCCAGCGCGCGTTACGCGTAAGCGAATAACTCGTCCAACGCGTTCGAGGCGAGAGAAGGAGCAAGGATTGCGAAGGAGCTCCAATTATATTATTTCCGCCTGCCTTTGTTCCCCCTATATTACAACTCGACAGATTTCTCGATCGCAGAGAGATGTACTCGTTTAATTTATTCACACGAACGAGGAGATGATGGAATCGTGAATGAAAAATAAAATATTTCGGTTGTTGTTAAACGCTAATTTCGTGGCAAGTTTATTCATATTTACGAAATTAAAAGTAGAAAATTTCGAATACTTGTATCGTCGAAGAATTTATTAATCATGAATGAAAAATAAAATATCGTTTCGGTTGTTGTTAAACGCTAATTTCGTGGCAAGTTTATTTATATTTGCGAAATTAAAAATAGAAAATTTCGAATACTTGTATCGTCGAAGAATTTATTAATCACGAATGAAAAATAAAATAAATATCGTTTCGGTTAAACGATTCAATGCTAATTTCGTGGCAAGTTTATTTATATTTGCGAAACTAAAAGTAGAAAATACTTTTAAAGTATCGTCGAATTTATTAATTGGAAGGAAACGTGGGAACGGAGAATCGCGTTGAACAAAGGCGCGGTGTCATTAATAAACGAAATTGCCCCTCATCCTGGCGAATGCAATGGCGCATAGCATCGCGTGTTTCTCATCGGTTATTTCCTCCGTTCTCGAAGTATCGAAGTATCTTTCGAGAGAGTCTTTCTTTCGCCTGGGATTCTTTTAACTGCCAGATTAAGGGCGAAATCGTCGTTGCGCCAACGACACGAAATTTTCCCATCCGAATTTTTCGTAATATGATTTCCCCCTCCCACCATTCGTAAATAATTCGTAAATAAAACCGTTCGAATATTTATCGATACATCGAGAAAACGTCAGACATGTCAATCCAAAGCCCAACCCTTATCTCGCGTTTACGGTTATTTATTCATCTTGCATATCATTAATTTATCGTGCAACGTGGATGATAAATGTCTAGGGAATGGATATATAGAAAACGGGACTTTACTTCAATAATTCAGTTTCAACCTTTTTATTACTTATAAAGGTAACAAAATAATCGTCATCAATGACGAATAATAGCAAACGATTAAAGATTAATAAAATTTAAATTCGATTGTCGCTTAAATTTATTTCTGAAATCATGAAATCCAATCCC
>NW_006263356.1:13943-15416 GCF_000469605.1 Apis dorsata | reverse complement strand
AAAAAAAAAAAAAAAAAAAGAAAAATAAAGAAAGAAAGAAACTCGAAAGGATTCATCAATTTACCTTGACTGTCTCTCGCACGAAAGTAGTAAATCTCGATGGCCTCGTTGCACGCGGTTCCGCCTCGTTCGTCCCAATACATTTAACCCTCTCTCTCCCTCTCTCTCCCTCTTTCTAGTCGCGTTCGAAGAAGAAGAAAAAGATGGAGAGAGAGAGAGAGAGAAAGAGAAAAGGGGCGCAGGAACAAAGGGTGAAACATGGGGCAGGTGGAGGCGGAGGAAGAAAGGGATAAGGGGAGGGGGGTGAAACGGGAGACATTCTCACGTCACTCACACGAGAATACCTTAGTGACTCAATCCTGGGCGAAAGAGGTTCGGAGGTTGGTTGCAGGGGTTGGAAGGTGGGAGGGGGAGAGGGTGCTGCCCTCCTCGAAGAATTTCAATAACCACTTTTATTTCTATTACTTAAAATTTCTCGTTACCAGAGGGGGGAAAAGAAGGAGAATTGAAGAAGGAAAACCTTCGTCCAATTTTATGCGTTCGGGAAGAATGGTTTCGAAACGTTTCCCCCTCTGAATGAAATTGTTTTTTAGTTTTGGTTTTCTTTTTCTCAAATTTAAACTTTGAAAGTAATTTGAAAATCAAGATGAGTTCTTCTCTTTTCGAGTTCTTTCTATTTTTTTTTTTTTTCACGTTCAGATTTTGGCCCTCTGCATTCGAAGAAGAAGAAGAATCGAATTTTTCGTTGGAAAATAAAATTTGTATAGATTCGTTAAAATCACGAGTTTCTCGAGTTTTTACTAAGTAAAATAATAAGTTCAAATAATTTCGATATCTATTCTCTTGTGGTCGAAATTTTCTTTTTTTTTACGAATAGCTAGATCAAATTCGATCTTAGAATCTCAGATAAATTTAAAAAGAAACAATAAATATTTGATTTTATCTTATTTTTTAATAAAATTTTCCTAACTAGCTCAATCATTGAATCAATAAAAATTAACGAAATCGGTGAGAATAGAGAGAATTATAATGATTTATAAATTCTAGAAACTAGAATCTCTAAAAGATTGCCTTTGATTCTCAATGGATCTTGTTCTCGAATTTCTACAGATCCACAAAGTGAATGATGAATTAAGAATGAACAATTAGAGAAGAACTTAATTTTATTGAATCCCCTTATCCATTAATAAATTAGCTCATACGATTGAATTATAATATCAATTGATAAATAGAAGAATGATTTATATAAATTCTATTCGTTTCTTAAATTCTATTTCGAATACAATACATATATATATAGGATATCGATTGCATAATATAATCTCGTGTCTGAAGGGACAGCCTTTTAAATTCTTTATTTACAGGAAATCAATGCGATAGATACGAGCGAAGGGGATTTTATACGAGTCGGACTTCGCTTTGTTCGAAAAGTAGAGGAGGTTACGGTATGGTCAGACAACCAGGGATTCCCCC
>NW_006263356.1:11342-13712 GCF_000469605.1 Apis dorsata | reverse complement strand
GGGGGGGGGGGGGATTCGCATAAAGCGTTGCATCAACAAATTTCCATCGCTTTTAAAAACGAATGACAAGCGCATTACTTTCGGTCGAGGTCGAATAAAATATGGGTACAAGTTTCGAAAGTTAATTTCCTCTTGGATGAACGTTCCCATAACATGTTTCAAGTTTTAATGTAAAATAGATCGTGCATCATCATTTTCTAACGATTCACAATAATCGAAAATTACTTAATTTTTATAATTCATAATTTTGTTGGACGAAAGTTTGAAGACAGCTGGAATTTATTATAAGAATATGTAGAAATTCATTGGAAATTCCATCCAGATGAATTTTCCTTTAAATAAAGGCTTAATAAAATTTAAAAGAAGAATATATTGGAACACATTAATTTCCTCCTTAAAATTTACAATTTGTTAAATTCGAAAACTTACTAAACATCGATAAGAAAGCGATTTGAAGATAATATTCAGAATGGAATATTCTCTTTTTAAAAATTTCGTATTGTTCGAACATTTATAAGAGGAGTCTTTTTAGTGAAAACTTATTAAATAGAAGAACAAAGGAAATCGAAAATAATATTCAAATTGGAACATTCTCTTCTTAAAAATTTCATTCGAAAGGAGGCCATTTTATAAAAGAAGGCCTTTTAATGGAAACTTATTAAATACCAAGAACAAAGGAAATCGAAAATAATATTCAAATTGGAATATTCTCTTTTTAAAAATTTCGTATTATTCGAATGATATTTATGAGAGGGGTCCTTTTGATAAAAACTTATTAAATATCAAGAAGAAAGAAAATCGAAAATAATATTTAGAGTGGAATATTCTTAAAAATTTCATCGTTCGAATGACATTTATGAGGGTGGAAATCTTTTCGTGAAAGCTTACTAAATACCAAGAACAAAGAAAATCGAAAATGATATTCAAATTGGAATATTCTCTTCTTAAAAATTTCGTATCGTTCGAACTAGATTTAGATGGAGCCTTTTGATGAAAATTTACTAAATACCAAGAAAAAACGAAAAATAATACCTAGAATGGAACATTCTCTTCTTAAAAATTTCGTTTGAATGGAGGCCATTTATAAAAGGAGGCCTTTTAATGGAAATTTATTAAATACCAAGAACAAAGTAAATCGAAAATAATATTCAAATTGGAACATTTTCTTCTCAAAAATTTTATTCGAACCAGATGGAGCCTTTTGATGAAAACTTACTAAATACCAAGAAGAAACGAAAAATAATACCCAGAATGGAACATTCTCTCTTCTGAAAAATTTAGTTCCATTCGAACGATATTTATAAGAGGAGGCCTTTTGGTGAAAACTTATTAAATACCAAGAACAAAGTAAATCGAAAATAATATTCAAATTGGAACTAGATAGAGCCTTTTGATGAAAATTTACTAAATACCAAGAAGAAACGAAAAATAATACTCAGAATGGAACATTCTCTTCTTAAAAATTTCTTATCGTTCGTATTTCCACATTTCCATCGTTGGAAAGGGACGCGAAGTCTGGAGGAACGCGGCAAAGATTATCGGTGGAAAATTTATTCGATCGAGGCGGCCCAACCCCTTCTCCCTTCTTCCAGCCGCACACGTGCAAGCGCAACGCAACAACACCGCGCACAAATCAATCGAACCGTAACAACTGTCACGGCTCGCAACGGTAGAAAATGCATTATAATGCGGCGAGAGACGTGAACGCGATTTCAATCGCGGCCGTGCGCGAATTTATGGCGGTGCAGGATCGCATTCGCCCCGCTTTAAATTGCTTTTCGCAAGAACAACACGCCACCAACACCGACCGCCGCCGTGTTGATCTTTCTCAGTACCCCCTCCCCACCTTCCGATCATTAACCATCGGCCACGTCAAAAAATTCCTAGACTGCAAATTTCCAAGGAAAATTCGAGACTGAGAATATTTGATATAAATAAATTAATTAAATAATCCATTCGAAAATCTCGAAGAAGAAATTTTTCCTCGTAGATTTCGACAATTACGAGTCACGGATTTCAATTATCGTGGTGTAATGCGAGCGCAACCGTGGTTTCATCTCCTTTTCTTTCTTACTGTGACCGCGTTTCGCCGATACAGACGTCTCTACGGATATATAACCTTGTTGCCATGCATTCCCTTTGAACCACTCGCCCTCCCAACTTCATTTTATCAGGAAACACGCGGTAAGGGATCTAATATTGGCGAAGCAATAAGTACGTATCGATGGAGGATGGGAGCATCGAGTCACCAAACCCGTTTCACTTTTTCCAAGAATTTTCTCGCCCCGAGCGATCCCTTTGATTCTCGATATTCGTTTTCGCTATCGCTCTTAAAGGAATAACGTTGTAAGCTACGAAATGCGCGCGATG
>NW_006263356.1:2700-10931 GCF_000469605.1 Apis dorsata | reverse complement strand
TATTATTATACGAAATATCGTAGTGAGCTAGAGCTCCATATTGCGATATTCGTTTTAAAGGAATAACGTTGTAAGCTACGAAAATAAAATAATTCGAATTGAAAAATTATTCCTTTATTTTTCGCTTTTATTTTGTTACAATTATTCTTTTTCTTTTTTTTTAATATTTTTCGATATTTTACTAAATATCGTAGGGAACTAGAGCTCCATATTGCGATATTCGTTTTAAAGGAATAACGTTGTAAGCTACGAAAATAAACTAATTCGAATTGAAAAATTATTCCTTTATTTTTCGCTTTTATTTTGTTACAATTATTCTTTTTCTTTTTTTTTAATATTTTTCGATATTTTACTAAATATCGTAGGGAACTAGAGCTCCATATTGCGATATTCGTTTTAAAGGAATAACGTTGTAAGCTACGAAAATAAACTAATTCGAATTGAAAAATTATTCCTTTATTTTTCGCTTTTATTTTGTTACAATTATTCTTTTTCTTTTTTTTTAATATTTTTCGATATTTTACTAAATATCGTAGGGAACTAGAGCTCCATATTGCGATATTCGTTTTAAAGGAATAACGTTGTAAGCTACGAAAATAAACTAATTCGAATTGAAAAATTATTCCTTTATTTTTCGCTTTTATTTTGTTACAATTATTCTTTTTCTTTTTTTTTAATATTTTTCGATATTTTACTAAATATCGTAGGGAACTAGAGCTCCATATTGCGATATTCGTTTTAAAGGAATAACGTTGTAAGCTACGAAAATAAACTAATTCGAATTGAAAAATTATTCCTTTATTTTTCGCTTTTATTTTGTTACAATTATTCTTTTTCTTTTTTTTTAATATTTTTCGATATTTTACTAAATATCGTAGGGAACTAGAGCTCCATATTGCGATATTCGTTTTAAAGGAATAACGTTGTAAGCTACGAAAATAAACTAATTCGAATTGAAAAATTATTCCTTTATTTTTCGCTTTTATTTTGTTACAATTATTCTTTTTCTTTTTTTTTAATATTTTTCGATATTTTACTAAATATCGTAGGGAACTAGAGCTCCATATTGCGATATTCGTTTTAAAGGAATAACGTTGTAAGCTACGAAAATAAACTAATTCGAATTGAAAAATTATTCCTTTATTTTTCGCTTTTATTTTGTTACAATTATTCTTTTTCTTTTTTTTTAATATTTTTCGATATTTTACTAAATATCGTAGGGAACTAGAGCTCCATATTGCGATATTCGTTTTAAAGGAATAACGTTGTAAGCTACGAAAATAAACTAATTCGAATTGAAAAATTATTCCTTTATTTTTCGCTTTTATTTTGTTACAATTATTCTTTTTCTTTTTTTTTAATATTTTTCGATATTTTACTAAATATCGTAGGGAACTAGAGCTCCATATTGCGATATTCGTTTTAAAGGAATAACGTTGTAAGCTACGAAAATAAACTAATTCGAATTGAAAAATTATTCCTTTATTTTTCGCTTTTATTTTGTTACAATTATTCTTTTTCTTTTTTTTTAATATTTTTCGATATTTTACTAAATATCGTAGGGAACTAGAGCTCCATATTGCGATATTCGTTTTAAAGGAATAACGTTGTAAGCTACGAAAATAAACTAATTCGAATTGAAAAATTATTCCTTTATTTTTCGCTTTTATTTTGTTACAATTATTCTTTTTCTTTTTTTTTAATATTTTTCGATATTTTACTAAATATCGTAGGGAACTAGAGCTCCATATTGCGATATTCGTTTTAAAGGAATAACGTTGTAAGCTACGAAAATAAACTAATTCGAATTGAAAAATTATTCCTTTATTTTTCGCTTTTATTTTGTTACAATTATTCTTTTTCTTTTTTTTTAATATTTTTCGATATTTTACTAAATATCGTAGGGAACTAGAGCTCCATATTGCGATATTCGTTTTAAAGGAATAACGTTGTAAGCTACGAAAATAAACTAATTCGAATTGAAAAATTATTCCTTTATTTTTCGCTTTTATTTTGTTACAATTATTCTTTTTCTTTTTTTTTAATATTTTTCGATATTTTACTAAATATCGTAGGGAACTAGAGCTCCATATTGCGATATTCGTTTTAAAGGAATAACGTTGTAAGCTACGAAAATAAACTAATTCGAATTGAAAAATTATTCCTTTATTTTTCGCTTTTATTTTGTTACAATTATTCTTTTTCTTTTTTTTTAATATTTTTCGATATTTTACTAAATATCGTAGGGAACTAGAGCTCCATATTGCGATATTCGTTTTAAAGGAATAACGTTGTAAGCTACGAAAATAAACTAATTCGAATTGAAAAATTATTCCTTTATTTTTCGCTTTTATTTTGTTACAATTATTCTTTTTCTTTTTTTTTAATATTTTTCGCTATTATTATACGAAATATCGTAGTGAGCTAGAGCTCCATATTGCGATATTCGTTTTAAAGGAACGTTGTAAGCTACGAAATGCGATATAATAATTCGAATTGAAAAATTATTCCTTTATTTTTATTCTCTTATAATCGTCTTTTTTCTTTTTTTTTTTTTTTTTAATATTTTTCGATATTTTACTAAATATCGTAGTGAACTAGAGCTCCATATTGCGATATTCGTTTTAAAGGAATAACGTTGTAAGCTACGAAAATATAATAATTCGAATTGAAAAATTATTCCTTTATTTTTCTCTTTTATTTTGTTATAATTATTCTTTTTCTTTTTTCTTAATATTTTTCGATATTATACGAAATATCGTAGTGAGCTAGAGCTCCATACTGCGATATTCGTTTTAAAGAAACGTTGTAAGCTACGAAATGCGATATAATAATTCGAATTGAAAAATTATTCCTTTATTTTTCGCTTTTATTTTGTTATAATTATTCTTTTTTTTTTTTCTTAATATTTTTCGATATTATTATACGAAATATCGTAGTGAGCTAGAGCTCCATATTGCGATTGATGAGGGTAAAAAAATTCGTCCTTCTGTTTCTTCTTTAAATAAATTTCCACGAATTCGACTGTGGTGGTTCTCACAAAGTTGGGCAAAAATCCGATTAATAATTAAAAATTAATATAAAATCCAATTATTGATCGTGACTGCTCATTGTTAAATAATCATTAATTAATGAACAGGAAAGGATTTTAAGAAGTTGTAATCGATATTCGCTTTGTTAATTATTAATCATGAAATGATTATATTTTTATTTATTATAAAATAAAAACTTTTTTCACTGAAGGATATTAAATTTCATTATTGCTCACGCATGAAATTTAATTTTAATTTAAATTTGTGCTTCAAATATCATTATCAAAATCGTCCAAGTATCGCTAACGATAATCATCGAATGGTTTAAAAATTCAACATTTGACCGATTAATGATTAAATTAAATAATCGACTACAAAAAGAATTCTACTTCGTTTGTTCGTATTTATTCGAATCAATTTTAATCTAATCTATTAGGTTCAAATTATAATAATTATAAAATTCATTTCATCCATATTTTTCAATTAAAGATTTATTACGATTTTATATAATTTAATTTATTTTTGTATTAATTAATCTTCGTTTCCCTTATTATCTTAATTAATCCAGATAATTTTAAAGTTGCTAATCCTATAAAAATACACCAACTCACCTGAATGATATTTTTTTATATTCAATTTTACGAGCCCCCCTCCCCTCCTCCCCCAATTCCAAATTCCCCACTGTTTCCAATAATCAAGAGAAGTTAAAGTAAGTAAGAGAAATAAGTAAATAATAAAACGATAGAAACGGTTCTCACCTGCATGCCGATCTCCGTTCAGAGCTATACTATGTATAACTATGTAGAAAGGAGGAGGGAGGGAGGGGGAGGATGTCGGGAGAAGCAGAGAGAAGACGTATTGTTCCTTCTTCTCGCGGATAATGGAGCTCACCTGTCAGACCGAGTTATGTCTCTCCCTGTTGGAAGAATGCGTTATGCTTCCACCTCGCTCCCCTTCCCCTCCTCACCTTCCTCATCTATCCTTCCCACGCCCTTTCCTTTACGCGCCTCGCGAAGCGAAGGAGGAAATCAATGTTCGAACGATCCTTCGAACGTCTCCTTTTGCCTCTTTCCGTTCCACTCCAATAAGAAGGATTTTTTTTGAAGATTTCCCTTTGCGTGTCCGTGCTTATTTTTGAACTGGTCGGACGTTTTATCGACGTTCAGCGCGATAAGATAAGTGCGATGTACATTTATATACGATTCAAATAAATCTATTCGCCATTTGTTCACGTCGAATATCTGTTTTCATGATTTCTTTACGATGTGAATTCGTTCCAAGCTCGTTCACGTACAATAATTAGACAAATTGATCGCCTAATATTGAAACCGAACGATGGAAAAATCGAATTAATAATAATTAAATGGAAATGGTACAAATTAATTAAATTATAATCGAGCATCATAAGCTTAAAATCGAAGGTATCGTTTTTAATTGGAATTGAGAATTTTAAAGAAGAAGAAAAAAAAAAACTTTTATCCGTAAAAGATAAAGAAAAATCGAAAGTATCGTTTGTAATTGGAAAAGAATTTAAAAAAAAAAATAAACTTTTATCCTTAAAAAATAGTGATAATCGGGAGGCGAGATCAATTGTTTTGGTTTCGTTGGTTCAAAAAAAACTTGAAAATGCGGTGACGGAATCCGTGTTAAAATTCATTTCGAAAAGTTGGTCAGCCGAGGGGCGGCGAAGAAAGAGCGAGCGGAGTGGTGGAGCGTGCAGGTGTTGCGAAGCAGAATGTGGCGGGAATCAAATTGCGAGCGGCCACCGCGACGGCTATGCGGCTCTGTACACGCGGGGAGCGGAGGGGGAGGGGGTCGGGCGAATAAAACGAATAAAACGTTGCTCTTTATGCGTGCCCGGCCGGTAAATAGCAGCGCGCGTATAACTGCATTGCGGAAGCGGTGGGAGTTCTAGTTGCCACGTTGCGAAGCAATGAATTCCGTTTATTACACCGTTCCACGCTTTTCTTCATCTTCGTCCGCTTTATCAAAACTCGGCTTGTTCCGCCGTGAATTATATACGGAATACGGAGAGGGAGGGGAGTGTGTATTTTCTTCTTGTCCAATAAGTGTGGATGGAACGAGAATTAATTGCTTTTAACGACGATTGTTCTTCTTATTTGAATGTATTTGAATGTAAAGATAATTTGTTCAATGATAATATCGATAGATTACGATAGTAAAATTAATTTAATTTACGCATTCCGTTTTTTATATATTGGATTCACGTTTTCACCTTTCCAACAGAATTTTTCCTTTTTATCCCGCTTTTTCGTACGATTACGGAGCTAAATACGAATTTTCGACCTCTCTTTTATTGTATTACGGTTTTTATCCCCTAGGATAGAGGATGCGACGTATCTCACCATCTTTTACCAGACATCTTTGACGTGGTTCGAGCGTTAGTTTCAGCGATGGGAGGGCGGGCCTGTCGAATTCTGAGGGAGGGGGAAAAGTTGCCGAAAAATTGCCACGTCCCCTCTCGCAATATCCTGCTTTTATCCTAACCTTAATCCTTACTTACTTTCTCTTCCCTTTTACCACACACCATATTTTCGATCATTATTAAATATACATATAATAAATCAAATACCGGAAAACACTCGTATATACTACACACGATACTATGCACCGCTGTTACATGAATCAACGATTTATTTAAACTTGTAGTTAGCACCACTTATACATACACGTAGGACAGCGAAAGTTTCGGGAGGCAGTGATGGTGACTTTAATAGACATCGTCTGAGGGCGGGACGATGATGAAATTCACGCGAGACGATTCACCGATCTATATTCTAGGCCGGTCGCGAGGAATTTTAAAACTTGCCAACTTTATTTTGCCAACAAACTTTGCCAACGAATATTCCCGTTGAAAGCGGCTTTATGCAGGCAGCTACTACTACTCCCCTCCCCTCCTGTATTTTCCATGCCACCTTTTACTCCACCTTTTCCCGCGCCCGGTACAACATCCATTCCACGTCGACTTCAATCCACGCCGAACGACCGGTATATACACGGATGTGCGGTGTGTTACACGAAAGATCTAATCCCGAAAGTTACGTCGTAAACGTGCCACGTGACCAACAGACGCGCGGGACTAACGGATTTCGGTCGGACGTATATACGCGAGCACGTCGTAATCTAATAACTCGTTCTAATAACTCGATTAATCCGAGGGATATACCGACGAACGAGACGCGTTGTAATCGCGTGGAGTATATATACGTAAATGGGAACGATTCTTGCTTTCGATATTTTCCTCATGACTTGCTTGGAATTAACGATAACTTTGTTTGTCGTACGATGTTTTGGAAACGTCGTTTGCGTGGTCGCGTGTGCTCTGTTCGCTGGTGAAAAAAAGTCTCGCGGGACGGGAGAGGGGCAAGAGGAGTCCTTCGCTTCGGGTCTATCCCCACCCCACGCGCTTTGTTGACGATCCTGACACCACACGCTTACGTAGTAGAAATGGTTAAATATTCGGAATAGTAAATATTATTTTCATTTACGAAGTTATTATTATAGGATAGTTGTGTAAGATATATTCGCTTCTTTCCACTTCTTTCGATAAATTCGAATATTTTCCTTAATAATCCTTGCTCGGATTAATTTAACTCGATAATCTGCGATGATCCGTGGCAATAGCTTAAAATATATTGCGTGGAACGACTCGAATATTCTTTTTTTCCTTTTATTACTTTGATGATCGCGTATTAACGATCCAAAGTATGAAACGATGAATTATCGTTCAATTGTGACGAATCGCTCGAACATCGAAGAAGATATATAAAATAAAATCGAGATAGGAGATATCGAGAAATTGTCTCGTATTCGAACGTACCTTTGTCGACATATCGATACGACGATATAACGTAATACACTCGGTCTCTCTCTCTCTCTCTCTGTCCACGTTTATCGATCAATCCCTGTTTCGAATTGCGTCGCCTCCACAAATTCTCCACCGATCCCGCGCTATAAATTCACCGAATAATGGCTTAATGATGTCATATCATGTTACATCTGGTATCAATCGGGCCGTGGCTCTATGGATTGGGCTTGGATTGCTGTAACATCCGCGTGTTCAAGCTTCCGGAATTATTGGCCGTGCATAGCGATCGGATTTCATACGACGGTTGTATCTCAAAGTCAACAAGTTTATCGGACCATCGAATTGCCGACGTTTCGGGGCTCCGGTTACACTCTCAAATCATGATATTACCTAATCATTTTACGTACGAGATAGAATCAATGGAATAGACGGGTCCAATTGGGCGAGAAATACGATTCGACGATTCTGTTCTATCCCTTGAAATAACTCGGTTTTAAAATTCTCTATTCTTTATTTTAACATTGGAATTGTTACGAATCTTATTGATATAGCTTTTAAAAAAAATTGTTTTTCTTTTTCCATTTGGAAAAAGTTACTCCAATTTTATTATCCTCGCTTCATCAATAATCGAGTCGATGTACGCTACTTTCGTCGCTTGATTAAACTTGGCTTCATTCGGCGGATCTTAATTCAATCCAACTTGACCGAATAATAATTCGGTTTTATTCACTTCTACTGCCCCTCTATCTTCCACTGACCCCATTTAATTCGATTCAACTCAATTTAACTTGGCTTTAACTTCGCTTAAACATGTTCAAGTTAAAACAGTCCAATCCGAGTGTATAACCAAATCCAAATTGTATTTAATTACTGTTTAATGCGTAAACGTTATACCTTTTCAAAATTTCCACTCGAAATTCGATAATCCTCCTTCCAGCAGGACGACAAATTGAATAAATTGAATTACCCACCCATCATAACTATTAAGACATTGACGACGAATCCCATATCGATAATATTCTTGAATTCAATGAACAATAATTAAAAAAGTATATCGATCCAAGATCCAAAGATCTCGATCTAATTTCCTATAATCGATATATATATATATATATATATAAGGATAATTTTATTACACGAATTCGTGCGTATCCCCTCCTCCCCTCTCCTCGCCCCTTTCATTAACGCGTGAAGATTTGCGAAGCGTCCTGAGGGGATGTTTCAAGCGTACCCTCGCAGCGTTGCCGGCCAAGATCCATTTAGTTGCGAATTAATACATGCACAAAGGCACACCACACCCTCCATGCTCCACGCTGCGCGCGGAATCAAATTTACTCGAGGAGGAGGTAAAATCAAATAAGGAAACTGGA
>NW_006263356.1:0-2079 GCF_000469605.1 Apis dorsata | reverse complement strand
ATTATATTATATAACTATAAACAAATACTTGCAAGTTTTTCTTTCTTACGTTTTCGTATAAATGAAATATATCATCCCGGGAAAATGTGAGTTTTGGAACGAAATGAAAAGAATAAAGGAATCTCTGGAGCGAATTAAAGCTGCTAAATTGTACCCGCAAAAGAATTTACGCATCTACCTTCTTCGGCTAAAATATTAAGAACGGACGATTTAACCCAGTTTGCGTTCCTCATTCAAACTACTTTCGAGTTCCATTTAAGTTTATTTGAGGAGAAGTTCGAAATTGAAGTGCCCGGACAGAAAACACGTAATTTCTCGCTCGAGATTTCCTTCAGAATTATCTGTCAAGGAAGCAAGCTTGCACATTTTATCCTGTATCTCTGTTTTTTTAAAAAATTTCCCTTAAGTTTATATCATCCCCTTGTTAAAATTAAAATTAAAAATAAGTAAGAAAATAAATATCTTCTTAAGATTCTTAAAACTGAATCCCCTCTCTCTCTCTCTCCTTCTCCATAAATTTGAGAATCTTCTTCTGTCCGGAGAATTTTCTTTTCTTCCTCGTCGCGCGAACAAGGGAGGATAATTAAAGGGTTGTAGTGGAGGTTTTGCAAGTGGAGCACAGGAAGTTGCTTAACTGCGACTTAAACATACGCTCTCATTGGTCTGAACGTGGCGCAAGCCAAGAAGTTGGCTTATCCAGCGGCGAGGCTGAAACTTAAAGTCAATCTTGGGTTATGCAAACGCTTATTGCTTGGGTATAACGCTCGCTGGGGGCGAGTCTCCGCCAGCTTAAAGCACCGCCGAATAAACTTTCCTGCCCTCTGTTGCGCGTTTTCCAAAATCGAGACGAATTCTACGGTTTCCCATCGACGAAAGAACCCATTTCTATGGTGCTATTGCCAAGATCCGGGAAATAATAATCAACTTTTTAAACGAATTTCTTTGATATCTTTGAATATTATTTTATGATACGTTTCATGCATGTTTTCGAGTGGAATAATTGTTTAATTATTTCTTCGTCCATGTTGTACTCGATTCTTAACGTAAGAAACGAAGAATCGATTAAACGAATCTTGGATGAAAACTAAAGGAGATAAAAGATTCTCTTCTTAATTGAATCTCTTAAATGTTCACTTCCAGATTTCCAAGTATATAACGTACGCTTTCTATTCATCTATTATTTTCTCCTCCATAAAAAAGTAATAATCCCCGTATCTCGCGCGAAACGATGTCTTCCCCCTCCTTCTCTATTCAAACTTCATCCTCACCTTCTCGAAACGGTCGAATAATCTTCTTCGAGTCAGCCCTGAAATTCAATCGTGAAAACGATCCGCGCTTTAAAAAGGCGCGCTTTTAATAAAAAGTAATCGACTTTATAACGTTTCTTATCTATCTTTGTTAACCCTGTCCTGTGATAAACTCGAGTAATGAGACGACTTTTGTTCTATAATTCTCTCGTACAGGAACAGTGGGCTAATTCTTCGAGTTGCACTTTTAGCTTACATCGTAATGGAAACGTTTTACGTTTGGTGATCAGAGCAGATTCCATCCGGCAGAGTAGAGAATCTGGAAGAATTCGGTTTGTTTGATGGATAAGGGTGGGTGGGGTGGTTTTGTGTGGTCGATGTAATGGTGAATAGTTTATCGAGGGGAGGGGATCGTAATAAAAGTTTGCTCTCGTGCGATGTTCTCGCGTTGAATTATGAATGGATAGGTTGGGAATTCGTGTGTGTACGGGCGTGTGTGATAGAGTGGGTAGAGTTGGCGCACGGGGAAGGGGATGTTTGGATGATCGATTGTAGAGGCAAAATAGATTTTAAGTTAAGAATGTAGTATTGGGAGACAAAAGTGTTTATTTTTATTTTATTTTTATATGTCGATATATGTATGTATATATTTATATATCTATTTCTTTGTCCATATTATATTTATATAGATATATATGTATATATTTATATATGTATGTATAGATTTGTAATTAAGAATATAGTGGAGTATCGATAGGGAGACAAAAATGTTTTACACAAATTATAAATACTTATTACTTTATTCTTTATTTCTTTATTCTATGTATATATA
>NW_006263355.1:8258-8777 GCF_000469605.1 Apis dorsata | reverse complement strand
TGATTCGAACGATCAAGTAAAATTTTTACAATAGTACTCAAGATGATATTAAAAAATTATTAATATTGAAGAATATTTTTTGGAAACAATTATCAAATATATTTTACTGCTTGGTTATTTTATAAAATAAATATTACAACAAATAATAAAACAAAGTTAAGTTATAAAATACACGGTTAAAAATTTCAAAATTTTCTTCATATTTTTTCATATTTTCTAATATTTTTTCATATTTTCCGATTTTATGAAATAAAATAAGAAAATTTCAAAAATTGTATTAAATACGTTATTTAATTCAATATTAATATTTAACCAATATAAAATTAATCAATTAAAGAAGTTTTATATTTAAAAAATTTTTAATGCAAATATATATAAGTATATTCATTGTTTTCTCACAAACATATAATAATATAAAAGATAAATATCTTTATATTATAATAAATAACCTCTCAACATTATTATATTATTATATTTCATTACATTATATAATTATAATAAGTTAATAAATAATTATAC
>NW_006263355.1:6446-7980 GCF_000469605.1 Apis dorsata | reverse complement strand
TTAATTTTTATTGAAATAATTATTATCTCCTCTTTTAAAATATTTAATCTATATTTAACATATTATATACAAATATTAAAATTTTTTTCCATTTCTTAATTTCCGTAAAAATTTTTGTTTCTTAATAATAAGAAATATAAAAAAAAGCCATATAGAAATCCAATTAAAAAATATTTCTACCGATAATCATAATTTCTTCAATCTATTCGCTTATACTATGTATCAACTTAACTCACAACGTATATTTAATTTCCTACAGACAGGTTAAACTCAAAAATTCTAATAATTTTGCTGATATGACTACATTCATCTATACGAAGATTATTAAGTTAGTAAAACCAATCGCACTTTTTATCATTGATGCATAATGAGAAGCTGATATGGCGTCGCGTTATATCAACCCTCTTTGAAGCCTCACGGAATGAAAATGGCAAGATGCAAGCCGCCGGTTAACCACTGATTCTGTCGTTTACATTGCTAAGACTTCTAGATAACCTTTTTTCATTTGAGTGGCTCATTTGCAAAAGTCGGCGTGGTTTTATAGTCGTCTGACGAAATTAAACTGCCACCCTCAAAAGTGACCGATGTCGGCTAACTTTCTATAGTGAACAATCTTCTGATTTAACGCGATGAAATTTGCACCTATTACAGGTCGTTTATTTGTATTATTAGTGAAATGTTTGTGAGAAGTTTACATATATATATTTTTTGAAAGATATAAATTAAAACGAAAAAACAAGCTTGTACGATTATTATAATATTTAATTCTGAAAAAAGTTATTCATAATCTTCTAGTCTCGATATGCAAAAAATAATTTCTGTATAATTAATTTTTGAGATATTATAAACGTTTTGAAACTTTTATTTTTTTTATTATTTTAAATATGTTTTTAAATATATTTATTTATTTTTTAATTTTTTTTATTATATTATATTATTAATTATATTATTAATTATAATCTTTTTTTATTTATAAATAATCAAATTTAGTGTAAATTTCTTTATTTAAAATTCATTTATATTTCATCTAAAATATACTTTACATTTATGTAGTAAAAAACATTATTTGTTTATATGCTAATATAAAATAAATCATTTCAATATATTTATACAATAATTAAATAATTTTTGAATTGTTTCGCTAAATTCAGATTTTAATACTTTAAATATTATTTAAATATCATAAAAGATAATTATTAGAAATCATAAATAGCAAAAAAAAATTTTTTTCTATATGTTTCATTTGTTTAGTATATGTAAAAAAAATGATGTTCTTTAGAATAATTATTAAAAAATTTTATAATTAGATAGCAAAACTTAACATATTATATTTTTGTTAAAATTGAAATATATACTTTTGTGTATTTAAATAAGATAATAATTTATAAAAGATATCAAATATCAAGTTTAAGTTTATCATGCAATTTAAAAGTAAAAATAAATTAAAATCTTATATTTTATATAATTGAATATATAAAAATTAAATACTTTAAAATTATTGTAATATAAAATTAAATATTAATTATTAATATGG
>NW_006263355.1:5337-5864 GCF_000469605.1 Apis dorsata | reverse complement strand
TTATATAATATAAAAAAGAAAAATATAAAATATTTAATTTTAAAAAAAATTTGTGTTTCTTTCATTGGAAAAATTAAATATTTTATAAATATTAGATTTTTATAAACATTAAAATTAATCTTTTTATAAAATGATGAAAAGAGTTAATTTTAAGAGTTTAATTTTTTCAATGGTATTTGAATCTTCATTAAAATTTAAAAAAAAAATATTAATATAATAAGAAAAATATTTATATACTATGTATTAGTTTTTAAAAATATGATAACATCTGTTAATTGGAGATTTTTGAATTTTTTATTTTAAGCAATATTTTTCTTTGCAAAAACTTTCATTATGACTTCATTAACGAGTTATTAACAAAAAATATTAATCAATTACGGAATGTAGTCTGCGCTACTTTTAGCTATATATTGCTGACCGAGTACGAATAAGTCTAAACAATATCGAAGAAAATCTTAAATATTATTATATTATTATTATTATATTATTATTAATATTATATATTAAATATTATAGTTTATTCACTG
>NW_006263355.1:5025-5308 GCF_000469605.1 Apis dorsata | reverse complement strand
ATATAATTCGATATAATTTTTAAACAATAATTTATATTTAACACATTTTTTTCGACATGTGATATTTGTTTGAATTTGTTTGTGCTTCGTCGGCGGTACGTAGCCAACGAAAATATGTACTCCATAGTTTTTATTAATAAATCGTTATGAATTTTATTAATAAAATCGCAATGAAAGTTTTTGCAAAAAAAAATGTTACTTGAAATTATCTTAATCTCCAATCAATATATATTTCCACATTTTTCCACATATTTCAATATAATATTGATATACATTTTTTTTT
>NW_006263355.1:4300-5015 GCF_000469605.1 Apis dorsata | reverse complement strand
ATCATTGCGATATTGAATAATAATTAATAATAAATTTTATTCTTATAAAGGAATATAATCTTAATCTTGCCAGTGCATTTCGATTCGATATTGTTCTTTCGATATCAAAATATTAAAACATAAAATATTATGAATCATTCTTATAAAGTATATTTTATAAGAATTCATTAATTCATAATTATAATTATGAATACACTTGATATAATTGAGGTTTATATTAATATAGAATAATTTAAAATTTATGTTGTATAATATATTTAAATATATATTATTATTTCTTTATTTTCAAAGATTAGAATTATCTAAAATCGATTGTATTCATTTTAACAATAGAAAAATAGATAACACTATTAAATTTAAAAATTTTATTAAAATTAATTTTAAAAATAAATTAATTTTAAAAAATTCAAATTTCGATTATTTTTAAGATATATAAATTATTATATAAAATTGTGAATTTTTTAATTAAAATTATAATAGTTTTTATAGCTAAATTAGGAATAAATAAGTAAAATAATAATTTATTACTATGGATTCTTATATATCTTCTTCATATTATATAAGAAAATTTAATCATTATTTTGAATAAAATTTCTAATGATTCAATATAATATTAGAACAATATATCTCATATATTATGTCTTGTAGAATAATTTTCTTTAGTATAATTCTTCAGTATAATTTTTTCAGAATTTTATAAATCATTAAACTTGTG
>NW_006263355.1:3440-4266 GCF_000469605.1 Apis dorsata | reverse complement strand
TAAATTACAATATTATAAAATAATAAACTATTTAATTTTTATTCAAAATTGATATATCTTTCTGGAATTATTTCTTATTGGAAGTGGCAAAAAAAAGATTTTTATTTAAAAATACATAGCACAATACAATATAAATAGCAGACACAATATAAATTACTTTATAATGAAAATACTCTATCAATAAATGATTTATATGACAATAATAGAAAATTGAATAAGCAATATATTTGATTTTATATATATGAGCAATCACATATAAGATTTATATAAGAAGTAGAATATATTTCATGATATAATATATATATTAAATGATTAAGGAGATTCTATAACTTAAAATAAAATAAAAATTAAGAATAACAAAATTGCATGGGAGATTTTATTTTCAAGTAAATTAAAAAATAAAAAAATTTGAAAATTTTAATAGAAGAGTATTCTAATAATATAATAATATAAAAATAAATAAAGATATAAAATACATTTAAAAATTAGTTTTTAAGAAAATCAAATTTAAAAATATCATCGATTATATTTCTTGTTTGAGAAATACTGATTTTACTATATGTTTAATTTTCATTTTTTCAAAAACAAGAAGTTTTTTCAAAATTTCTTTCATTTTTACATAAAATAATTATTTGTTGATAAGTGAACATTCATATTCAATCTATGCAATGAATAATTTGATTTGAATTTTAAAAATTTTCAAATTTGATTCTTGACTCAAATATAAAGTTTGGAATAAAAAAATTTTATTATATATTTTTATTTTATTTTGAGTCATAAAATCTTTCTGATATTTGTATCAAGAATTATGAATCATTCTAAAAAC
>NW_006263355.1:2914-3214 GCF_000469605.1 Apis dorsata | reverse complement strand
TTAATACTTTGCATCAATACTCATTTCGAAAATATATTAAATTTAATTCTCTAAATTACAAAATTTTATAAAAATTACTATAAAAAAAAATGTAAATAACTTCTTTCATCCATTAAAATATATGTTTTTGTTTTCCATGAAGATTAATAATAAGATTTATGATATATCATAATATAATATGTAATATGTTTGTAATAATAAGATTTGATAATTTTCTTTTATATTATTCATTCTTTTATATTCTCTTATATTTTATCCAAGATAGATTTATATTGGATAACTTGAATATCAAATTGCTTA
>NW_006263355.1:2170-2851 GCF_000469605.1 Apis dorsata | reverse complement strand
CTTTCATTCATTTATTTTAATTTATTTTTACTCACTTGATAAATATTTTAAACCGATAAATTTGCCTGATTAATCAAAATTTGCGATATAAGATATCAATTTTCATTTAATAATTTAAAATATAAAAAATCAAATTATTTAATTTATATTTATATTTTATAATTTTAATTTATATTTTATAATTTAGAATCATCAATGATCTTGGTATACAAAATCATCAATGATCTTGGTATACATTCAAACTCTAATTAATATTTCAGAGTATTGAAATTTAAATTTAAAAGAATAAGAATATATAATAAATATATATTGAATAGAATTTTTTTAAAAAAATCTAAAAATAAATTTGAATTTTAAAAATTTAATTACAAGACTTAATTCCAATTTAAATTCTAATTATTATTAAATTTTTAATCTAATTAGAAATTACTTATTGATTTTAGTGTTTAGTATCTGTTATTTGAATTAAAAATTATAATATTTAGAATAATGTCTTTTAATATTTTATATTTATATTATTAATATTTTATATTTATATAGTAAATTGAATAACGTAATCCAAAACTAAAATAAATTATTGCAATTATTTATGAATAAATGATATAACACAATATTTTAAGGATATAATATTAATTTATTATTAACAATATTTGAAAAATTAAAATATTAATTTTTACGCTC
>NW_006263355.1:1275-2152 GCF_000469605.1 Apis dorsata | reverse complement strand
TTTTACAAATTATATAAAAAAATATATAAATTATATAATATATGTAAAATATATAAAATTATGTGAATTATAAAATGATTGATAATAAATTTATTGCTAACAATATTTGATATTTCTACTATAATTTTACTAATCACTATTTTTATATTATATTAAATATTTAGAATTTATAATTTTTCATTTACTAGATAATAGAAATTAAAATAATTATATTGATGTAGATATAGATATTATATTGGATCAATAATAAAAATTAAGTTTATCTTAAAATTGATAAAAACAATAACAGAATTTAAGAATCCACATACAATAATATTAATTTTAAAACGAAAAAAGATATAAATGTAAATCATTAGTTGCAAATTATATATTATTTCTAATCAACAAAAAAAAAGAGTTCTTTTTCCATTAAAAAATCCATTAATAGTTCGAAACATACACTTTTTTTTCATAATATATATTTTATCTCATTATTACGTATCTGCAATAAATGCATACTCAAGGACATTCGAAAATGTAATTTACTTAATAGTAGAAGGATAGTTTAACAAATAAAATTTAAGTCGTTCAAATTTGCATTAAAAGGAAAGATATTGAGAATGTACATGTCGTTTATGATTTTCGCCGTGGTATTAAAAATGACTTTTGGAGCAACATATTTGGCATTGACATATTTCTCTTTATGAAGATGAAACTAAGTTATTTTAAGCTATGTCAAACAGGATAAATAAAGATATTTAAGCTTAAAACTTCATTTCTTATTTGTTAAAGTTGAAATATTTCTTGAAGATTCGTTTAAGATAAATTGAATTTTTTTTATGACTTGTAAAACAAATAGTAGACATATATGATTTGTCTTTGAACTTAAATTGTCTTT
>NW_006263355.1:903-1124 GCF_000469605.1 Apis dorsata | reverse complement strand
ATATAAATATAAATTATATTATTAAAAACAGAAATTATTATTAGATCTTTTAAAATATTTTATGGTAAATATTTATAAAAATATATATATTATTAAATTTATATTTATTAAACTTAACATTCTAACTCAAATTTAATATAAATCATTAATATAAATTAAACTTAATAAATTTTTATTTAATATTAATTAATTTATCTTAATTCTATTTTAATTTCATTCTA
>NW_006263355.1:0-877 GCF_000469605.1 Apis dorsata | reverse complement strand
ATCAAAATTAAATAAAACTTCATTTAATAATTAATCGATATAATGGTTTGCATTGGGTTTAGGCTTTTCTTAGTTTAATTTTTCTTAATTTTTTTTTAATTTTAGTCTTTTTTTAACTTATCGTAATTTAACTTAAAGTATTTCGAAGAAATATTTTTGTTAATAATTTTTTAACAAACGATTGTCAAATATATATATATATATTTTATTTATATTTTCACAACAATAGATTTGAATAATAATCTTAACAACATATAAAAAAAATATCAAGATCGTGAATATTCAGAATTGGATACTAACGGATTGTAAAATTAATTAGTTAAAATTTCAAATAAAGATATTTTAAATAATAATCTTATTTAATATAATTTCGAATAGCATTCATTCTAACTACTATAACTAATGGATTGAATAAAAATTGATTGAATAAAAAATATAATACATCGTTATTATATCGTTATTATGTTCATTATCATAAAAGAACCATTATTGGATAACAATAAGAAATAGTTTTCAATAATTATGAAACAAACGTATTGCAAATCTTCAATTAGCATAAAAAATTATTTAATATATATTTATGAGTGTAAAATCAAAAATTGGATCATATTTCTTTGTATGATTGAAAGTATTAATTTTAATATATATATATCAGCAAAGTCTTTATCTAAAGTATGTAAGATAATTTACCTTTCATATTAATTATAATAAATTGATTAATTGTAGAAATTAATTAACAAATTCAAATGAAATTTTTTTCACCAATTAATTTTTAATTTTACAAAAATTTCAAAAAATTTTAACATTATTATTCTGGATACAGTTTTTAATTTTTAATTAATTTTTAGTCATCTATAATATTCTTGAATCAATTATT
>NW_006263354.1:331623-338449 GCF_000469605.1 Apis dorsata | reverse complement strand
TATTTTTTATATTATGTGGGTCTCGAAGTAGTCACCTCCTCGTTGGTGAGACCTGGTAATTGGCATCAGTTTTCATTTTATATTATTCAATTAAGAATTTAAAAAATTATATTTCAAATTATATATTACATTTTGAAAAAGATTGTATTAGAAGCATTATATTAAAAACATTAGTTTTTGAAAACTGATGCCAAGCTGAGAACTACATTAATAAGAAAAAGAAGGGAAAATATCAAAGTAATATTTTACTTCTTTTTCTACTTTATCTCTTCCTATTAATATAATTTTTTTTTTCAGCAAATTTTTGTGATCGCGCGCAATGCGGTCAGTAGAGTCAGTGTTTGCTTCGTAATAGTTTAATTAAATCCTTTAATGGATAACGCGAAATTAGAATCAATATTTGTTCGCCGATTAGAATTAAACGGTCGCGTTATAATAATTTTTATAGTGTTTTTTAAATATTTCGTTTCGGGTATATATATTAGAATCAGTGCTTTTCTCAAGCGGACAAAGCGATATCCACATCCTCCTACACGATGATGGCCTTCTCGATGATGACTTCTTTGCATCTAAAGGTAAGTCGCATGCTTTAATATTCTTCCGGTCATTCATGTCGAAGGACACAAAGTCTGAATCGACATGTATGACTGATTATATAGATTTTTTTTAACGAGCATAGTGACCACAGATATTTACTATATCTATATATAGTAATTTTCTGTGTTTTATTTAATTCAGACTAGGTTTTCTTGCACATCGCGTTTTTTTAATATTAGTAATAAGAAATCTTTTCTTCGTTTTTAGTCTTTTTTTACATCTGTTATTTTATAATCAATTTATTTAACAAATGTTTGAAAAATAAAGTTTTTCGTTCAAATTTATTTTATGTGCAAGAAAACATTTCGCGACAGGTAGATTTCAAAACAACAAATTTTAAATACTTTCATGTTTTCGAAAATATGTTTTGATGAAGAAATCGCCTGAGGTTATTTCTAGTAATATTTAGATTCTTTTATTGAATTTTTCATTCATTTTTAGTTTATTATTAGTTTTTTATTTTTTTAATAATTTATTAGATAAATAAATATTAAATTACATAAAATCATAGATTTTTTAGTAAAATTTCAATATTTTATTAAATTAATAAAATACAGAATATAAAGTAGAGTCATTTTGAAATAAGATAGGAATATGCAAAGATTATTAGTCTGTTAGATACGAAACAAATGTATTTTTTAATTCAGGATTTTATGTCCATTGCCACGATCTCATTTATATGCTCAAGTATTACTTAAATGAGACAAAGGCAATGAACATGATAACTATAATTTATAATTTTTATCAGTGACTGACGATGCGTTAATGATCATGCAAGTTGTCTAACTGTATCATTATGATTTTTTCTTATAATTTACAATAGTAATGTTATATCTTATATAAAATATTGCAAATTATAAATAAAAAATCATCAAATTACAATAATGATATCAAATTTCATATTATTTATTTTAGTAATATCATTTTTTAAAAAATATAGGAATACGAATTTTTCTTATCATAAGTATTAATAATTAAAATTGAGATAAGATTTTTATCGTGATTCATGCAATGATCATTAACCATCGTCAGTCAATTTCAGGAAAAAGGTATGTAAAATTAAAGTGTGAAAATAGTTTGTAAAATTTTGTGACATCTTCTTTTGTCACTATGCTCATTTTAGAATATATAGTAGTAATAGTAATAGTAATAGTAGTAATAATAAAAGTAATAAAATAATAGTAGTAGTAGTAGTAATTGTAGTAGTAATAGTTATGTTTGGCCAATGTATATTCCGGCCCAACTTATAATTACCATGGGCAAATCGCGATTTTTATAATTAATACTGTGACAAATAAATTACGGTTTGCATTAGAGTTGCGAAAAAATAATAATCGCATTTGTTTTAGTGTTTTATGAGATATCGCGATTTTCTTTAATAATTTTGATCATATAAACGGGTCTCGATGCGTAGTCACCTCCTCGTAGGTGAGACCCGGTAATTGTCATCGCTTTTCAAATTTTATTTTTCAAAATTTTTTAAAATACTTTTTAAAGAATATCTTACAAATATTTCATTAGACATTTTTCATTAGACAAATATTTTAAGTTTAGAAATGTAATATATAATATTTTATTAGTAGTTTTCGAAAAGCGATGGCAAGCCAAGAACTACGCATACCTGCAGTCTAGTCTAAAACATGATGATTTTCTTTAATTATTTTGATCAATTTATTAATAGACTAGACCGCAGGTATAAAATCTGTACAAGAATATTCTCGTTAACTTTTTCTCATTTTTTATGTTATCTTAAATTTTTAACAAAATTATATAATAATTTTATCTTTTTTAAACAACAGAATTTTTAATCTTTTTTATAAGACGAGAATATCCTTGACAGATGTTAATTAGTTGTAATTAGTGTAATTAGTATAAATAGTTGTAATTAGTGTAATAAGTGAATATTAGTTTAATTAAGTTTAAGTATTTAAATTTAAGCGCATTCCGTATCAAAATACACTCCTTAACTTAAAGCGAAAAATAATAATTTCAATTCTTTTACTCTCTCATTTATATTCTCTCTTCCGTTTTTCATCTCGAATTTTTATTTTTATTCGGATCGTTTTTTATTTTCTTCTGATTTTACTTATCCTCATTGTATAGTTTGTTATTTTTTTTATCGTTTATTTCAATTTATTGCCAATCACATGCAACAATGGCAAGAGATATTGGACAGATGCTCTACTTCCGGTGACCAGTTGAAGATCCGCGCTCTAATCGATTGGTACTTTAGTACTCGATTAGAGATAGATCTTACGGTCGAACGTCGTTTTTGTAATTCGGCTCCGGTGGTCAGGGATTTATTCCTTGCTCCTTCCTGTGTCGTTAAAACAAATTCTTCCGCTAGATCGCTGTCGTAATCTTCAACTGGACACGACTGGTAAGTATCATTTGTCTAATGACTCTCGTAAGTCCATTGACGTAAGCCGTGAGATTGACAATGAATTTTTTCTTTCTTGTGTTTTTCGATTTCTTCTTCAACTTTTATATTTTTTCTTTTTTCTTGCATTCTTTTGTTGCAACATTGGGAGTATTGAGGTGCTATGAGAGAATTGAATAATTAATATAATTATAAATTTTAATTGTTTTTTATTTTGTTTTAAGCGAAAGGAGTGTATATTTAATACGGATGCAATAGATTATATATTAAATTTTAAAATTTAATTTTAAGATTAAAGTAAATTAAGTTACTATTAAGACTACATTGAACACCGTTGGACACCGTTGGACACCGTTGGACACCGTTGGATACCGTTGGACACCGTTGGACACCGTTGGACACCGTTGGACATCGTGGGACATCATGGGACATCGTGGGACGATATTGAACGACATATAACATAATTTTAAACTATATGATATATTTATTTTTTTATATTTTGACAAAATTTTTTCCAAAATTCTTTTTTATATTTTATCGTTCTATAACATTTGTATTAATTTTTTTTTTATGTTTCAGATGTTGTTAATTTATAGATATTTATGTTTCAGATTTCTTTAATTTATACATATTTATGTTTCAAGTTTTTTTATATTTTGACAACATTTTTTCCAAAATTCTTTCTTATATTTTATCGTTCTTTAACATTTGTATTAATTTCTTTTTTATGTTTCAGATGTTTTTAATTTATAGATATGTATGTTTCAGATTTCTTTAATTTATACATATTTATGTTTCAAGTTTTTTTATATTTTGACAACATTTTTTCCAAAATTCTTTCTTATATTTTATCGTTCTTTAACATTTGTATTAATTTCTTTTTTATGTTTCAGATGTTTTTAATTTATAGATATGTATGTTTCAGATTTCTTTAATTTATACATATTTATGTTTCAAGTTTTTTTATATTTTGACAACATTTTTTCCAAAATTCTTTCTTATATTTTATCGTTCTTTAACATTTGTATTAATTTCTTTTTTATGTTTCAGATGTTTTTAATTTATAGATATGTATGTTTCAGATTTCTTTAATTTATACATATTTATGTTTCAAGTTTTTTTATATTTTGACAACATTTTTTCCAAAATTCTTTCTTATATTTTATCGTTCTTTAACATTTGTATTAATTTCTTTTTTATGTTTCAGATGTTTTTAATTTATAGATATGTATGTTTCAGATTTCTTTAATTTATACATATTTATGTTTCAAGTTTTTTTATATTTTGACAACATTTTTTCCAAAATTCTTTCTTATATTTTATCGTTCTTTAACATTTGTATTAATTTCTTTTTTATGTTTCAGATGTTTTTAATTTATAGATATGTATGTTTCAGATTTCTTTAATTTATACATATTTATGTTTCAAGTTTTTTTATATTTTGACAACATTTTTTCCAAAATTCTTTCTTATATTTTATCGTTCTTTAACATTTGTATTAATTTTTTTATTATGTGTCAGATGTTTTTAATTTATAGATATTTATGTTTCAGATTTCTTTAATTTATACATATTTATGTTTCAGGTTTTTTTAATTTATAGATATTACAGATATCGTGTTATTTAATCTATTTAATTTTCTTATTATATAAATTTGTTATGTTGATTTATTTCAAGTCAAGTTATAAATATTGATATTTTCAAATATTCAGATCGATTCGTATGTTCAGTCAAAATTAAATTTTACAATCAATCGTTGTTCTCGTATTCTGTTTCCGGTCAATTCTAAAGTCTTTTTCGAAATTCTAATCATTCTATCATTTTTTCTATTTTCTATTCTTCTATTTGCTCTTTGAGAAGGTTTCTATATTTTTCCCTGTATCATTTTGACAAATATGTTCTTTTGTTAGATAGTTATAGTAATTCTTTATCATAATTAGCAAGTATCAACATGAAATTTAGAGATACTGATGTTTTATGTTTCTTTTTTCCTTCTTTCATCACTGTTTATGATTTTTTTGCAGTATTCATTTTTTCCTTGGCTTGTGTTTTATTTCTTATTTTTTGATCATTCAAATTAACATTTTTAAATAAGTCTTTAAGAATGGTTATCAGTATCATCATTTCGACGACTTTCGTAAATCCACTGATATAAATTATGATATGAAAGCGACAGTAATTCAGAGAAGTTGCTTTTTTACGTTTCTTTTCTTTTCTCCATTACTGTATTCATGATTTAATTTTAGTATTCATTTTTCCTTTGATTTGTGTCTTATTCTTTATTTTTTGATCACTCATATTGACATTTTAAGTTCTTTCTTCTTAAATTTCTTAAATTTCTTTTTCTTTTTTCCATCAGTTGTGTAACTCCTTTACAATTTTTATTTTTCCTTTGATTATTATTTATTATTTTTTATTCCTTATTTTTTGATCATTGACATTTTAAGTTCTTTCCTTTTAACTTTCTGTTTCTTTTTTCTATCACTGTGTAACTCTTTTGCAGTTTTCATTTTTCCTTATGTCTTATTTTCCTTGAATTTCTTATTTTTTGATCATCCACATTGACATTTTAACTTCTCTCTTTTTTAATATTTCTATAGTTTTTTAAGAATGGTCATAAGTATCATTATTTCGACGACTTTCGTAAATCCACTGATATAAATTATGATATAAAAGTGATAGTGATTCAGAATTGTTTTTTTAGGTTTCTTTTTCTTTTCTCCATTAGATATTCATTCTTCTTTTGTAGATACTCATTTTTCTTTTAATTTATATCTTATTCCTTATTATTTAATCACTCATATTGACATTTTAAGTTCTCTCTTTTTTAATATTTCTGTAGTTTTTAATGAATGATACAATATGAAACAAGTTAGATTAGATTAAACTAATTTAAGAGTCATTTTATGTTTTTTCTATATTTTTATATATTCTATTTATTCTAACATAAATTTTTTTTCTGTAATTCTTCTTTTTTTATTTAATTATTTGTTTCAATTCCATTCGCCAGATTTTTATTTCTATATTAATTTCTCTTCTTATATTACTTATATTCTTTATATGGTTTTCTAATTTAATTAATAGTTAATTTTTCATTCGTTTAATTTTTTTTATTTTTTATTTAATTCTTTTTTCTATGTTTGATATTACTGAATATATAAATTTATTTTATTATATTATTTCTGCCACATTTCATTCTTTCTTTTATATAGGTAGGGATTGGGTCTCGATGCGTAGTCACCTCCTTGTGGTGAGACCTGGTAATTGGTATCGATTTTCTGTGAATTAATCTTTGAAAAATTTTCAATATTTCCTTTGAATATTTTGCAAAGATTAATTTTTAGAAAATCGATACCAAGCTAAGTACTACGCAGTACCTGCAGTCCAGTTTAGACTTATGACAAATTCACTCTTTGAGTGTTTTTGGTCGTCTAGATTGGACTGCAGGTACCACTTTATTAAACCCGCGCGCGGCAACGTGGGATCGTCGTGGGATCATCGTGGGATCATCGTGGGATCATCGTGGGATACTTTTTACCTTTTAGATTTAAGTCATTTAGATTTAATGATTTAAGTATGATGTAAAATAGATATATAAGATTATTTTAAGTATAATTTTATTTTAAGTATAATTTTAAGTGTTATAGTTATATAAATTGAGATTATTTTAGGTATAATATAAAATAGCGCATACAAAGATATCCTCGAACTTACAATAAAAATTAAAAATCTTAATTCTTTTAATTTTTATATTTATTCAAATCCAAATCGTATCATTGACAATCAACTTACGCAACAATTGTCGCAAAAATCGTCGAGCAAGTGGCTACTACCGGTGGTCAGTCAAGA
>NW_006263354.1:329439-331313 GCF_000469605.1 Apis dorsata | reverse complement strand
GTACTTTTTGGTACTCGATCAGAGTTAGGCCTCGCATTGGTCGTACATTGTCTTTGTTAGTCGACACAGGTGATCGAGGCTTTGGTTCCTCGCTCCTTTCTGTGTCGCTGGAACAATTCCTCTTCTGTGAGGCCGCTGTCGTAACCCTTGATTGATCACGACTGGTCAGTATGTCACTTGTTTGACGTTTTTTGTAAGTCGATTGATGTAAGTCGTGATTTCGTTTGCAATGATTCGAATTGGTGATCTCTTTATCTCGATCATTTATTTTTATATGCGTATTTATTTTAATTTTTATTTCCAAAATTTGAGTTAATATTAAAAACAATAAAGTTTTAACATTTTTTATTTTATTTTAAGTAAAACGAGGATATCTTTGGTATAAATGTAGGTAAATAATGTATCTAATAAGTTGTACAATAATTTATAGATTGTAAATTATAAATGTATACAATAAATTATAGATTTTAGATTTAAGTATTTAGAATTAAGGTCTAAATTAAATTTTAGATGGACAACGTGGATATATATATGCGATATATATCATTATTTGTATATATTATTTTTTTACTATATTAATTTACTTAAATTTGCATGTTTGCATGTTTGCATGTTTGCATGTTTGCATGTTTTATATTAAATTATTTAAATTAATTATACATCTTTTTAATATTTCTTAGTATTAGATGAATCTCGATGCGCAGTCGTGCTGAGGCTTGGTAATTGGTATCGATTTTTATAGATTAATCTTTGAAAAACTTTCAATATTTCCTTTGAATATTTTGCAAAGATTAATATATAAAAAATCGATAAGGACAAGCTAGGAACTACGCAGTCCCGACAGTCCACTCTACGCTTCTGCCAAATTTGGGCGTTTTAATCGTTTTTTAATTACAGGTACCATTAAACTTCCACGAGGGACATGGCAGAATCATCGCGGAATCATCAATTCTAGTTTTAAGATTATAGTAAAATAGATAGATTAGGGTTATTTAGTATATATTATGTACATATTCTGTACAAAGATATCCTCTAACATAAAAAGTAAAAATTTCAATTTTTAAATTATTTCACATTCTTTATGATGTTTATGCTTTCACAGTTATGATGTTTTATGCTTTCATCTCTGTTCTTTTTCATTTTTGTTTCGCACTAGCTTCATTTGAATTCTTTTCTTTTTGAATTTATATTCCTCCTATTAGTTCGTCATCGCTTTTTCCAAATTCAAATCGTATCATTGTTAATTAATTCACGCCACAGTCGCAAAAATCGACGGGCTGGTGGCTACTGCCGGTGGTCAATCAAGGGTCCGCGCTCTGATCGATTGGTACATTTTGGTACTCGATCAGAGTTAGGCCTCGCATTGGTCGTACATTGTCTTTGTTAGTCGGCACAGGGAGTCAGGGAACTGGTTCCTCGCTCCTTCCTGTGTCGCTGGGTCAATTGTCTTCGTCTGTGAGGCCGCTGTCGTAACTCTTTACTGGTCACGACTGGTCAGTACGTCACCTGTTCGGTGATTTTTATAAGTCGATTGATGGAAGTCGTTATTTGATTGGCAATAATTGGAATTAATCGATTATTTCCTTTCGATTTTTTGCTTTTTATTGCCAATCAAATTACGCAACAATCGCAAGAATCGTCGGGCTTGTGGCTTCTACCGGTGGTCAGTCAAGGGTCCGCGCTCTGATCGATTGGTACTTTTTGGTACTCGATCAGAGTTAGGCCTCGCATTGGTCGTACATTGTCTTTGTTAGTCGGCACAGGTAGTCAGGGAACTGGTTCCTCGCTCCTTCCTGTGTCGCTGGGTCAATTGTCTTCTTTTGTGAGGTCGCTGTCGTAACCCTTGATTGGTCACGACTGGTCAGTATCTCGCT
>NW_006263354.1:324814-329115 GCF_000469605.1 Apis dorsata | reverse complement strand
GTGATTTTTATAAGTCGATGGATGTAAGTCGTTATTTGATTGGCAATAATTGTGATTAATCGATTATTTCCTTTCGATTTTTTTCTTTTTATTGCCAATCAAATTACGGAACAATCGCAAGAATCGTCGGGCTTGTGGCTTCTACCGGTGGTCAGTCAAGGGTCCGCGCTCTGATCGATTGGTACTTTTCGGTACTCGATCAGAATTAGGCCTTGCATTGGTCGTACGTTGTCTTTGTTAGTCGACACCGGAAGTCAGGGAACTGGTTCCTCGTTCCTGTGTCGCTGGGTCAACTGTCTTCTTCTGTGAGGCCGCAGTCGTAACCCTTTACTGGTCACGACTGGTCAGTACGTCACCTGTTCGGCGATTTTTATAAGTCGATTGATGTAAGTCGTTATTTGATTGGCAATCATTGGAATTAATCGATTATTTCCTTTCGATTTTTTACTTTTTATTGCCAATCAAATTACGCACCAATCGCAAGAATCGTCGAGCTCGTGGCTACTACCGGTGGTCAGTCAAGGGTCCGCGCTCTGATCGATTGGTACTTTTTGGTACCCGATCAGAGTTAGGCCTCGCATCGGTCGCACATTGTCTTTGTTAGTCGGCACAGGTAGGCAGGGAACTGGTTCCTCGCTCCTTCCTGTGTCGCTGGGTCAATTGTCTTCTTCTGTGAGGCCGCTGTCGTAACCTTTGATTGGTCACGACTGGTCAGTATCTCACCTGTTAGATGATTTTTATAAGTCGATTGATATAAGTCGTAATTGAGATTGTCAATATTTGGAATTATTTTTGGTTTATTTCTTTTGGATCTTCTATTTGTATATTTCTTAGTATTTTTTTGTATTCTCATTTTTGGTACTATTTCATAATCAGTTAGTCTTTTGCAAGGAAATTTTTAACATTTTATTTTAATTTTAAATAAGATGAGGATATCTTTGATACAGATATTATAGATTTTAGTATTTTAGTTTAATATTAAGGTTTAATTATTTTTATTTTTATAGATTGACAATCTGGGACTTACAGTTTTTAATTATTTATAATATATGATTAGTTGTGTATATTAATTTAAATAATTATTATGTTACAGGTATTCGAAAATTTTTTATCGTGTTAATTTATTTAATTTTGCATGTTTGCATGTTTGCATGTTTTATATATTAATTTATTTAAGTTAATTAATCTTAATATTTTTTTTTTTTATTTCTTAATTTTAGGTGGGTCTCAATGCGTAGTCACCTCCTCGTTGGTGAGACCTGGTAATTGCCATTGCTTTTCAGAATTCATTTTTTAAAAAATTTTTTCCATTAAATAGAAAATATTTTAAATTTAGAAATACAAGATACATATTTTATTAATATTATTTTCGGAAAGCAATGGCAAGCTAAGAACTACGCATATTTGTACTCTAGTCTTAATTTCGCATGATTTTCTATAATTTTAATATTTTAGTATTTTAAAATTTTTTCTAATAGACTGAAGTGCAAGTACTAGTAAAATTAATTAATTAAATGAATATTAATATTTTTATTACATATATATTCCAAGATATATTTCTTAATTTAAATAATTTTAAATTAAGAAATATATAATGTTTCAATTCTTTTAATTTTAAAAGTCTCATTTACAGTTTCGATATTTTGATTTTCGAATTTCATTACAAATTTTTTATGATTTTTACGATTTTTTAAGTCTTTTTTAATTTATTCCTATAGTTATTTTATGATTTTTCGTCGCTTTTCTAAATCACTGTCAATCACATATTATATAACGATTAGAAGTCATCAAGTTGACCTGATAATTTCCAGTGACCAATCGAAGATTCGCGCTCTGGTCGATTGGTTTTTGTATTCAGTCAGAGTTAGTTCTTGTGATCGAACGTCGTTCGATTCTAGTGGTCAGGAATTTTTTTGCTCCTTCCTGTTAGAACGTTCTTCTACTAGATCTAATAATCCTCGATTGGTCACTGTATATCATCTATTCGGCGACTCGTGTAAGTCAATCGATATAAGTTGTGATATAAGAGCGATAAAGAATTCTTTCTTCATCCTTTCTTCTTTTTTAAATTTATCTTTTTCATTCTGCTTATTTTTCACTTTTCCATTTTTTCGAGTTCTTTCCTTTTGCAATAATTGAATATTAGAATATCGATTTAATAATTTTTAGATTTTTCTTATTCGGCTTAAATAGGTGCATACGGATGCTCTTAAATTCTTCTATACTATTAAATTTGTAATATAGTATTAAGATCTAGGTTAAATTAGATTAAGCTTCATCAATTATAGATCATCCTTGATATAAATTTTCTTATTAGGATTAAAATGCATGCGTTTTAATTATACTGGAATATCTATATAAGCACATTCCATATAAAGATATGTACTTTAGCTTAAAGCGAAAGATAAAATTCTTCATATTTTTACTACTTAATTGCTTTGTCTTCTAATTTTTTAATTAATTATTTTTCTTTTATATTCTGTTTTCCAAATAAAATTTGAGTCATTGTCCACTAATCATCATGCAAAAATTCATCGAGCTGATGCTCTACTTTCGATGATTAATTGAGGATCCGTTCTCTGATCGTTTGGATACTTGATCCGAGATCTTATACATTGAATGTCTTCAATTACATTATGCACTTAAGTCGATTGATGAAGATGGCAGTGATTCGAATTGATTTTCTTAAATTTCTTCTCACTTAATTTTTCTTTATACTAATTTTTGATTATATCATTAACATTATCTTGTTTCACTTAAAATAAAATGTACATATCTTTGATATGGATATTGTGAGTAGAATAATAATTAAAAATTTAATATTAAGCTTAGATTCATCATTGTTGCACGATGTAGGATTACTTACGAGAGATAAATTCAAAAGATTTTTATAAAAATCAATGTAAAGATTGTATCTGTAATTTGTATCCAAATTTTTCATATTTCATATTTATTTTAGTATGATAAAATGATGATTATTTTTTACGTTTTTTAATATATTTTTAATTTTTATTTTTATTTATTCAACTCTTGTTATTAATTCATTTTCCATATTCTATATTTTTTTCATTTGTTCAAAATTTTAATTAATTTTAATGTCTTGCACTTTTTTTTCTCTTAATTTATATTAATTTTAGGCGGGTCTCGATGCGTAATCACCTCCTCGTGGTGAGACCTGGTAATTGATATTGATTGATAGAATAATCTTTGAAAAATTTTTAATAATTTCTTTGAAAATTTTCCTTAGATTATTCTTTAGAAATCGATATCAAGCAAAGAATTACGCAGTACCTGCAGTCAAGGCTAGACAAAATTCTCTTTGAGTATTTTGATTATCTAGACTAGATTGCAGGTGCAATATATATATACAAAATTTGTATAAAATTTAAATATTTGGTATATACTTATGATATAATATAAAAATTCAATCTTATAATCTCTGTTAAGATTTTTAATCAATATATTAGTCAAAAAAGATGATAAAACTAATTAGAAGTCGGCATAGTTTCTTGAAGCTATGAATATATTGAACAAATATATGCAAAAGAAAAGCAAATAATAAAAGAATAAAGATAAAATGAAAAATATGGAATCAATGGCATGTCTAGAATGTCGTAGATAAAATTAATAGATAAGGATAGCAAATAAGTGAGAAAAAGACAAAGATAGAATAAGAATTGACAACCAGTTTCATCTTTTGAGTGCCAAAAACATTATTACGATAACATGATAAGATATCTTTACTAAGAATTAAACTTTAGCGTCAATATTGAAGATTCTTTACGAAAATATTCAATAGATGGCACTAAACTTTAATTCTTTCTATTCTTGTTTTCGTTATAATATTTTTGATATTTAAGAGATGGAACTGACTGTCAATTCTCATCTTATTTTTATCTATTTCCCTTTATTTGCTATTCTTATTTAGATTTCATCAGAAACATATTAGACATGATGATTCTACAATTTTTTATTTATCTTCATCATTTATTCCATTATTTGTTTTCTTTATATATATATTTGATTAATAAATTCATGCGTTCAAAAAATAATAGCAATTTCTGATTAATTTTATTGTCTTTATTGTCTAATAAATTGTTGGTTAAAAATTTTAGCATTTATCTATATTTCTATATGTATTGAATAAGTATATATATATATATATATATATATTTTTTATACATTTTTGTATATTAAAATTAGAATTAAGAAAACTGTTGAAAAATAATGCCGTAAAAAATACTAAGATAAGGAAATAAGGTAAGTAAATAAAAGGTAAGTAAAGGTAAGTATGATTTTTG
>NW_006263354.1:323094-323675 GCF_000469605.1 Apis dorsata | reverse complement strand
TCGAAAATTTTTGTAAATAAACATTGAAAAATGTAAATAAACATTGAAAAATGTAAATAAACATTGAAAAATGTAAATAAACAAACCGCGAATGTAAATAAACATTGAAAAATGTAAATAAACACTCCAAAGTTTGTAAACAAATCGAAATTTCAATTCCCAGGCCCAGAAATTTTAAAATTTTCGAAAATTTTTGTAAATAAACATTGAAAAATGTAAATAAACAAACCGAGAATGTAAATAAACATTCGAGAATGTAAATAAACATTGAAAAATGTAAATAAACACTCCAAAGTTTGTAAACAAATCGAAATTTCAATTCCCAGGCCCAGAAATTTTAAAATTTTCGAAAATTTTTGTAAATAAACATTGAAAAATGTAAATAAACATTGAAAAATGTAAATAAACAAACCGCAAATGTAAATAAACATTGAAAAATGTAAATAAACACTCCAAAGTTTGTAAACAAATCGAAATTTCAATTCCCAGGCCCAGAAATTTTAAAATTTTCGAAAATTTTTGTAAATAAACATTGAAAAATGTAAATAAACATTGAAAAATGTAAATAAACAAACCGAGAA
>NW_006263354.1:320373-323055 GCF_000469605.1 Apis dorsata | reverse complement strand
ACATTGCAAAATGTAAATAAACAAACCGAGAATGTAAATAAACATTGAAAATGTAAATAAACACTCCAATGATTGTAAACAAACCGAAATTTTAACTCCCAAGCCCAGAATTTTTCGAATTTATACCTACCTTTATACTTACCTTTTTCATACTTACCTTTTTAACATGGTTTTTTCCAGAAAAAACATTTTTTCACCATTTTACTTAATACTAATTATAAAATTTAATATACTTATTTTTTAAGATAAGTTTTTTGATGATTTTTGTTATATTAGGAAAGAGGAAATAAAGGGGGAAAAAAAATAAAAAATAAACAAGAAATATATGTATAATATATATATTTATTAAATAATAAAGTTAATTTACATATAAAGTATACAATATTACATATTACATATTATATATTACACACAAACTTAACTTAAAACTATAAAAATATTTATTAAATTATACATAAGATATATAATATAAATTTTAATTACAATTTTTAATTAAAATCTTTCTGTGGTGTAAATCAAATAACAATCTTTTTATATTAAATTTCTATTCTTATGGTATAAATTTCTATTTTCTGTTTTATTATATTCTTCGAATTAATTAATAAATCATTTTTATAACATAAGTAATAGATTGTTATTTGATTTGATTAATAATAAAAAATATACAATAAAAAAGAATATATTTAATAAAGAAAATAAGAATAAACTATATTATGTGGATGTGGGTCGTGCCGATGCCTTTCTTCTACTGCGTTGAGTTCGCGTCGCAAGGCATAGCGTGGCGATTCCAAAGGGAGGGGGGAAGAGTCGAAGTAGGGATCGCGTTCAGTGACCCCACACAAATATATAAGATATGAATTCTTATATATATAAATTTAAGTATTTTTATTATATTTTCCAAATGTTGCACTTCTTTTTACGATTCATAGGACTACCAATGGGGCACGAAAATGCATCTGTAAAATCTTGATTGTTTGAAAGAGCGCCAATGGATCTTAATCGTGCAATACTGTGCACGTCTAATTTAGCTTCCGTTATTGCTGTTTCGGAATTTCTATTTTCACACCATAACTAAGGAAAAAAGAAAAAAAGAAGATAAATAAAATAAAATAAAAAGTGAAATATTATAGTTATTAAAATTATAGAAATCAATTTTATAGAAAAATTTTATTTTAATTGAAATACGTACATTGGCAGACGATAAGAAGAAAATTTGATCGTTGTTGAACATTTCTAATCCAGGCAATGCTGCTTCTGATTTTCCATTTATCGTTTCCCTTCTTTTATACGCTTTATATGCAGTTCTCAATCCCATAGTGTCTGGCATATTTTCATCAAAAGTTTGATTGCCATAATTCTATTAGATAATTAACGTGTCAATAATAGCCCTTTAAAAATCTCTTATCGATGGAATATAAAATATTACGTTAATTTTTATGCCAGAAGATGTGCCATTCAAAGTATAATTATTATACTGATCGACAAAACATTGAGCACTTTTATAATATTCGTTTGTCATTGTTTTTGGCCAATTTATCTTTTTTCCATGTTCATTAAAAAAACGTTCTAAAAAATATTTTCCATGTAATAAGGTATTAAACAAGAAATTTAATGAAAAATTACTCACTTAATTCATCAAAGGAATGATATAATTCATGAGCCAGTAAAAATCCAGTCAATGCATAGTTGATCGTACTGGAGAAAAAGTATTGCAATTAAACGATTAATAATCCCATGAAATAGTAATTAATAATTTTAATAGATTTTTACTTTTTACTTACTTTGGCTGATTCTTGCTGAAAAATGGTTTCTGTAGATTGGCCAGAGGTACTGCTGTATAATTATAAAAATAAAAATCTTATAGTTTAATCATATCATATATATAAATTATGAAAATTGAATGGTACTTACTGATCGAATTCGATTCGCTTAAATAAAAAGCATTGATCGTCAAAGGATCAATAATCCACCTAGATAAAAATAGAAAATAAGCATCTTGATTTAATTTTAATCATAGTTAACCATTATAAGGATATTTACGATTTTGCTAAATCTTTATATTTCAAAAATCGTAATTCCTTTAATTTATAAAATTTTTGAAATCTCAAAGCATTTTCGAAATACGTCGGTCCCATAGTAAGCTGCAAGCAAAGAAAATTAAATCATAAATCTTCAAAATTTTTTAAAAATTTCCAACAATAAAAGAATCTGACATACATTGCCAAAATAATTTTCCATGATGGACGCGTTGTTGTACCAATCCGGATAACCAATATTCTTCTTTATGGATTTAATTTTTCTCAAAGCGAAACCTTTTATCTCCTCGCTCGCCCAATTCGATTCTTCTATATCCACTTTCATTTCCTCTTCTATATCATTCAACGCATTCATCGTCTAATTAATTAAAAATTTTTAAATTTCATCTCACCATTACTTTTCGTGCTTTCTCCACATATAAATCGTAAAGAAATTTTACCATGTCTATCATATCGTTAGAAAAATATCTTCTCACAAATTCGTAAGCGATTACTTCCATTATTTTTCCTTCCTTAATGCACAAATCTGACCTGCAAATAATTTTAAAACAATCACAGTTAATACAATCACATTCGTGTCCAGCTAATTCAAATTAAATGACCACCACGTGCTGCTACATTCGTACACGCCATAATCTAAATTGGA
>NW_006263354.1:313301-320173 GCF_000469605.1 Apis dorsata | reverse complement strand
CAAATATACTGAAGAATCCTATTCCACTCGAATTGTATTGACCTTTACATATCTAATACACGTTTAATTCAAATTTATATTAATATAATATATTAATATAATAAAATATTTAATGACATAATTCCACTTTCCACAGTTGTTTCAAATAATTAAAAAATCCTACCACTCTAATTGTGTTGACCATTACGTATTTAATACACGTTTAATTTAAATTAAATAATTATTATGTGCTATCCATAATTTAAGTTGGATACGTATCCGTAATTCGTTCCACTCTCCATAGCTGCTTCAAATATACTGAAGAATCCTATTCCACTCGAATTGTATTGACCTTTACACGTCTAATATACATTTAATTCAAATTATATTTAATGATATAACTCTACTTTCCATAGTTGTTTCAAATAATTAAAAAATCTTACCACTCTAATTGTGTTGACCATTATGTATTTAATAATTAAAATTAATTTTTTTTTAATTATTTAAGTTTAATTTAAATTAAATAATTATTATATGCTATCCATAATTTAAATTGGATACGTATTCGTTCCACTCTCCATAGCTGCTTCAAATATACTGAAGAATCTTATTCCACTCGAATTGTATTGACCTTTACACGTCTAATACACATTTAATTCAAATTATATTTAATGATATAACTCCACTTTCTATAGTTGCTTTAAATAATTAAAAAATCTTACCACTTTAATTGTGTTGACCATTATGTATTTAATACATAATTAATACAATTTAAATTAATTTTTTTTTAATTATTTAAGTTTAATTTAAATTAAATAATTATTATATGCTATCCATAATTTAAATTGGATACGTATTCGTTCCACTCTCCATAGCTGCTTCAAATATACTGAAGAATCCTATTCCACTCGAATTGTATTGACCTTTACATGTCTAATACACATTTAATTCAAATTATATTTAATGATATAACTCCACTTTTCATAGTTGCTTTAAATAATTAAAAAATCCTACCACTCTAATTGTGTTGACCATTATGTATTTAATACATAATTTAAATTAATTTTTTTTTAAGTTTAATTTAAATTAAATAATTATTATGTGCTATCCATAATTTAAATTGGATACGTATTCGTTCCACTCTCCATAGCTGCTTCAAATATACTGAAGAATCCTATTCCACTCGAATTGTATTGACCTTTACATATCTAATACACGTCTAATTCATGTCATTAAATTATATTTAATGACATAATTCCATTTTCCACAGTTGTTTTAAATAATTAAAAAATCCACTCTAATTGTGTTGACCATTATGTATTTAATACACGTTTAATTTAAATTAGATAATAATTATGTGCTATCTATAATTTAAGTTGGATACGTATCCGTAATTCGTTCCACTCTCCATAACTGCTTCAAATATACTGAAGAATCCTATCACTCGAACTGTACTGACTTTTCCCAAATGTTACCTGTACATACTTTGATTTCTATTCCAAAAATCAAAATTCAAAATTTCATTTCACTTGGATCATCGTTCGAACTCGATCCTAACGTTGCATAAAATTTTTTTTGATTAATCCAATATACGAACCTAGATTCCTGTTCGTTTGAATCGCTTTCGACCATTTTGGCGTTCAATTCTCTCATTTCGTCAGTAGTCCTCGTGATCATGGACGAAACGAAACTCCAATGAAGGAAATTTACTGTTCAAGATGTAAAATATGAAAGACAAATTTAAAAAGTATAATTACCCTTACCTATAATTCTGGTCGAAGTCTCGTCAAGTAGAGGAATTAAATTTTTGAAATAACCGGGAGAAGTTATTTTTACTAATGTATCGTTTGAAATATCGATACCCGATTCTTTAAAAATATTAATTATTTTATCCGTCCAATTCACCTGTAACAAGTTTTTCTATTATTTAAAGATTGATAAAAATTTTTCAAAAAAAAGTTAAAAATAAATTATTCACCTTAGAGTTTTCTGTACGTGAGTTTAAATGATCGTACCATCTTTGAAAATCTCCCACAGTCATATTTACATAATCGTCTACTAAACTAGTTATCTAGAGAAAATGATAATTTTATACAGATATAAAATTTGTGGAATATCTCGTTTGTAAAGAAAATTTGTAAAAAAAAACCTTTAATAGCTTCCATTCGAAACTAAAAATATCCTCAATGTCTTCTTCCAACTGAGACTTCGTTATATTAAATCCTGCAGCCTCGGATATTCTCGAAACTATTTTTGAAATCCAGTCCCAATATTTTTCCGCCTTTCTAAAATCTTGTTTGTTAATCGTCTCATTCTCGGCGTCGAAATATTCTCGCAGCATCCACGAGTACAACGGCGTATCAGGTACGTCCAACTGAATTTTGAAGTGAATTTTAAATAATTCTAAGAAAATTGTTCGAAAATCGATTACTTACCACTACGCTCTTCTCTTTAGAACCTCTATCGTATACCGTGACCCGGATATCGTGTAATAAATTCAATCCCCTTAAATGAGCGTAATAATCGTCTATATTCTGCCATTTCTGTCCACTCTCGTTCCACTCGTTTCGTTCCATTATCATCGGCCATCCACCAATTTTATCGAACATCGACACTAATGGCTCCATACCTCGTTTGTTTGCATCCTCTAACAGCCATCGAAAACTTATTTTCGAACTGATCGAAATTTAAGAAATACTCGGATATATATTCGTATGTTGAATCGGAAAATTAAAAAGAAAAAACATTTTTTTCCCAAAATATTTATCGTTTCGATATTCCTTTTAATCTCGAATTAATTTTACTTAATGCTCAACAATTATTTCGTTTAATGAATTTGATCACTACCTGTATTCATGCATGTTTTGTACCACTGCTTCGCTACTTTTACGGAAGGAATTTCATCGCCTCGCAATTCCAACTTCAATATCTCTGGAAAATCGTTTTTCTTCGTTTTACTTCGGAAACGGAAGTTGGCCGAATTAAAAACTTACCCTCGACTCTTCGTTTGTTCTCTTCATCAGAGGCGGCTCGCATTTGCCAGGAATTCTCATCAGGCGGAAGTATATGCGTTCTCGGCCAATTACCGCATGCATATTCATAAAAGTCCACGCACGGATCCACGGAGGCGTTCATGTTCGTTATTATCCTCCTACCTGTTTAATATCGTAAAAATATCGAAAAAGTATTTTCTTAAAACTTTTCCATTCTCGCCGAGTTTTCAAAATTGAAAACTTTACCAAAGTCTTTGCATTCCCTCGTTGAACAGCTTAGTAAGTCGTTCCTAATATCGATCACTCTGGCATCGATGAAAATTATTAAAGAAAATCTGTGCAATAAACGAAATAATAATTTTCAAAACCTTATAGGCGTCATGTATCATTAAATTATTGCAAATGGAACGATCGAATCCTTGATAAAATTATCGATGTTTGTTATTTTATTGAGACTAATATTGATTAAAGCTTGATTCAATTAATCAAATATATTCTATCTGTTAAAATTGCAATTGATTAAAATTAAATTAATTACAAAGATTGAAATTGGAATCACAATTAAAATTGCGATTGTTATTAATTATACCTCCATAAACATTTTTAACATTTATATTCCCCAATTTAAATTTTAACATCAATAGATGGATATAGATCGTTTTCAATTTTTATCTATTTCGAAATGAAGAGAAACGACTTAACTCGAATTTCCTTGCATTATTTCATTTTATTTTATTTTTTTATAATAAAATGATAAAATACCATTCGATATTGCGTTCAAGCTAGCTTCAAGCTTTTAAATTGACGTTCAACAAAATATTATTTAACACGATGATATTTAATTATTACGAATTACGTAAAGTCGATCATTTCGTATGCAACAATTTTAATATCGAGATAAAAAGGAAAGAGAATTGAAATAACCACGTACAACCAAATCTTGTGCAACATCGTACTGTCGAAACTGTACCGCTTCGTGTTCGAAACAAAACTGATTATCGAGCACGAATTTCTGAGCGAAACAAATATACTTTGGAGAATAAGCGAATAACCGATAATAATTTTGTAACACGGAGGCGGTACGCGATATCGTTGTTAATAGCTCATTCGAATGATGTTCACACGGGTATTTATATCAGTTTGCACGAGGCATTTATCATACGCGAATAGTATTAATATAGAATAAATTAATCTCGATGCTATTTCTATCCATCGCATTTACATTATCAAATCATAAACGCGAATCGATTTTACTTTCCATCTATAAATATCCCATTCAAAGAGATTCGAATAAGTATTTTATTTAATTTCCCGTGTCAAGCCTTTTAAAACGATTCTCAATATCGCCAATTGTTGATTAGGGAATAATCGGTATTTCGCTATTTCCTGACCATTGACTCGAACATTTCTGCTCAGATATCGAGTAATGTTTCATTAGGCAGTTTGGTGGACGATGATGTTGCATCGTTGTGCAAAATAATAAAGACATATTGTCCAATTACGTGGCTACACTCGTGTATAATATACGTATATATTATACCAACGATGTCGCTCTAATAATTAACGTCGATGTTCGACGTAGAATTTAATAACGTAGCAATTTTGTCAAAGAATTTTCGTTATTAAATTTCGACAAAAATTCTCGCGTTCGCGAGAAGCAAGAAACCGATAACCGAAAAGAAGCGAAAAATATTTGTATTCCACTTTTCTTTGAAGAAAGAAAATAAATTGATAAACAGTTTAAAAGAAGGGGGGGAAAAAAAAATAAAATAAAAGAAAGAGGGCGGATAAAATGATGGAAGGCAAAGCACAGAATATCAAGTTGACGTCAACCGAGCGATTCGGCCAACCGTTTTGAAACTGTTGCATTTATTTACATCAGTGATTGCAAAGAAATAAATATTATACATACGAAGCATCGTTGTAAACGTTCCAGCTTTCCTTGCCTCTCGTATTTTTCCTCCTTTTTTAATTTGCTATCTTCCTTTTCTTTTCTTTTTTCTTTTTTTTTTTTTTTTGATACTCGTACGTGCTATTCGCTTTTTTTTTTCTTACTTTACTTTCGAACACCGTATATAATCTTCTCTCTCGTTTAATTTTAAAAATCGCATCATCGAAAAAAAAAAGGGCGCGATCAGAAGCTGATAATCGAATCGTTGGATAACTCTGCACTCTGATTGCGATTTATTAATTTAATACACGTTTCTTTCCTCTTCCTTCCCTTTTCTTTCGTTTCGATCTCTGTCGCTTTGTCTCTGTCTCGCGTCAAACATTAATCCTCGAAACTCGCTAGCGTGGATAGAATATTTCGTACATGGTAAGGCGTTATCGAACGATCTTTACGCGACGCGTGTGAAAGAAGAAAATTAAAATTTCAAAGTCGAAACGAGAAAGCTTGGAAGCTTTCTTTGTAACCAAAGAATATTCGATAATTGGAAAAGTTTCAAAGAAGGGAAGAGGAATTCGACGGATGAAAAAGTTGAACAAAGAAAGAGAAAAGTGAAACAAAGCGGTTCGTATGATCTCTTAACGTTAATGCACGATAATGAAATCGTGAAAAGAGATCGTCGAGGACGATCGTTCTCAGAAATTGTGAAATCGTGAGCAAATCGTGACACGGAAGCGCAAAGATCTCGTTCACCTTCTACGTTCGAGAACAACGATGCGAACTAGCTGGCGCAAACCAGCCTCGTTTTATTACCGATCTCGCATTCGGTAGTTCGGAGGGGGGATACCTTTTTTTTTCCTATAGAAATCCCATTTGTATTTACAATAGAAACGACGTTAACGCGTCGCCGTCACACGCGAGAATTCGATGGAAACATCGGTGGAAACTACGATACCTTTTTATTCACTTTTTTTTTGTTTCTTTTTCTTTTTCTTTTCTTTTCACGAAGAGAAATCGACGATCTATTATTTATTCTTTTGGCCGCCGATGATATCTAACACTCTATCTTTATTTAAATCGTTTAAGTGAGAATCGCGGAGCGATTTCGTGAGCAGCAACGAAATAAACGAGCGTCTATACAATCTGCACGCGGCATTCGTACTGCGCGTATTGCGTAACACCAACCGGTTTCGACCAATCGCTACGAGCAATCGGGGAAAAAATTGTTCGATCTCTAATTACCTCTCGATCCGTGCCTCGACAAACGCACGACGTTCAAATCGAATCGAGCAAATCTATCGCCTAATTAAAAATCACGAACGATCTTCTCCAATGAATTTTATAAAATACAATATAAATTGAACAAAGGATCGTTCTCGTATCTCGCGAGTACGGATCTCCGCTCCTTGCAAAGACAATTGAAATCTTATAATGTAATCTAAATCTATCGAAACTATCACGAAGGTGTCGACTGGATCATTCTCGAGATTTCGAATCGATCACTGTCTCTTTCTCCCCCTTTTTCCCCCCTTTTGATCGTAACACGTTCGAGACCGTGGCGCTCGTCGTCTCTTCTCTCCTCATGATTTTCGTCAACCAAAAACCCTTAATGGATAAAAGAGCGTTCTTTTTTTTTTTTTTTCTTTTAATAGACGTATCGGAAAAATGCGGAGCTATTTCGAACAGAGAATTTCTCGTCGCGTTATTATAAGATGCAGCGTTATCCCGGATACCGTCGCTTCGCACGAAACAATCGCACGTTGTCGGATCACCATCGTCCGTCCGTCCGTCCATCTTTTTCGAAAAATCGCGCGAAACTTTCCGGTCGAACGGCGAAAGTTATCCGGATCCGCTCGTTAAACTTGTCATTTCCAGCGGAAAGTTTTCGAAGGGGGAGGGAAACTATCTATGGGCTCTCTAAGGGTTTCGCCTAAGTATCCGCGATATCCGAACGCTATTTAAAAAGGAGAGAGGAAGGAGTTAGAATATTGAACTGTCTTATGTACACGCGA
>NW_006263354.1:307349-313163 GCF_000469605.1 Apis dorsata | reverse complement strand
CTCTCTCTCTCTCTCTCTCTCTCTCTCTCTCTCTCTCTCTCAATCATTCTCTCTCTCTCAGTTCGTACGCGACTGGCGCGAGATTTAAATCCACTGTCAGCGAATTATCCTGGAACCACCGCAAAGCATCCTCTTGAAGGCTTGCCTGAACTCTGGTGAGAATACAGTGTATATCACAGGGTTCAGGGTGCTGTTGAAATAGCCCAGCCACAGGAAGACGCTTGCTATGAGCTCAGGTGGCTCGCAGACCTGGCAAGTGGCGCGGAGCAACGCTACAACGAAGAAAGGCAACCAACACGCGACGAAAGCCCCTGTGATTATCGCGAGCGTTTTCGCGGCTTTCTTCTCGCGCTTCGACTCGATCGTGTCGCGCGTCCTCTTGCTCGACGAGTGGGTCGAGTGGCTGCTCGAAGGATTCGTCACTGTCGTGGTGGTGGTGGTGGTGGTGGTCGTCGAAACGGTAGACGGGGTGACCGTGGTCGATTGGGTCGCGTTCGCCCCGTTGTAAGACGACGATTTCTCAGGCGAGATCGACGAATGATCCGGCGTGGATCTCGTTATCGTGAACGCTGTCGATTCCTCCCTCGGTCTGCAAAACGTTGGGATACGCAGGTGTTAATTTCGAGTAGGGGAAAATCCCTTTCGTCTAGGAAAGGGCTTGGATAAAATAATTCTCGAGCGTGGAATGTCGTTCGAGTGGAGACACAACGAACGAGATTGAGATGATGATTTTAACGAGTATACGCGAGATATAGAGTAATTAGTCCGGAGCGAGAGGGTACAACAGCCACGTGGAAATTATGAATAGAGGGGGAGGAAGGGAGGGAAGTTGAGTTAAGGAACTTAACGACCGTGTATCTATTCAGAGTCATGTGGGAGGGAAGCGGAACCTTTTTGTGACGTATCTAAGGATGCCTCTTCTTTCACGAGCTGGCTGCACAATGGTTCCCGGCCTCCTTCTGATCCGCTTCCGCGCCGCTTGAAATATCCTCCAGTACAGGAATAGAATAACCAACAGGGGTAGATAGAATGTCGCGCAAGTGGCGAAGATCTGGAAAGTATTTTAAGAAATTCTTTATTCTTAAATCTCATCAAAATACCTATGCTTTTTTTCTTTAAAGTATCACCGTTCGTACTTTCCATTCTATCGATTCATTCATATTTATCGAGGAAGTTATCGAAAAAGAATCGAAAAAAAAGAAAAGAATCGTCGTGAGATTCGATCGAAAGGACGGATGCAATTTCTCTCGAAATAACTCGAAAGGAAGATTTTTGTGATTTATGAAGAAGCGGGTACCTGGTATGCGGGATCCTGCGAAACCAGACAAGTCCCGTCCGCTATACGATCCAAATAATCAGGATCCTTCCATCCAAGTTGAGGCGCCAACGAGATTCCTAAGGACACCACCCAGACGGCGACGATCAACATACCAATCCGTCGTGGATTCCTCGCCTGGAAGTAAAGAAATTCTTTCACCGGTTATCACATATCGAGAATCGGCGAGCCCTCATACCATCCGGATTCTTCCTCCCACACCGGAATATTTTTATAACATCTTGCCCGAGATAATATCCGGGATCGGGGTCGGGAAGCCGGCATGTCGAACGCTAAGTTTCAAGATTGAAATAACTCTATCGCATCACGGATAATCAGGTGACCGTGTTGCAACATTATTATCGAGATTCTAAGCCTAGGATTTCGGTAACGTTACCTCCGACATGCGGGTATCCGTAGCAGGTGTCATAGGATTTAGGTTCGATTAGTTATTGGCCATCGTCGATAAGACTAGATTAATTACCGGATACGTATCGTGAATCTCGAAATCTCGATAAATTACATTTCTCTCTCTTTCTGGATTCACTTTATTGACAAGGCGTTAACGAAAAATTTGGCAAACAGATCTCGATCGAATCTTCAATTTCGCCCGTAAGAAATGGAATTCTTGCACGATACGAATTCTTCGGAGGAGGAGGAAAAATGAAATAAACAATTCCACACGCGGTAAAGCTATTTATTAATTGCATCGTACAAAGATGCCTCGATTGTCGGAATCGCATTTCTAGGATCGATATACGACCGCCTATCTAATCTCTTCCTCTTCTCCTGTCATCCCTTCGACGTAAGTTTGTCATTCGTTGCCATTCTCGTCTATCTACCGACCGCGACAGTGTTAATTAACCTGTATATAATTGAGATCGGTGACTGCCCAATATCTGTCGACCGCGATAGCCACCAGATGCAATATCGAGGCAGTGCAGCAGAGAACGTCGCTGCTGGTCCACATGTCGCAAAGCTCAGGCCCGAGCGACCATTCCGAGTTTATCTGTAATAATAACAGAATTATCTGTTAGAGGGTGTGCATCGCTCGTGTCATCTTCCCGATGAACGTTCGACGGCCACGTGGATCCTAAAATTTTCCAGTGGCTCCTGCTAAACTTTCATTTGGACAGCGCTCGATACGCGACACGCGAGTACGTGTCATCGTAAAATACTTTTATGGTAAATTTTTAACATTTGGCGGGGATGATAGAGTACGATACCGGCAAGAGATTTACGATGGACGTGAAATTTTTCGAGTTTCGTATACTCGACTCGTGTGTACAACACACGTGTACACGCGCGACAGTTCGATTGTCCATGATCGTAAAAATTTATTCTGAGAATATATATCGATTATATATCTCTCTTATCGCCGCGACAGAGAAATTTTTTTTCATCGGCATTCTTCGCAGTTAGCTGTTTCGCGTGCAATTTCTCGTTTCTTGAATATTATTCGAAATGGAAATAAAGTCGTTAGCGGAACGTCATTCCAGTTTCGCCGAGCATCATTCCGCTGTATTTGATGGGAAAGTCTAATTACAACGTTTCCTATAGGAGAAAATATGGTAATGAAAACAGAGAAACGAAGGATCTCACGGCCTGAAATTGTAATATCAGCTTATACGACGGAAACTATAGTAATAACAGACGACATAATGAAAATTGCTGTAGCGGTGGACTCTCCACGCTAGAAATTCCCGCTAACTATCGCGAAACTCGAAGCAGCGGCTGGGTATCGTACCTTCAACGGGGATCCTGTCGACATGGAAATTCTCCTGCTCCTCTCCGTGACAAGCGCAAACTACACAGCATACTCATTTCCAATTTGCCACACGTGCAGACAGTGAAACTGTCAATGTAAATAACACACGCGTCTCGTTACAAACACGCTAACTTTTCTAAATTTCATTCTATCTTTCCACTCTGTAAAACGCTACGAGACACGCGTATAAATGCGTATAAATTTCTTCGCCGCGCTGTTCGCTGTTTGGTGTAAAAAGAATAGAAAAAAGCGCGAAAACATCGATTTTGATCGAATTTACGGCCTCGATTGTCGTATATATAAAACTTTTAATTGAAAAAAATTCCCACTAAAATTTCGACCACGCGTATATGATATTCTTTTTATCTTAAATACTTAAATGCATTCGTTATTACGGGAACATATTCCACGATGATGTCAAGCGTACATTTTTAATCGCTTGCATATTTATTATATTTGTCGGTTTATTATTATGCAAATATAAAAATAGATAAGATTAAATAAATTTAAATTTGCACTTTGTACCTCGTATCAACAGTGAGAAACTTCTGATAAATTTTTCTATATAAAAAATCTATGAAAAGAAACTAAAAATTTTGTCAAAATCGATTCAGAAAATTAGAGAAAATTGTCTCATTGAAGTCGCTTTCTTGTTTCATTTATCTCGATCCGTTGTCGAGAATTTGAAGTGTTTATGCAGAGATTTATTTACCTACAAGCCTCGCGATACGAACGAGTTTACATTTTTTCCCCTCAGGAATCGTGGATTACGTTGTTCCAGGAATCGCGTCTGTTTTGTCTGGAGTTCGAGACAGCGAGACGAGGCTGAGAGATCCAAATAAGCGACAAGATTGAGATAGTTTAATTAAAAATTTAAATAAAAATTACTCCTCTTTCTTTGCACGACGATATTTCAGGAACCAATAATCGTATCGAGATAAATCGAAAAGGTTAAGGTTCCACGCTTCTAACGATCGTTGATTATTTTCGAAGCTGTAGCGGTTCAAAATTTTCCTAGTTTTAATAGGATTTAAACCAAGTTCCAAGATAAATTACACGATAGATATGTTTACCTTTAGAAAAATATTACTTATAATGATCTTACTAACAACGTGTTAAGTTGATTCTAAGTTGATTTAAAAGTTACCGCGAGTTTCTCGCTCGAAGTAACTTTATTTAATCGATCTTGTTCGGGACTATTTATCTTAATTAATTTGGAAGGAATTTTATTTAAGCCCCCGATTGTTTCTACCACCTTCGTACTGATTCTAAATTACGAGTTTGCGATACATGAAAAGAAAGCAAAAAGAAAAAAGAAAAACGAAGGGCGGATATAAGTTTTGCTACTTGGCTTTAAGGTAACGAGAATCGTAAAATTTCAGCATCGTGACGAGTCTACTCGATCACTCATTTCTTTGACGTTTCATGAAAGTTCGATCGCAACGTGTGCCTGGAATTCCTCGCGAACGTAGGAAGAAGACACATATGGTCTTGGAGGCGTAGAAGCTCGAAGTTATGAGTTGCGCGAGGGCGAAAAATGAGAACGTTAATAGAAAGAAAAGCAGCTAACTTTATGAAGGATCCTTTTACGTTGGAAAGAGGGGCTTTCCTTTGCCAATTTTCTATTCTTCTTCCGTTGTATCTCTCGCGTGTATAATGGTCCGGGGGCGAACAAAAATTTGTCGTTTCCTTATTTCCTCCCTTCATGAAACTTTCCATATTAAAGGGATCACGTTTAGTTAATTAAACGTTAATGAAACTCTACGCGTTAACTCGTACGTAAAAAGCACCATAGAATTTATCTTAATTCATCATACTTAATAGAAAGAAGAAAGAAGATTATTTCTTGATGGGTGTATATTCATCGCAGGGCAATTTTTATAATTTCCTCAAGCGTATGTGAAAATTTAATTCAGAAAAGGGAGTGGTTACAAAGCTCAAATCCTATAATTTTTCATCGATGGAGTTTCATTATCTTTTTTCTTTTTTTTTTTTTTTTTGATACCGATGATACTATCGAAACTGGTTCATTAAAAGTATCTGGATAGTTAATTAAAAATGCCGAACTGTGTGTACACGTTTCGACGTAATTCATCCCGTCCCCCATCAGATATAAATCAGTCCGTTAAAAAGTTTATCGTGCAAAAATGTTGGGAGCAAAAACTAGATAGAAGCTATTTTATTAACGTCGATAATAATGCGAATAAAAAAGTAATGAATAAAAATGACGATTTGGATCCAGCAATGAAAAGTTTGCGCGGTTTCTAATTCAAAGCTGTTCAAATCTTAAATCACGAAGGGGAAAAAAGAGAGAGAGAGAGAAAAGAAAAATAGAAATGAAGCAAGACGGTGCACCTCTGTCTACTAGCGACGATTGATTTAAAACGTTGTCCCATTTCTCGGGTCCTTGAAGAACGCTGAGCGGCGCTTACCGAGCGTGTCTCTAAATAAAACTTCTTCTACTTCTGTCAAACTTGCAGAAGACAGTTCCCCGCCCGATTTGATAAAGTCGGCACTTTTTCCATCCCCTTATAACGCTTACGTAACGAAACGAGGCCACCGCTCTCTCTCTCTCTCTCTCTCTCTCTCTCTCTCTAATTTTCATTCGATTTGGCTCGCCGCTTAAAACACCGTTTCGAAAACACACGTTTGCAATCGTTCGATGGTGGCGATTACGTAATCCGACGACCGCCCGCGACGTTGCATCGCACGCGTGCATTGCAAACGTTTC
>NW_006263354.1:292108-306613 GCF_000469605.1 Apis dorsata | reverse complement strand
CCCTTTTCTCCTTTTTTCTTTTTTCTTTTTTCTTTTTTTTTTTTGTCTAGCTTTCCATTACACGATGGAAGCAAGACGATCGAACGAACATCCGTGAACGTAATCGCAACACCGTGCGATCGGGCGGCAATGTGTTGAACACGGGCTATCTGAATACCAAGAGGCTGGGCATCATCGAGCGGATGGTAGACGGGTTGGAAAGCGTTTGTTCGCGTACAATAGAATCTCCGGCTCGGGTGCCACAACGGCCTCGTAAATCATCCGCTCGTGTCAGTGCGCAACATATTCGTAAGGAGATTAGAATCGATACACCGGGGATTCCGTCCAGTGGACCGATCGTGCGGCTAAACTTTCCAATTTTTTTTTCCATTTCGAGCCACGGCGCGCGGTGAGTTTCTCTAATTGGCCAACGCCGCCCGGATTTATCTCGGTTAAATTCGATAAAATACACGAAAGCGAAGAGTTGATTGATCAATCGTCGCGATATCTGCTTCTTTTCCAATCGATCGATTGATCTTCAAATTTCGTGCGCGTTCGAACAATGTGAAATTTGGAAAATCTAGTTGATACATCTTTTTAAAAGTTGAATTATTATATATATATATAAGATTTTTATCCATTGATTGATCGTTGATTGATCATTGAAGAAAGAAAAATACATAAAAACGTATCACTCGTTTCTTTTTAATAATATATATGTGTGTGTGTATGATAGATTACATTCATAAATTGAGCACGAATCTGATTGAAACGCGTTACCAATTTATTTGGCCAAGCTTTCTAAATCGAACGATAGCGCGGCAATCAAAGGCGGATCGATTCCAATCGAGATAGCAAAATTAATGCCCGGATCCCACGCAACAAGTGCCAAAACAGTAGTGAAGTCTGGCGCAAAACGAAGCGTTCAAACTTGAAAACGGGTCAAGTCTCGAACTTGGCCAATGCCGATTCTCCCCTTCTTTAAACAAATATCACTTGGGAGAAGTTTCTCGGTCGGGCCAATTTCAGGAATATTACTTCGCCGGTGGCCGAATCGCTGCTGGCTTCGAGGGATAAATAGTCGGATCCAACTAAGAGTCGCTCTCTTAAAATTCTCTGACAATTATAAGTTGGGAATAGAGTTAATATCAATTCCTCTGGATTTGTTCGAGCACTGGTAATTACTTCTTCATCGATCTCCAACGAATATTCCAGAATATTTCGCGGAGAGGGAGGAAGGGAATTCTAATGAATTAGGAAACGATAAATCGAGAAGGATTTCGAGTGGAAGTCGAATTTTGCTAGTCGAAGCTAATTAACAACGAACCGTGGAACGATGGTCGAAGGAAGGTGTTCGAAAGAAGGTCTCGAACGTTAAACGTTAAAGTAGGTTCAAGCGAACTCAATTTCCACTTACGTTCGGGACCTCCCGGATAAACGGGTAATCGGGCAAGATTCGTTTGAATCGAAAGCTGGTGGTGGTGGTTAAATGAGACGACCGACCACGGTACAGAGAACTTTTAACGCCGTACTCTAGAAGAGCTAAAAGTTACCAAGGAAAATGGTGATCGGGGTGAGAAATTAATGGTACCTCGCAAAGGACCATACAATTCATGTGAGAAAATTTTTCCTCGATAATATATCCTCCTCTTCCCTCCTTTGTGAAAAATTCAACTACACGTCTTACAGAAAAACACTTTGTCCACCATTTCTCCCATTTCTCTATTTTTAACAACCATCCTCCTCATATCTTCATACCCGTCCTCTCAAACGCGCGATTAAAAACTCTCTATCTTCGAATCTCGCGAAACAAGAATTTTTTACCGAAAAGGAATTCGCGTATTTTCTTCTTCTTCTTTTTTTTTCTGGAAAGAATCTATTCCCAACGAAGGAATATCCTTTGCCGATTAACGTCCTCTGTTCGATGCCACGACGAAAAATTTCACGCGTGCGAAATCGAGTTCGACTCGAAGAATCTCCTGGATGGATAGATTTTGAGAAAGGAGAAGGGATGAGAACGATTGATGAGAGGGGAAGAGGGAAAAGGAGAAAGACGCACGCCTGCTTAAAAGTCCATTCATGGTATTGGAATCCAGCTTGGAAAGCCAATCGACTTTTGTCTTCGCCATCGACTCACTGTCTCTCCTCGCCACCCCTCATCCTCCACCCTCTTCTATCTTTGCCCCTTCGACAATTTGTTTTATCATCGTGAATTCAACCGGATCTCTATCTCTATGTTCCACGAATAATCGTTTACTTATTATACGGAGTAGCCTTGTGGAGGATTTCGTGAATTTCGGAATTTCGATGGAGGAGATATCTTTTAACCGATATCGATATCGCCCTCTCCCCTTTCCCTTCCTATCTCGAAAACATTTGGAAAACGAGCATGAAAATAATTGAGAGGAAGACGATCCACGGAGATGAAATGGAACGAGGGTGTATTCGGGTGAAGTGGGACGCGGGTGAACAATAACGAACGATACACAAGCGTGGCCGAGATAGGGATAATGCTATAGAAGGAAAACTGCATCCTTTTTACCATGCGCATTCGGCGATTCTTTCGAGTGAAAAAAGCCCCAAGTAGCAGAATGCATCCGCATTTAGGGCACGTTCAACAAAACCCTTCTCTTTTGAAACGAAGCGAAAATTTTTTCACGCTTTAAAGAATAAAACCATTTTCCTTCCCCTCCTCTTTTTTCTCTCTCTCTTTGAAAAGGTGAAAAAGACACGTATAATTTGAATCGAAGAAATTCCTCTTCCCTTTTTTTTATTATTATTATTATCGATCGTCAAAAAGGTGGTAGAAGGGTAAAAAGAAGGCTATCGTCGTATCTCCCGTTCAACCCTTGATTTGCCCTTTCACTCGCGCATCTCCCCTAACCCTCTGTATGAAACGCATTGAACCTAGAATCTAGAATAAATTATCAACCATACCGGTGAATAAATAATTTCTCTGATAAAGCTTCAGAGACTCGCATAATCGTCGGGGGTACAAAGTGCGAGGGAAAGATTCAATAAATAGAGAGTGTCGCGGTAAACACTGTTTAAGCTTTATTTTATCGCGAACTTCGTTTGCCCTTTCGGATTTTTTCCCTCGCGCGCAATCAACCGATACGCGCCCCCCTGAAACGCGTTTCTTCGTGCTCGAACTTCGATCAATAATCTTCCGCTTCCGGCCGGAGGCTGGCTGCCGATAAAAGGTCTCCTCGTCCATCACACGCGATCGCGAGATACCTTTGAAAATTCGATCGGTTTTCTTGGATCGTTTCGGGTAACGGAGTTTTCGTGAAAATAAAATTTCGATAAACGACTCGATTCGATGATCAAGCATTTCGAAGGCGTGGACAGTTTTCTGAAATTCGGCAACGGGATCGAATTTTCCTGGAGAAAATATTCCCTCGAACACGATCCCTTACAAGTTACTCGAAAAAACGTTAACTAGAATCCAAGCAATTTTCCCAATTTTTTTCGAGATTCCGAAAAGAAATTTCTCCGTTCCTCGAGAAATGATCGAAATTATTCATCTTATTCCAGCTTCGTTTCGATAATACTAAAAACATTTCACGATAGGGCGTGAATCGATTTTCGTTTGAAAAAAAAAAAATTCAGTCCAAGCAATTTCATCTTCTAGGCTCTCGCTCGTTGCATCGAGACAAACGATTTCGTACGGACGAGCGATTGAACCGATGGAGAACGGTTCAAATCGTATCGTTGAAACGTCGTGAGAAAGAAAGGGGCGAGGTGACGAAGCGGAAGGATGCCAAGCAATTGGACGCGGGAGCTTTCAATAACCGGGTGTTCTGAGACGAGAAGTTGCATCGGGAACGGAAACGTCGGGAAAGGGGGTAGATAAAGGGTTGGCCGGTTGAAAAATAACGCAAGCGGAGAGAGGCAATGGCCGCAATCTCTCGTCCTAGTGTTTCTCAGAGGAATAAATCGAGATTCCACGACTATTTATAAGAATTGGCGTGCTCGCCTCTCTCTTGCTTGCTTGCTCCGCGTGAAAATGATAAGGGAAGGAGAGGGGAAGGAAATGGCACGGAGGAACGATAAGTCACGCGTCTACTTTTTCACCGACACCGTTCGATTTCTATATCTAACGCGTCAGCATTAATAATACAACGACGGATGAAATGCATCTGTATGGAATAAAAGAATAGGTTTTTAACATCATATCTTATGCACAAATCACTTTTCGTTTTATAATTATTTCACAAATAAGTAAATTTACACTTTTTCAAAATCATCTAGCGAATGTTTGCAAAATCAAATTTTTATTATTAAAGGAATAGAGTTTGTAGACGGATTTATCATCCTTCATCCTCTAAACTTGGATATTGAAATTTTATATAAATGCGTAAACATTTGAACTTTGATCTCTTCTCAAACGACGCTTTTCACGTATCCGTATTTAAAGAGTTAATATTAGAAAATATTGTCAGTTATTCGTCTTGATAAGAAAAAAAAAAAAAGAAAAGAATTTCAACATTTCGATTGGCATTAACATCTATGTACGTTAAGTCTAAACGAACGCATTTTGAATTGTCGTCGTGTTTACGAGGGTTTTAAAACGGGCTGCTTAAGACCTTCATCCCGACGAGATTGCAGTAAAATCTCGGCAAAGGTAGTTAAACCGGCGAGAGATCCTTTTAACGCTGAGTAGTCGTAAGAAATCCTTGCATCAGTCATCTCGAGCACGAAGATCCTAATAGAGAAATATCATTCAACTTTCCACCGCGAATAAAATCGGTTTAGATAGTAATTTTATAAAAGCCACGCTCTCTCTTGAATAACGTTAATGTTAACCGACCGATCGAATTAAGAACTTTTACGAAACCGATTACGGATCAGAATTATTATTCATAAGACGATGTATTTACTTTGGATAAATATCTTAGCGAGGGTGGAAAGTTTGCCCGAGAGATTTGGAGGTGAAACGGGGAGGAAAGTTTCTCAATAAAGGGATGCACCGGCGAATATTCGAAAGGAATAATAACAGGTGTTGGCTTTCAAAGTTGCCTTTTGCCAACAATAAGTAAAAAAAAAAAAAAAAAATAAGAAATATGATAACTGGTTACTACGAGAGTCCAATCGTCTTTCACGTCGTGTCGTGGGTAAAAAGGAGGAAGGAAGAGAAGATAGTGTCGTCGACCGTGAAAATCCTGCACCGACTGCAGAGGACGTCGTGCCCCCGAAGTATTTGTCGAAAGCTTTCCAAGAATGGAAAATTTATCCCCGAGAAACGATGAGACGTGTTCGAAAGATGCGGCTCAAGTTGAAAGTTCTCGACACTTGGGGACGAGATGTCGCGGAAAGGTAGAGGACTGTCTCTCCACGAATTCGCCATGAAACCTCTCCATACAACGAGCTGTGTCACATTAACGGGAATTGAGGAGACTTCGAGGACACGGGCGATGGCGAAACTTTGATCGTTGAAGAGGTGGCAAAAGTATTTGGAATCAACCTTTACTTTTTCATCTCGAATCTTGAGAAAGATAGAAAAGATTTAATCACTACGAATTTTAATCCAATTTTTATCTCTGTTTCCACTATGCTTGTATGTGTTATTAATATAATTTTCATATTTACTTGATCTTTCTAAAGTTTTCTCAGAAAGAAAAAAAGAAAAGGAAGATTTATCTCTTTCTCTATACGCAATCCCACCCGATTTTTGCTCGAACGGTGCAAATCGATCGATCAAAAATCGACGCGCAGAGTGGAACAAGGGAGGCTAACGAACGGAGGATAACGAATCGAGAGAAATAAAATCGGAAGGAAGGGTTGGGGGAAGGGTGGTTTATGTGCACGTACGGAAAGGAGGATGGCGAGACCGGTGAAAGAATACCGAGCAAACGTTCCACGTGCGAGGGAAGCTTTCAAAGAATCCCCAACCCTTATCCGTGAATTCGGATGGAAGCCACTGCTAGGGATGCAATTGAAATTGAAGATCCTTGCAGTGTTGGTCTAAGGCTCGATACAGGCGGGCTCGTGAAACTTTTACGATTCGAATCGAGGCCAACTCCTCGAGGCTGATCGTCCCTTCGTTTGATCCCTGGCTATCTTTAAATCTTTCTTCTTAGCCTCGCGTTCGTTTGACCAACGACGAGATCACATCTTCCCCTCGATGTACAATCGACCGAGGAATTTTTAGAAGGTGAAGATTGAAGTTTAAGAAAAGTTTCAAAAAGATAATTGTCAAAATAGTATATCTCCTATGTTTTCCATTATCTTTTTTTTCGAGAAAAATGGAAAATCGAAAGATATTTTTTTCCATGATGGAAGAGTCTCTTTGAGAGGATAATGGTACATCGAAAATGGAAGAGTAATTTTTTACCCACGTTTCTGAATATTTTAACAGGACAAAGTGATCTTACAAGTTGCACCGGTGAGGCAAAATCTCGTGAATCATTTTTTTTTCTTTTTTGCACCGTGAGAATACATTTCACTGGTAAATATTTCAGCGTTAACACCGGCACGAGCGTTCATTAGCTCGTGCGAGAGACATCACCGTCAAAAATTCTACGCTGAATTTTTTTCACCGTTTACGAGTTGTACGAATCTTGACGAAAGGGACGAATTTTCGCAACGAATTTCTGAAATCTCTCGTCATAAATCCGTTGAAATTTTCCCCATAGATTCGAGAAACGAAATCGAAATTTAAATTGTTCGATCGAACTCGCGGTGTACTTTGTAAATTTCTACTCGATTTATTGGATTTACTATTTCCCTCGTGTTCCACACTTGTTTGTCAACGTCAAATAGGAACGTGCCATGTTATGCACAGTTGGATATCGTTCGTTAAACCGATCACTCTATCAGTTTACGAATTTCATATTCAACGGATTCATGAATCATTGATCGAAACATTATTGCAATACGATTCCTCTTGAATTCCAATATTGCGGATGATTAATGAAGAAACAGTTTGAAACGAAGAAATTCCTTCGTAATAATCCACAAGACGAAGCGGAATGTAATAATTTTGTTAACATATATAACAATAATATAACTATATTTATTATAGAATCTATAAACTGTTAGAGAAGACGACGGAAGCAAAAATAATAATTGGATCGTTCTTTCTGTTCTTTTCGTTCCCCGTTTCCACGTAATTCTATTGCAATGTTCGAGCACATAGGTTCCATACTATATTCAGAAATAAAAATCTTGTGTATTATTTTTCGCTCGGATCTTTCTTCAATTCAATAGCCAACAAATTTCCCGAAAGTGAAAAATGATTTTCTCTCTCGTAAATACGATAAACCGTCCAAAATTGCCGATAGAATTTCCATTTTATCGCTCCATTCTTGAAAGATTTTTCTTTTTTTTTTTTTCTTTTTTTTTTATTATTATTATCAGCTTTTATTACACCGATTGAAAGCTGGCCGCGAATTCTCGCGATGTATAAAACGTAGCCCCCAGCGCGTAGCAGTCACGTATCGATAATTTACTTGGAACGCGCGTCCCTATCGATAATGACGTCACAACGCTATCATTACGGAAGAAACGATCGATTTCGCGTTGCAATTTAAAGACAACTATCTCCACGCTCCATCGAATCCCCTTGAAATTCTCTTTCTCTCTCCCTCTCTCTAAATAATCCCGATCGAAGCGTTGGAAAATCGGGACAATGGGATGGCGAATCGCGAAATATCGCGTTCGTCCCCTCCTCCACCTCTTGGAATAATAAAGAGAAAGAAAAAGAGAAAGAAAAAAGAATACGATGCAAAGAAAACCAGTTAACTCCAACTGCTTTTATGCGCAGAAACATTCTTCAAGGGGAAGGTTGGGCACAATGTGTATGCAGTGGCACGCCCACCTAAAGAAGCTGAAATCTTTCTTGCAAACAAATGAAACAGCTTCGCATCGGAGGAAGATGGAAATGTTTTTTTTTTTCTTTCGCGTCAAATTTAATCCCGTCGTTTATTAATTTTTAGAAATCTCTCTTTTTCGCGAGAAAGAGAGAGAGAGAGAGAGAAGAAAAAGATATCACAAGTTGGACGAACGCGAGCATCTTTGCGTCTTTGCTCTCTCAGAAGGTAGAAACTAGATAGGAGGAGGAATACGTGTGTATTCAACCAACTTCAACGTCGGATAAAGTTAATCCAAGTTTCCATCTCGGAGGATGAAGTGGAAAAGGCCGGCAATCCGGCGATCGATGTATTAATACACGTCGAAATGGTGGAAGACCGGCAATGGATGGAGGGATGATCCGATGCAAGCGGCCGAGCATTGCGAAATGGAAAAGGGAACGGAAGCGGGGCAAGGAAAATGTTGGGAACGCGGAGACGAGTTGCTCGCAAATAAGCTACGAGTTAGGTGATACCTTCTCGCACGAGCTCACCCTTCTCTACTCGTTCTGGTAGCGCGAACGCACTACTACTACTGGTGCACTGCTAAAAGCAGTCGCAATATCGCGCGCCTTTGAAATAAGTGCATTTACCTTGAGAAACGTTTCTCAGCAATTTCCCTTTGATCCATCTTCCTTATTTTTCCTCTTTAATTCTCGGTTCTTATTTCTCTTTATTCTTTAAAACAAATAGCTTATTCACGGAGATGAGGCAAACGTTCCAGGGGCTTGAGACGTTGGCGAAATAGATTTTGCGGACGTTGAAAAGAGAAACGTATTTTTCTGTTCTGTTTCTCTCTCTCTTTCTCAACGTAGCATTTTTTCCCAAGGGAACGTTTTACTTATGCCCATTCGACGCTTTTCGAACAGATGATGGATGGCACAATTTGCCTATATCTGCAGCGAGTATGTTAATTGCAGATACAAGTTACGAGCTAGTTAACTGCTGATTCATCCCCAATGATATATTCGATTAAATTTTTCCCTCGATCAGACAGTATCTATCCTCGACGAGGATATCACAGCGTTTGACGAGCGTTGTGTGCCCCCTTTTCCCCCGTTCTTTGCCCCGGCCAATTGATCACGTTTGATTTTACATCGTCCGTTCGTTCGTTCGTTCGTTCGTTCAAAAATCTCGTTTCACTCGTACGCGCGCCACGTATTTTCCAGCGATAAATTAACGATAAATTTCCGCGAAAACGAAGGAAATAATTCTACAGAGTTATGCAAAGTTACAGATGATTAAATTAATAGATTCGAACAGTCTCCGAACTGATAAATCTCTCGATGGCAAAATCCCATTGCAAATCTCCCTCCCCTCCTTCCTCCCCCCTATTTCATATCCCCGAGGATAAAATTAATCTTTGTCATCCCGGAACGATTCGTAACGTTATTACACGATATAACATACAACGCCAATTTAGATCCATCCGTCCTCCAAACGAACGAAATCCGAACGCATTCCGAATTAATTCCACGAAATTTTCTCTATCAATTCGCCCGCGATGAGACGCGTAATTGGGTAAAAGAACTTTGATTTCCACCCTGTGATTTCCTCCCTTCCCATTCATTGCCTTTAATCGTGTCCTTTATCGGTTTATTAAGGGAACAATGAGAAAGAATATGTGATTAATTTAAAACGAGCGTTTTAAATCGCTATCGGATAACGATATTGGCCAGGGAGTTTACGAGATGAACGAGGGAACGAGATGAATAAATTGATTCGAGAGGAATAAACAGGGGGCTGTAAAATAAATACGAGTGGGATACAAAGAGGAGGATGGAAAGGTCCAAGAAAATATATATACCGGGAGAAAGGAATAAAATTTTCTTACTCTCGGGAATAAAAGAGAAAGAAGAAGAAGAGGAAGAAAAAGAAGAAGAAGAAGAAAAAGAAGAAGAAGAAGAAGAAAGGGTGCCGGAAAGGGGGATAAGATATTTAAGAGAAAAGGAAAGGAGAGGAAGAGAAATGAATTTGTTCTTTTCGAAGAGAGAGGAGAGGAGAGGAGAGAATTCGAAACGATGAACCGAATAAACGGCGCGATGAAACGGAATGCTTCCGAATCGCGAAATCCCGGTCGGAGAACTGGCTGTTCGATACGAAAGAGCGAACAATATAAACTTGGGAACTTAGGTGGGGAAATATTATGGATACATAATATTGTGCTCGTTTGTATAATCGCGCGAAATCGAATGGAAAATTTCTATCGTTCTTATTCCATCGATATTATTCCATTAACATAGTATTATTTTTTATTTAAAACCGGTACGGTATCGGTCGTTGTCGCGTAATTTAAATGCACGAATCAATTTTTTCGTTATTCGAAAGCTAGAGGAGGGGGTGGGAGAAGAAGGAAAAAAAAAAAAATTTATGAATTTTTAAAAGTCTCTCTTCATACAATTTTTCTGTCTAACGATCCGTGAACCGGATTGGGGCACAATAACGTCGAAAGAAAACAATCAAAAATTCGTCGTGGCGAATAAAATTGCACAGTGGTACATACAAAAGTGTGCATACGTCTCGCTGCCGATTTGTCTCTATTGATTTTTTTTTTTTTTTTTTTTTACGCATCATGGTTATTGGAACGGTAAAGTAAGCTTGCAATCAACTCTCTATCGTAAAATCAACTATCAATATTGACGGAAGCGTTGTTTAAAAATCGGGCGGATGATCAACCCGTGAAAAATATATATGTCGATTCTTGACCGCACTGAATTTTCATTTTTCTTTTTTTTTTTTTTCTTTTTTTTAAAAATATCCATTTCCATTCAGGTTCGAAGAATCGAAAAGTTCGATTTTTCTCTCTTTGGAAGGAAGACAAACCTCGCTTCGTTTCCTTGGGACTAAACGGCGCGATACGTAAACTCGAATAAAGATTTTGATCGATACACGGAAGCGAGGTAAACACGAAAAAAGATATCGTTCGATAAATTTCGGATAAGACTGGAATATATATACAGCCGTAACCTTTCACAACTCTTCATCTCTGTCATCCTTTTCACGGATATTGCACGCGGATATTCTAAACTTATTTGCGAAACTGAAAAATGGTGGCTAAAATCCCTACGGCGATCGCAACAGAAAAAAAAAAAAAAAGAAAGAAAAAGAAAAGAAAAAAAATAGGAGAAAAACGATAAATATACATAAGTATGTTTGTATAAAACGTATAAAACTATAAAACGACATACTTTCACGCGATACGATATACAATAGAAATTGCATTAATATGTATCAGCAAAGTTATGAAATTGATGCTGGAATCACAGTTATGACATGCATAAATAAAAAGTTGGAAACAAGTAGTATGGCCGCATAAATGCGGCGACAAGCCAACAACATACGCCATCCATTTATAAATCATGGCCCGTTTCCATCCATTCAGAGTAATGATAAATAAATGTTGCGAAATGAAATTGTCACTCGAATATTAAGCATTTCGCAAACATAAACATATAACAGAGATGGATGGATTTGCAATTCGATACAACCGTTTCACAAGTGTTTTTAATAAATCACCCCTTCCCTCATTTCCATCTTGAGAATTTAATATGACATTCTCAAGATACATTTATCCCTATTCTCTCTCTCTCTATAAAATACGAGGGCCGAAACGAACCGCCTAAGTGGGGCAACAATAAAATGCTCGACGTTTGTCGGTATGCGGTGCAACGCATCAGGAATTCGCGGCCACTGAATTCCTTGTGTAACCAAACGCGACTCGCATTGTTGCACGGGGAAAAACGAACGAGCAACCGCCGGATGCTCGACATCCGGCCAAGCTTTCCAATTACATTACCGCAGAGGTCGCGCAACGAGCGGTCATCAAGCGAAAGGACGAGGAAAAAAAAAGAGAGAGAGAGAGAGAGAGAGGGAGGAAGGAGAGATCGAGGGGTGGACGGAAAATAGAAAAGAAAAGAGGAGGGGGAGGGAGAAAAGAGTGGCGTACACCTAGGAAACCATGGCGACTTCGTTTCCACGCCATGTGCTTTAAACGTGGCCGTATTCCCACGAGTACCGAATAGAAAATTGAACGAGCCTGGCGCCATCTTGGTTCTCGGTCGAGACGTCTCGAAATAAATCGGCGGGGGAGAAAAGAAGGGAAGGAGGAGGATCGGATTGCCTGTACCGGGACGAAAACGGTATAAATGGTGTTAAGAGTGTGTCGTACAATGTTGGATCGCGAATGTATCAAGAAGGGATGAAAAGGAAAAAGTGGCGAGCCAGGATCGAATAGATTAAGATGGAGGAAGACGTAGTAGTGGCTCGTTCTAATTAAGAGAATTCCAGAAGGTGGAAATTGTTTGACAACGTTTCCACCTTCCGAGAGAGAGGCCAATTACAAATACTTGGGGAACCTTTGACTAACTTGCCCGCGTTTGTAACAAGTAACATTGTCAAAGCTTTCCAAAAACGTTTAATGCCCGCGTTTGTACCGCGGATCTAACTCCCGAGTTGGATAGGGACGCGTTTCCCCAGAGGTTCTCCCGAAAGCTTCGAGCGAATCGAAGTTTGGAATAATTCCAAAAGCTTCGAGACTCAAGATTCGAGAAGAAGGAAGAAAAAAGATTTGGGAAATTTGGTAATTGGTAAAAAGGACGTCGAGGAATCGTCCTCTTTTCGAGAGAGTTAAGTCTCGAAATTCGAGAGAAGGTTTTCTTTTTCTTTTTTTCTTAAACGGAGCGGAGAAATTGAGAATCTCTGTAAATTATTCATCCCCGTCTGCGCGATAGAGGCAAGTATACACGTGGGAATGGCGAAATGTGTTTAGCGTGAAGGAGGAGCGTGAATTTCAGCGGCAACCGCCGATTAATTCTGTGGCAATTCAACATCAAAATGGCAGCAACGGCGAATGGATGGAATCGTATGCAAATCGTTTCGAACCGTTGAACGCAGCCTATAATTCTCGGGACGATAACGCGGGAAGAAGTTTCTTCCTAGCCTAATAAGAAGCTGCTCATTGCGCTGTCTAACCAGGCAACTGGATATCAGTCATGTGCATTACTGGAATGAGGAATTGCTCGAAGATTGAGATCGAGCACCTTCGCTCCTCGAGGATTACAGGCCGCGAAATTTCTTCGATGTGTCTTCCCTTTGATGGATAAACACGGACTACGTTACTTAGACTGCTGAAACTTAAATGAATTTCTAGTTACTTTAATATAGGAAAACTTTCAAACCAATTCTGAAAAGTGGAAGCAATAATAATCCCTTTGTTACTCCTTAATCTTGAATATTTTAAATTACTTAAATTATTTACTCCGAATCCTTACTACTTTTACCCGCGCAGCTACAAGTGTAGCTACCTAAGATAAAAAACCGTGTATTTTTAGCGATAATAATGAAACTGCAATGCAATGGAGTTTTTGAACTATACTCCGCGTCACTGAGATCGGTGAAATTGGCAATTCTTTAAGCCGTAGCTTTGGATTCTGACAAAATCCTCGAACAGGAGAGGCCAATCTCGGTCACGATGGGAAAGGAAACAAGAAGGAATCGGTGTGAATTCATTCGAATCGAAGATATTATTCCATCCTCGTGCAAATGCGATAGAAACAGCGAGGCCACGAGATTATAATCCTCGATACACGTCAGGAATTTTTACGAGCGTGGATTATTCTTCTTTCCGTTTCCATGATTTCGTCGCGACTTCGTTCGATACGATAATTCAATTTAATATTTTTTGAAACTCGAGGGACTAATTACGATTAATTACGTGGATTAATAAATCATCGAAAGATCAAAGTTCTCGAGTTCAGAGACGAGCTACATTTTAATTCTCGTTTCACAATCTCGTCAAATTATTTCGGATCCTCGATTTTTCGATATTTCTTTTTTTCTCAAAATTTTCTCGAACGTTCCAAAAACTTTCGAAATGATAACTTTAATCGCGCGAGGGCGAGATACAATGGGACGAGGGGAGAAAATGTTCCGAGGGCGGTAAGCAATTGTGTAAGTTGCTCACCAGTTGTAAACACCTTACCAACTTCGAAACGGTAATTAATTCTCAAAGAAAGGACGAGGGGTTTCTTCGATAACGGGGGAACCCCTTTTAATTACGCATCATCGTCCGAAAGCGTGACGAGTTTTCTAAAAAAGATTTTTCGTAAATACAATTAAACGCGAAACAATCCTTCCCTCCCACCCTTCTCTTCCGGAAAACGAAGGAACGAAATTGAAATTGGACCTAGTTCGCCGTTGAAAACAATAACCATAACTAACTAGCTAACTTGCACGATTATCATTATCACCGTTTCAAGTTCGTTTTAAGAAAAGTCCTTCCAAACTTTCCTCCTTTTCTTTTATTCTCATTACTTTTTCGCGCGTCGTTTCATTAACGATATATATACATCCACGATCGCTCGAGAATTCGATTAATCGTTCGGCTAATACCCCGGTTAAATCGCGAAATTTAATCCCCCGCGCAAACTGTTTCGAAATGGAGGCGCGATCATCGATAACTTGGAACGGATGCGTTTCATCTGGATTCAGAGGCAACTCTATAACCGGCCTGTTAACTTTAATGAACATAACGCTCATACATTGGAAAACGCGTCCCTTATCCCCGCGGATCGAGCCTCGAAATCTGCTCTGTTTGTGAAATGAATCCATTTAATTACTCGCGGCCCACCGGGGGATAACCGAATTTTCGGCTCGGAATTTCAGAAAAATTCAC
>NW_006263354.1:284449-291875 GCF_000469605.1 Apis dorsata | reverse complement strand
GGGGGGGGGGAGGGGAAATACCATCGACATTGCAGTTTAAATTTAAATTCTACTTGCTACTTGATTTATCGAATATTTATCTCCCCGCGATGGATACGCGGAGGAAAAAAAAAGAACAAAATGTTGGCTGGAAATCGTACAATACCTCGTAAACCGCGCCGAGAGGCATGACCAGACAGGCGACCATGAGATCGGCCACGGCCAAGCTGACGATCAAATAATTGGCCACCGATTGCAGGTTCCGCTCGAGCAGGATCGCAGCTATCACGAACAGATTCCCTGCAACAAAAATTTCCCCTCTGTGTCAGCAGAATGTATTCCTTTTTCTTTCATTCGTATTCGACCACTGTGTAAGTAATTCAACCTCTCCCCTCCTTCCCTCCCTCCCTCCTTCCTTTCTTCGAATAATCGTACCAACGGAAATCTTGCACGGAACGAAACGTTTTCAGAAACGTCTCACAGTCCGTTTAATCAACGTCGGCGTTATCACGCTTGCCCACCTACATTCGGCGCGTTTTCAGGACGGTTCGTTGCAACTTTTAGGGAACCGACGTTTTAATCATAGATCCGGTTAGTTGCGTCTCTCTCTCTTTTGTAAATAATTCATAAGCTGATTACCAAGGATTCTCGAAAAGCGCGAATACCTGCACGATTCCAGATCTCCCCGTTAAATTTCGCGTATTACTTCCTTCTCTCAATAATTCCTCGACGGGGGACGTCGCTTTTCATCCCCCCTCTCGAGGTGACGAAATACCACGGGAGGAATCACGGGTATTCGCCAACTCACAGAATTTTCAACCTCAAATTCCCCTAAATCAGTCGACTTCATCAATCTTCGTTATCCTTTGATTGCACAGGTGGTTAACACTTCAACTAATTATCCAATGACGGAAGATATATATATCCGCCAGGTAAGTTTCATTTGTCAGCAAATGAGGGATGTTCGAGACAACTCCAGTAATCAGTCTTTCGACTGATTTGTCGAAGGCTCGGCAAATGTTTCGACAATCCGCGTGATCTGTTCATCGTTCGATCCGCCAGGGAGACGCTAAACGGGACAGACGCTGGTTTCGATCCCGTCTAATTATTCCTCCCCTCCCCCTTCCCTCCTTGATTCTCGTCCATCCAACGTTCGAACGAACCCAACGATCGAAGCGAAAAATTAATCCGCATCGCGCTAGGATGCAACGTCGAAACGATGAATCGTTGGACAATGAAATAACGATACGAAAAAAATAACGTCGATACAAAAAAAGAAAAAAGAAAAGAGGAAAAAAAAAAGGATATTCGCGAAATTCGGGAATTTATCTATCGTTTGCCTAAACCGAGAAGAGGGGATGATATCGAGGTTTATGAGATAAAATGGCGCGCAACTGGTCAAGCGACGATCGAGATCGATCATCTTCGATCATCAGGGAGGGGCTCACGGATAATCGGAGGGGAAACTCGATCTTAAAAAAATTTTCACGCTCGCGCTTATATGTAATTTATCGGAGATCGACGCGAGGGTTAAATTCTACGCGGTTTAAATCAATGTTGAGATTAACGGTTTGCCGCGTTACAACCTCGTCACGGCCGGGTTACACGGTTTTCTACTCCATTCGGATCCATAGATAGAAACGAACGTGAGTATCTACATCTTCAACGCTTTTCCAGCGCTGATGTCCTCCCGTTCTAAATCCTTTTTTTTTTTTCCCCTTTTACGATAAGAGATACCTCTTTCTGGGGCGTGTAAAGCGTGGATGTAAAACGAGATGCGAAAGGATTTATATATGGGAAGGGGAGGGCGAAGTCGTCGACGTGTACAAGGGAAGGAAGGGAGGAAAGTCGCGACCGATCCATGGAAAGATTTTTTTCTCCTCCTTCGAAAGTTAAATCGTCCAAGCTTCAAGGATCGTGGCTCGAAGGCGGACACGAGCGTTTTTACGACACTGTAAACTGGAGACTCGGCATAAAATACGTTTAATACGTATATAAATGAACGGTGCTTGGCAAGGTTCTTTTCAAATTAGCGATTCCAGGTTCTCTCCCCGTTTGTGGATGGTATTAAAATTGTTCTTTGTTCGGGGAAATGATTGTACGCAAGAACATGGAACTTTGGAAACCGGGTTCCGGATATTTTTTTTCCTTTTTTTTTTTTTCTTTTCAAACTAGAAGCATGGTCGTAAGTTCGATAGCAAAGTTGGGGCAAAGATCGTGCGAGGATTGCAAGCTCGGCGGTGGCAAATTCGTTTAAGGGGCGCAAGCTCCACCTGGAGATCGCTGGAAGATCGTAATATTAAAGTCAACGTTACGCGAACATTTTTGAATCCTCCTCTTCCGCGAAGCTTGTAAATTCGATAAAGAGGTCGGTCGAGAAGTTTGGTATACTTTTCAGAATACGGAATTTCGCGAAAATATTACTTCACTTTACGTCACTTTAAACGACGGTGGGTCGTCAATTATGATAATGAGCGTACGTTTCGATTTAAACATCGCTCGAAAGAATCTTTAAGAATTGCATCAACGTTTCTTTCAAGCTTATTCAAGAAATCTAAATACAATTTTATATTCGTAATAGTGATAACCTACTTTTTTTCTCAATAGAATTTTCTCCCATTTAATCCTCATAAATTAAACACAGAACTAATAACATTAATAACCGGTTTCATATTCTTGCGAATTACGATCTTATTCTCTATCTTGTATATCTTGTATTCTCGTACTTAAAACGGAAGAGATACGATCGAAATACACTTTTCATCCTTTATCCTGCCTGCTTCGTTCATTCATTCGTAACGACGAAATTTCCTCCGTCGACAAAGCTTCTTTCCTGTAACAAAATATGCGCACCGTTATCCAACCGGTTCGTTAAGGCCATTGAACCGTCGTTAATCGTGGTCACGATGTTTTATTATAAACGAATACGTGACACAACCCGTGCAAAATGCGTGACGCGAAAGCGGAAACGCGTTTAAACGGCGATGCTCCTGATTCCGGTTTCAAGGCGAACGCAATGGGCGAATGCAGGTGGAATACGTAACAGGCGGTGGCCGAAACCTCCCATTCTTCTTAAATTATTCAATTTCTCTTCCCGCGAGAGAACGCACGCATGTAAATTTTCCGATATTGCAAATCGTCTTCCCTTCCCACCGCGATACATCATCGTTGCACTTTGCGAATCCCTTTGAGAAAAATTCAAAGATACGCAGCATCGCCCTGTTTCTCCAATGTTTTATTATACACGAAACGTATGGAATATTTCAAACGGTATGTGTAAAGAAGCACAATAGAAGAAATAGGAAGAAACAACGTTAGAACGATAAAAAAGGAAGAATACAATAATTGGAATTGATCGTAGGTGAAAAATTCGATCTGATCGTTTATCTTTCTTTCTCTTTCCTTTTTCAAGTGGATGAATTAAACGTTATTCGAGATAAAGAAAAAAAGAAAAAATAATAAGTATCTCTTTACCGCAAAGATAAAATCAAACGACTATTTATTATCAAACAGGCAATTATTGGACAATAAATGTGGCAAAGTATCGAGTGGGTAGCCAATTCGATATTTATTGAACCGTAATACGGAGGATTATAGGTAAACTATATAGTTCTCCTAGCAGCAGTTTAACCAGTTTAAACAACCCCTGTTTCTCGAAACACGAAAAATATGGCCGTGTGCGACAAAATAATAATTTTTGCGCGACGATCAGCGGATTAATCTTTACACACGCCACTCGTGTGTCATCAACGTGTGTCAAACATTTTAACGAAGAAAGACGAAATCGTGAATTCCCGTGGTGGAACAATTACTCGAAAGTTCGTTGCACGACATCCAACTCTCATCATCCAATAGGAAAATTTTGACGTCATTGACGAGCAATCTCGGCTTCCGGTCGTAAAATGTGTCTCCTCGACACGAACACAGATCGAGCACGAATCGAACGGATCGTTAGTCAACCGGTGAACTGTACCAACAACGAATTTACAATCGGTAGACAAGTCGCAGGAAGGGGAAGGGGAAACAACCGGTTGGCGGTCCCCGTCCGTATGAATATGCATGGCCGCCATCACTGACAACGTCCTTCTTAATCACGTCGTCGCCCTAATCGGTGGCACTTTTCGAGAAGTTTAATCGCGTTCGACGTCTGTGACGAGCGCACGACCGTTGACGGGCCGCGAATTATTAGATCGGGTCGAAACTTTGCCCTCGACTTCCCCCCCTTTTCCCGGCCCGATCCGATTCGAGGCCGATCATTAGCAATGCGAGCGGGGTTGTAAATAACAGAACTTGCCAGCAACAGCCAAGTTTCGGGAACGGTAAACGAACTTTGAGTCTTGATTCTGATAACTCGATGAAATTAATCATCCATCCTCCCGGATGGAACTGTATCTTCGATATCCTCTGTTCGAATCCGTTCGAAAGAGCGACGTGGAAAATATTTCCCCGTTTAATTATCCGCGATTTTAATATCGAGCTTCGAATACCTTCATAAATGGACCCTTTCTTCGCGCCATTATGAAGGTCGATAATCGGATTTTATTAATTTAATTTCAATGATTCTTCGGGGGAAACGAGTTCTAAGCTTGGAATATCAATCGAAAGAGATAACAGATTCCGGAGGTTTTTTTTTTTTTTTAATGTAACAAATTTCTAATAATCTTATGCCACGAATCATCTTTCGAAAGGATATCGGTTGTAATACAGCGAGACGAGAAGCTCGAGAATAAAATGGAGATGTTTCGTCACGAATCGGCGATACATTTGGTAAAAATCGAATATCGAGGAGGAATATCGCGATGTTCGTTCGAGCGTTGGCGCGAGGCTAGCAGCCGGAAATTTACTGTCATATTTATTTCCGGAACGTTCATCGGCGCGTTACAATTTTCCTATCGAACGCGATAGTCGTATCGAGGTAACGATCGAATTCTCTCCCATCTCTCTCTCTCTCTCTCTCTCTCGATCCGAGAGTCAAATAAACGTTCCGAGAGAAAAGTGTTCCATCGCGAATACTTGGCCCAACTATATATAGTTACTGGTTGAATTCTTTCGTGGCAAAACTCATTGATTTCGCGTAACTTTTCCAAAGAATTTCCGGTCGATCGGCCCACCCTGTTCTAATTAAAGTAGTTCGCGGTTGCATCCAACTACCGCAACTCATATCCCCGCAAACTTTTCTTATCCTTTCGCCGTTTACTCTTCCATCCCCTGGGAAAATATTTCGCGATAATCTCTTTTCCGTTTTGTCCATTGTCTTCCTATCGATTATAATTATCGGAATGTGTTGAGTCGAGATACGATTATTATTATTATTTTCTTTTACAAGATTTATATTTTGGTTGGTTTACTTGGAATAATGATAAAATTATCCTACGCGTTTAATCGATCCCAGGAACTTGCCTTTCTTTCGAAAGAAGAAAACTTGTTTCTCTCGAAAATTAAGTAACGATGAGAGCGACATCGTTGCCATTTTGAATCGCATTGTAAGTATGTAGAACGGATATGCAACGTCCGTGAAGATTCTCGTTGGATATCGACGAGAGTGGTTTCGTTTGACAACGACAATGAAATTTATCAGGAATACGATGAATTGAGAATGATAAACGACTCGAGGAATCCTGGATTAATTAATAATGTCCGAGATAAGGTAAGAGAAGTAAAGTCTCGTGGAAGGAAACGGTGACAGTAGACAGAAATTTATAGTTCCTTTCACTCGTCGACGCGTTTATAATATATGTTAAAATTTATTAATAACTCGTTCATATGGAAATTGAAATAGATTAATCTTGAAATCGAACGAAAATATTGTTGCAGTTTCGATTTCAATCATAGGACATCGATCGATCCCAACGTTGAATGATAATACCACGGTGGGATAGCGCAATCCAGTATGGAACGGCATAAAGGTTTACGATCCTTTTCTATACAGTTTAAATAGGCTATTCAATATCCTGGACGACTAAACTACCTTCTTTCTACTCGGCCATTGCAGACGTATAGAAGAGACGCGGTCGATATGGGCAGCGCCTTTCCTCCACGTGAAAAAGACGTCCAACCTTCTCAGGAAGCACCATTATATAATATATATATATATATATAAAGAAATATCGTACGATTTCGTATCGGTCGAAACTGACTCGAAACGTAGAATCGAATCTGTCGTTTGAAAGCAGAAATATTCCGCCATTCGGAGGATAGAAGAAATATTATTATTTCATCGACGGGTATAATAAGTAACGTTTCAATCCTCCATAATCGTCTTTCATCGCGATTTCTCCCTATTATTTCAGCCGGAAGAACATTCCTCCTGTTTGAATAGATCACGGGAAATCGAAGCCAATCTCGTTCGAATTAAATTCACCGATTGAAAATGGGATCGATTCCATTTGGAATCGGGGAAAATTTCATTATCAGATTTTCACGATTTCGCCCGGATAATGAATTCAACGCTGTGAAATTCCGGGCAAAAATTTGCCCATTTATATCGACACGCGGTGTCGTGTTTCAATTACGTGGCCTACGTCCAATATTTGATCATGTAACAATTCGCTAATGACGAGGCTAACGAAATGAATTAATTAACAACTATTAGACGAACAACTCGCGCGTACGATCTAACCTACCTACGTCGATAGGTTTAGGCATTATGGATGAAACAATCATCACCGCTGCTTCGTTGTTATGCCAAGTTATTAATTATCAAACGAGAGAAAGAGAGAGAGAGAGAGAGAGAGAGAGCCACTGTATTAATTATCAAAGTTTTCACAGTTTCGGAGGGAATATCCAGTGGTTGGCAACCGCAGATACGAAATATCGATCTGCTAATTAGATTTTCAAAATATTGACCCCGCTTGACCGTTCCAAGATCGGTGTCCATTTAATCGTGTAAATCACGATGGAAAAAACTCGTTAAAAAAAAAAAAAATCCTATGAATTTTTCATTTTCGATCTCGTAAACTTAATTTAGAATGGGACACGACGACAAAACAAAAATGGCTTTTCGAAACAACAACGTTTGATGATCAAATTGCCTGTCGGTTCGAGGCTCGAATTTGATCAGATAACGTTCCTTCGTTTTTTTAATCGAGTTTCCTTCCTAATTTTTATTCCCTTTTCTCTCGTTCCCTACTCGCTCGCTTTTTTTTCTCTCGATCAAAATCGTCTCTCGAATTATACGAGTATAATTCGAGAGGAGGAAAGTTAATAGAAGATTGGAGGTGCCGGCAAAAAATGTAATTAACAATCCTTTCAAGGTGGCCTGAATCTCGTTAACCATTCTCAGAAATGGGAAAGATCTCGAGGACAGGCAGTGTTTCGCAAATTCTATTTGACTTGGAGGAACAGCGAGCGAGGAATCAAGTAATCTGCAGCTTATCAAACGTATTGTTCCTATGTATCGTGCGGAACAAAGACCGATCTAAAGATATTCTTCTCGTCTCTTCTTTAA
>NW_006263354.1:281096-284275 GCF_000469605.1 Apis dorsata | reverse complement strand
AAAAAAAAAAAAAAAAAAAAAAAAAGAAAAGGCGAAACGCGTGAATTGTTCCTCTCGATAAGAAACGAGAAGAGCGAACGAACGAACGACAACAGATCGATACTCGATAATTGAATTCTGTAATAAACACATTTCAAAGATATCGTTTCTGCATAATTATCTTGTTACACTTTGCATTTTTTTGCAAGTTTAATAAGCTATTGAAATGCAAATTGCCTTTGACTCGCATACGTGAATATAATCGCGGTGATTAATAAACGGAAAATATAATGAAACGTTTTTGGATCGATTTTACATGCCAAACAAACAGCAAAAATGTCATGTAAAGTTAATTTATCGAATTATAAATTAACGGAAATTCACTTTAGCCGAAGCGAAAATAGAACCCGATGTAACAAATAACGTATAAATGCATAATCCACCAGTTAATAAGAAGATCTATTAATCTTAATTCTCTTCTTTTTGCATCTATTTTCACCTATTAAAATCTAATTCTTTATTTCGCCGATATATAAACATCCCACAGTAATGTTCGCATTAAAATTCACGATACACGAAGATACACCCCTGCAAACCACCGACGAAAGAGAAAATACACATCCAGATCGAAGAAGAAAAATAATAGACTTAGATATTTTTCGCGGATAATGTCAAACATCGCGTTCGACGAAGGCCTCATGAAATTCCAATCGAACCATTAACCACCTGATAACTCTTCCAACTCGTTTCACCCGCGGATATTCCCGGATATTCCTCCCCAACTTTCCAAATCCCTTCACCTTCCTCCTCGTAAATCCTCGCTCCAAGGCGTCACGCTCGTCCCACCCTCGTCATCACCCCCGATAATACATTGAGCGGTGTGGAAACGTGTCAGGTTTGGATTAATCTTCCATTGTGCCTGCGCGTTTCACAATTGTGCACTATCCGCGAAATTGCGCAACGACACCGACTTTCGTCAAACCGACTTTGAAAGGGAAGATCGTATGCGTGGGGGCTGCTGATACGCGCATAATAATCGAGAACGAGAACGATCGATCGATCGATCGAAGGACACGCGTAGGTCCAGTCCGAGAAACGAAAACGACCAAGTCGCCTTACCACGTCCATTTCGTTTCGAGGGTATCGAACAACCTCGTTTCGAAGGCCTCGAATCAATCGGGACAACCAACTTCCACAGATCCATCCCCCTCGGGAGGATATATCCGAAAGCAATTACTCCGCACGGAATCGAGAGAAACGTTCACACCTTCGGTGGAAGGTCGCGATCTTTCCACAGAAGGAGAGCGTTGAATTATCGACGAATCTTGTTATAAATATTTCAAGATCTAGATTCGTAAATTTTTTCCCTAACCCGTCGTGTCTTTGTCTCGTGTGTTACGACGCTTGGGATCTCTGCGATTTATGCTTCTACCATTCTCCCTTTTGTCATTTTAGATCGTTCTTTTATCGCGATACCTTTCTTGTTTTTTCTTGTTCCGGACGAAACGATTTTAGAAAGAAAGTTTTGAGAACTATCGTTGACCGTTCTTTTTATTTTTTAATATATATCGAGAAAACGTGTTTCGAATCTCATTTCATACTCGATAATTTTTTCCAGTACAAGTTGTTCGGGAAACAAATAAAACTTTGCCCGTAAGTTCGTTTTAACAACCTGTCGAGCGTTTTGTTCGAGCGTTCAAGTTGAAGAGAGAGGCTAGAACTTACCGACAACGGTGACGAGTATCAAGAGACCCAGCACCAATGTTCTGAGAATGATCGAGGCATCCGTGAAAACCAACCCGTCCGAGGTCGAGTTCCTCGTCTGGTTCACGTGTTCCTCCATTACGCGCGACGTAATGTATTCTCTATGGAGGCAGGCAGGCACTGTCAATGTCTGTCGATTATCATCTCTTCGAGAAACGTGGCATGGTCCAGCAGATATCAATGTCCAAAGAGGCGGACACTACGCGGTCCGTACGATGATTAATTCGTTATTGATATCTTAATAATAACGAAAGCGTGGTCGAAAGCGTTATCCCGTAACCTCGCCTTCCGTAACTTTGCCCGGGATCCATCTCGAGGACGATCGTGTATCGTCACCCTCGATCAATCGCCCCCCTTCCTTCTTAATTCGAGCGAGCCTGCAATATAAAAAGTTAAAAAAAATGTCAATTTATCGTGTATCCAATTTGTGTGTGAGAATAAATGGAAAGGAGAATCTGTTTGCCCCGTCCAACGGGGACTATATATTTTTCGTCGAGTTGTCTTTGGGAAGGGGGACAAGGGGTCGAGAAGGAGATGAACGAGAGGTATCCACTTTCAACGTGGCACGCGAAAACCGATGAAATTGGAGTAATCGATCGACAATTATTGGAATTGATGACTCCAACCGGTGCACTCTCGGTTCGATTATAAATATAGGAGAGAGAGAGAGAGAAGGAGGGGAGGGAAATTAAAGGGCAAAAAAAGCAGAAAGAGAGAAAGAGAGAGAAAGAGGCTCGTCCGCGATGAACAAGCATCATAAATTGCTTGTCGAGATCACGCGCGCTATATTTAATTTTTCGATAGACACGTTTCATCAACTCGAGCTTGTGAACGATCCCTGGCTTCCTCTGTCTAGATTCAATTGTCGCCCGAAATCGAATTAACGTTCCGTGAATTATCGTTCACAGATGGATTCTCGTGCGATCACACTTTTAAATACTTCATCAGACGTCCTACGTCCATTTTGTAGTCGGTCGGCCGCACGCGGAAAAATACCAACGCGTCGTGTCGCGAATTAAAGTGACGTCGATGGCACTGCATAGAGGGCAAAACAGAATGAATCAAGGATGGAAGGGGGAGGGATGAATCGTGTCGAATCGTGTCGAGAAATTTCCGCTCCTCCCAGAGACCGTTAAAAAAGTAAAGCGGATAAGAGTGTAAGAGAAAGAGAGAGAGGGTGGAAGAAAAAGAGCATCGATCAAGATTCGGCCATTTTCGCGGCCATTTGTCGAAAGAAATTTAACGCCGATTTCGTTTCCGAGGGAAGGTCGGTTCGTGTTTTCACGTTGAAACGAAAAAAGCCTCTCGTTTTCCTTTTTTTTATTTTTTCTTTTTCCCCTCCGCGATTGTTCATCGACCAACTACTCTTGCTTGACAAGACATTCGCTGCAGATGACGCGAACATGCGTATCATGATGAGTTTTCCTATGCCCTGA
>NW_006263354.1:279900-280824 GCF_000469605.1 Apis dorsata | reverse complement strand
AGAAATATATATATATATATATATATATATATATATACATATATACTTTATTACATATTTTTGTATATGCACGAATATTTCCATCAATATGCATACGCAATTTTTTTTTAGACACTTAGTCGCGTTTCGCAATTTCATAACTGTTCCCTGGATTCGTCAAAAAAATTGCCGGGAAACTCCGAAAATACCGAAAAACTCTCTTCAATTTTTGACGAGCATTGAATTTATTAAACGATATTTCAATCCTTCGTTAGAATCGAATCGACGATAATCGCTTCTTTTATCAACGATCGACGACATATGCGAAACACTGGCCAGCGATTAATGCCCGAACAGTGCTCGAGAAATAATTTGAACGGGTCCGCTATTCGCAATTACCGTCGCGTTCGTAATGAACGCGGGGGAGGGGAAAAAATAAATTTCAATTAAAACTCGTTTCGAAGGAATTCATCAAACCTGGTCCTTCCCGTCGTTTCCCCCGCATCAATTTCGCGGAGGGAACAACGTCGAGGATGACTTTCACCAACTTTTCCGACTTTCTCTTCGCCCATTAATGACACTCTTTCTCTTTCTCTCTCTCTCTCTCCTTTAACGACCGACACCCATCCCTCTTTTTCCCCCAGGATCTTGACAATCCACGGATCATTTATAACCATAAGAGGCTTTTTCGAAAGGGTCAATACGAATCTCGTTCCGGACAAATTATCCTTGGCTCTGAAAATAACTCGATTTGTTTTTCGTTGCACGCGTGTGGGAACACACCAAAGCGACGAAACAAAGGTATCCGCGGAATCGAGCGTTGCTGCAACCAGTTGTTCGAGACGCAAGGGAGGGAGCTGCTTAATTGCACTATTGTCCCAAAGATGTCGTTAATCGAATAAAGTAGCAACTCTGGAAGCGAGTATTAATTAATTTATTCGGCGA
>NW_006263354.1:275210-279843 GCF_000469605.1 Apis dorsata | reverse complement strand
TCGGCTCGAGAGCTCTCTTAAATATTAACGAGCCGAATCCACTAACGAAAATGAATTATCGAATCGTAAATGATTCTTTCTCCCCAGAATCGGCGAGGATCCTAATAAAATTCTCCCAATATAATGCGTACGAAATTAACGTCGAGACAAGGGGATAATCGAATCTGGAAAATGCCATAGAAATCCATCGGCTCGAGAGTTTCACCGCTAATGAAAATGAACGTCTCCGCGTGAACGACGATTTCTTTCCCCACCGAGTTGTCTGATAAAAATTCTCGAATAATCATGCGCGCGAAATTAATCAACGAGGCGAGGGATCGAATCGAATCCGAAAATCCCTTAAAATCCATCGAGAGTTTCTTAACTTAAAAAATGAAATCGTCGCGTGAACGATTCTTCCCACCCTCCCCTGTTGTAATAAAATTCTCGAATAATCTTTTGGATCGAATTTGGAAATTCATTCGAAAATCTACCACGATTATCCTTTCAATCGCTATTATCCTAGCTTATTAACGAAAATATATATCGTTGCAATTTCGAATCGAGTCGAGAATGGCTTGAAACAATCAAGATTTCCATTTCAATTTCCATTTCCGATCAAATGGCTCGGGCACAAAGGCAAAACGAGACGGTTCTAATCGAAATCGTCGATCGAGTAATGATTATTATTCGAAAACTGGAATTTGCCGGGGAAATTTGGATCGAATTAGAGATGGTTGATGGTTTTAGATGCGTGGGCGTTTCTAAGCAGCTTTGAGCGGGCTTCGAGAGGCGGCTAAGAGGCGAGCCAGCCCTTAATCCGCGGATCTCGTAAGCTTGTGTAAACGGAAAGTCCTCGGTCGAAGAGGAGGGAACTTAGTTACACGGGGGCTAATGGAAGGAAGCACGGGGCTAAACAATATGGGCAGCGACACGCTGATAAAGTTGGCCGGCCCAAGAAACGTAATTAAGGGTGCGGAAGTTAAGTTAATTTTGAAATACCGAGTTACTCGTGTCGTCGGCTTCGGCCAAGACCACCACCACCACGGCTCCAACTCGAACCCTGTAAATCAATTCGACGTGATCTCGGCGTGGCTCGACGTAAGTTCGAGCGTTGGCGCGACAGGAAAGGAAACTTTGAGCGAAAAGATCCCGATTCTGAACTGATTTTTGCGACATCCACCGCGATCGTTCGTTAAATTCGAAATTACTCGAATTTAATTGCAAGATGGACGTGGTTTTATTCAACCGCGTCGATAAACGTGACGGTTCAAATAGAGATTTTCGAAGATCACTGAATGTTCCATCGGTTCGCAAACAAAATTGTGATTCGAGTGATAGAATTTTATGGGGCGAAATAAGTGTTTCGAGACGGAGGAATGGAGGTTTCGAAACGATGAATGGACGGGGGTGTGGAGGAAGAGCGCTCGAAAGAGGAGAGTACTCGTGATTTTTGAAGTGGCCACGCCGAATAGAATAAGCACAGCGGATTTTATTTAATGATCACTCGCTCGAAGCTCGGTCGCGTACTTGAAATACGTGCATCTTTTTCCAAATTGATTGCAAGCAAAACGGTTGATTGCGGCCAAAATACGAATTAATGCAAGAACCATCGACTCGATGTATCGGGTCGTTCATTATCCGAAGGAACTGACCATAAACGATGAAACTTTATTTCCCACCCTCTTGAGAAACAAATTCTCCACCACCTGCCTCGCAAGTTTTAATTAAACGGGAAAATCGTGGCTCCGCGTTACGCCTTCATTTTCGAATTTTGCGAAATACTTTTTAATCCATTCAATTCGCGCGATCAGAGGTAATTTCAAACAATTTCTAATTACTTGCTCGATGTCACTTACTCGCTCACAAAAATGATCAAACTTTAAACTTAAAAAATTTCACCGATAAGTTCGTCGATAATATTTTTCTATTCGCGCGCGAATCGGCCGATAATCATCAGCGGAAAACGGTGGACGATTTCTGAACCGCGTCGCGAGATACGTTTTTCTCGCAAATCCATTAAAAGAATTTTCGTCGGGTCCCGTTCGATTTGAATTATGAAACAGCGGATGGAAAATCCTCGAAAAGCTGGTTGAAACGTGGCGCGCGTTATTGTCGCGGAACATTACAACCGGTCGCAATATTGGGAAAAAGAGGCGAAGCGAAACGAGGGGGGGGAGAGGGGGCGACTCGCGAGAAGTCGGAAGAGAAAACGGTACCGGTTGCTCTGTCCCATGAATAAAATATGAATCAACCGGGTGTGTGTGCCGTGTTTTTAGCGAATGAAACGCGGTTTCCTGGAGGGGCGGGTTTTCATTTCGTGTTACAGGGGGTGGGAGAGAGGACGCGTAATTTTTCATCCCTGTCAGGACGGGCATGGAGCGTAATAAAGGAAACGCGCGCATCCCCGTCGATTCTTAAATTGCGCAATAATTTCCTTTCGCCCTCAGCGTGGAAAACGAACGAGGAGGAGAATCAAACGGGTATTCCGTTTCCAGTTTCCAGCGATCGACGACGTGTCCAACGACCGTTTTGAACATTCTGAATATTCACGACGAGAGAGAGAGAGAGAGAGAGAGGGAGAAATTGAAGAGGATCGATTAAAGGATCGTTTCGAATGAATCGTCGACAGAAGATTTTCAACGTAAGAATCGGCCCCATTATTGTCCACCGGACGAGCCTTTCTGTGAAATTGAAATTGAAAATACACCGCGTCATCGTAGAAATGGATTGGATTTTCGCCGTTCTTTCCTTTCTTTTTTGTTTTTCTTCATAGGGAGCGGCGCAATTTTAAAGATAAAGAAATAATCCTTATATTTGTACCCGTTATATATCACGATCATCCGAGATTCTTAAAACCTTGTCGCGTAACGAATATCAAGGGCGGTATAATCTGGCGAACAAACGGCGACTCCACTCGAGCATCCTCTCCATTCCGTGAAAATCCTCCCCCAAAGAATATCCTTCTCCGTTCGGGATCGGGGCGAAATCGACTGTGCTCGCCTCTCGTATCGTTATCATTGAAACTTTTGAAAATTGTCAAACGTGAGTGGAAATAATCGTACATTATCTAATTTTTGACCGCATTTACATACAAAACAGCAAAGTTTGATCCGCAAGACAATATCCAGCAGAATTGTCGAGGCAGAGTCACCGTTTGTTCGCCGTTTCAAACTCCAAAATTGTCAAGTATAAGTCTAAATAACCGGTTACAATATTCAGCTAATTTGACCGAACGAATTTGCCCAACAAAACCTCAAACATAGAATCCCTCCCTCCCCCGTGGAATTAATCCCGAAGTTAAAGTCAAGTTAGCGTACGCTTGACCCGCGCCATTCAAACTTTAAAACTGTCAAATGTAATTCTAAATAACCGGCTGCAATATCGTATTCGACTAATCTGACCGCATTACACACACACACACACACACACACACACACACGCGACTACGAAATTCGACACACAAGATCCACAGAGCGTTCCTTCTTCGTCTTGCATCTTCATCTTGAAAGCAGAGTCACGTTGACTGACGCGTGGCCCTTACGCCACCATCGAAACTTTAAAATTACTATGGTGAGTCTAAATAAGATACGTATCCAGCTAATTTGACCGCGTTCACACATAAGACCGCAAAGTTTGTCGTTAAATCATAGGCAGACGGTCCGGGCAAGACAACGAAGGGGTGGAGGGGGGACAAGTCTCGCGGTTGTTAAGCGCATTCACCAAGAACTTAGTTGAGCAAGTTTGGTATCAGGAGGACGAGAGAAAGAGAGAGACAGAGAGAGAAAGAGAGAGAGAGAGAGAGAGAGAAGAGAGGGATGCGCATATGCACGAGAAGATAGGGGACGCGAAGTACTTCCGATATTTGCGACGAAGCCCGATCTTCGAAACCTGGATGTTTGGATTAAGATATCGGAGCTTATTTCGCGATACCACTCGTGAATATCGCGACCTCGTCAAAGATTTATTCACTTGATGTATAAACGTTAATACTCGTTCATTCGAGTCGAATTGGTTAAAATTTTTTGTTACGACTATAATAAATGGTCATTACGTATCTTCTCTTTCTCCAACGCATTCCGTTGTATAAATCAAAGACGACGGAGCAAGCAATCGCGTCTCGCGAGTCGTTGAAGAGAATTTTGGAAAATTTGCGAAAGAACGCGAGAATTTTTTTTTTTTTTAATAAAAAATTGAAGGCGAAGGAAGAAGATTAAATAGAAGAACCGAGAAGAATATTATATAGACGTGTATCGAGGCAATTTCGAAGCCTCGAGAGTAGAAAAATCGATCGACTCGGTAGGAGATTCGGTAATCCTCCGCGCCGAGCAGCGAGAACACCGCTTCTTCCGACCGGGTGAGAGAACACCGAGGGAGAAAACGATTTATCGCCTCCCGGCCGCTTGTATTTCCACTGTTCCTCTCTCATTTCCCCTCCCGGATCTCCCGAACGTGTCATGACGTCGCGTGAAATTTCTCGCTTTTTCTAGATGCGGCCACTATTTTTTCGCCTCTTTCGGGCGGAAAATTTCCTCGTTGGGGGCTCGTAGACTGGTGGCTATTAGCCGAATTTCAACGATAGATCTGCAGTCGGTTGGTGAAAAATCGTCGAGTATCGGTGCCTGGATATCGGTGGATTAAGGCACGATAAATC
>NW_006263354.1:272621-275017 GCF_000469605.1 Apis dorsata | reverse complement strand
TTTTTTTTTTTTTTTTTTCAAACGATTAAGAAAACGCGATGGAACAACGCGTTGGATGGGGAAGCGAGATAAATCATCGCGTTACACAGAAAGCGGAAAACTCTATGACGTCGCTGCCTAGAGAAATTTTCAACGATTCTTTCGAGATTGGACGAATTCCAAACACAATCATCGGGAAAGATTCATCGCGATTTTACCATAATTTTACTGCGTTAAATTTAAGGGAAAGAAGTTTGAGTACCTCGGTATTTTCAACGATATTTTACGAGCGAGGCCACGGCCTTTATTTTGCCCCACATTATCAACGAATTTATATTTCAAAGAATCCTCTCCTCCCCTCCCCACTCCTCCTTTTCGCACCAATTTATATACACGCGAAAACGCGCGATTTATTCGATTCAATTTACTCCTCCAACAGTCCCGTAAAGTCGCGTTAATGCGATTATAATAATGCATCCTCGGTTCCAAGATTTATTCATACGCAAAATAGTAGAGCGCAGACGTTCCATCCTAGATACGTGGCTCCCACGTTTCTGTGCCGCGTACGTGTTTCAGAATGTTTTATAAGCGTTGAAAGTAACTTTGATAAAGATAGAGAGGGAGTGGAAAATATCTGGAAAAATCGCGGAGAAATTACATCCGCGATACTAATGCATCCGATACGCGGAGAGAAATTGCACCTCGAACCATCGCCATTACGGCGGGGATAGAATATATAACCCGTTCAATTCTTCGCGTTTGACTTCATCACTTTTGATTACATTGATGTACGGTTTTATTTACCTCGATCCTCGTAGAGAAGATCTTTAGATCCAAAGAGGCGGTGCTCGATTCCGTTCGTTTCATTTCACAGATCGTCTCGACGATAACAAAGTGTATGATACTCTTTATTTAGAGATCGATCGGAATGAAGGGAGGAAGAAAGGAAGGAAGAAGAAGAAGAAGAAGATAAAAAAGAGTAAGTTGCCTGCTTCGGATCTTAGATTATAATGACAATTATATCGGATTGTGTTTTCAAAATCCTTGAAAATTCGAAATTCCTTCGGGGGAAACGATGGAAGAATTCTGACGACATCTTCCATTTCTCGCTTCCAATCGATTATTAATTAACTTTAATGCAATGGATCTTGGCTGAAATATATCCTCGTTCATAAGTTTCCAAGGTTTCCTACTTTCCGAGCCTTATGATACTTATTAAAATGGATTATAATAAAATATTTAATAAACAAGCGTCTACTTGGATGAACGCCTTTTGAACTTGGCTTTTGTAATTACGACCGGTTCATTTACCCAAAATAGTATCAAATATCCCCCTTGCTCGTGGAAACCAGTGTACCTATATAATAAATTCAACCCCGGGTTGATATTCTTCAACCCACCCCCCTATTCGAGATACTTGACGTAGCAGAAGAAGACCGAACGTCGAACAGAAGCTCTCTGTTTACTTAATCATCAAGATTATGCGCATAAATTAAACGACACACGCTTTATCCACCACCATCACCGCGATGCGATAAGGGTATTAATAGAGCAGCCTAAGTACACAATGGTTGCAGTTTGGCAAGCGTAACGAAAATTGCATCTTCGTACGAGATGACACGAGAGGCAAATCATCCTATTTTTCAACCATGATTCATCCTAATCACGATTTATTCTTCACGGATCGATTAAAATATCCTCGATTCGACTATTTCTTTCGATCGTTTATAATTCAATAATTTCGATCTAGAGAAAATTTTCACGTGACCAATCATGGTATAAAATAAATTTAATTTCTAATCTTTCCGATAACCAAGAAAATTTACAGTTGTAAGATAATTGTTCGGATTATTTTCCACCTCTATTCTTCAAATATTATCATTTCAAATGGTCCAAGTTTGTTCACGATAAGGTATAATTCAAGTTAGGACGATATCTGAATCCCGAATCGATGGAATTATTATTAAGTGGAAGTCGTAAAGGTTGGAGATAAATGGAACTTGATGTGTAATTGTTAGTATTACTTCCCTCTTTCAATTTCACGGTGGAAGACAATGGAAGAGACGGCGAGAGCGAAGAAAGGGAGACGCTGAATAATCAGAGATAATCAAATGATACCGAATTACACGCGGGATCACAAAGCTCCTATCCTCTTCCTCGTCGGAGCGTAAGATGTCGCCTCTTCTTCTCTCGCTTCTCGAGAGTTAACTTCGTAAAGCCTTCGTGTGCTCGTATTGCTGTAAGCGTGAATGAATGGATATGTTCGTACTTTCCATGACAGGGCTTGAATTGTGACTGTGCAAACAAAGATGTACAGGTTGATCTGCATTTAAATGATCAAAGTTTCTCGAATGGCTCGCTACGAAGCGGGAAGCATCCCTTAATTCGTCGGATAAACGCGGTATTACCAACATCTT
>NW_006263354.1:268260-272458 GCF_000469605.1 Apis dorsata | reverse complement strand
TTTTTTTCCTTTTTTTCTTCTTTTTTTTTTTTTTTTGTTTTCTTTTCCTTACAGATTATCTCTCCGCGGAGGAAAATTTTGCGCGAGAGACGAGAGAAAAGAAAAAGAGGAGAAAGAGACAAAAATCTCGACGCAATCTCTTCCCATATTTCTTTCGAAGAGATTCAGGAAGGGAAAGTAACCCTCCGTAAACTTTATCCTTCGGGAGGATATCAATCTGTGAGAAATTTGTATCAAGAAGCACGTCGCGTAACAAACGTTTACCACGTCGAAACCACGCCGCCACGCTTTTCCATCCGAAGAACCGATCTCATGCCGGTGACAGTCGCTTCCGTTCAAGGGACAAACTCGCCTCCCATAAATTGGCCAAAGTTTCTCCCCCTCCTCCTCCCCAGTTTTTGCACGGAAACCGCTCAAACTTTCACGAGAGCATAGCTATCGTCGTAATTTCGCCCAACGTGTGCGCTCAACGACGACACCCGTCGACATCCGACATCGTCGTTGAGAAATACGATTCCCTCGAACAATTATCAAAAGATCGCAACGCAAGAATCATTCCACGTAAACTCGAATCGACATTCTTTCAAATGCAAGTTGGCGCAAGTTTTTCGAAACTCGACAATTTCGCGGACAGCGAAATACGCTCCCTCCTTTTTCTCCCCCCTTTAGAGTTCGTCGCCCATTCCGTCTAAATTTAACCCTAAACCGTGGAATTTTTAATACCTGCTCGTGGCCCTTAATCAAGAGAGCAACGCGGCTCTATCCCCGACCGCCGCAGAACGAGTCCAGGAACGGAGGAAATGGCCTGGATCCCGTCTAATGAAACCCGGGCGAAAAAGCGTTTGCTTTTTCTCGCACCGAGTCTCGTGGCTTTGGAAAAAGGGGGAAAAAGAGGAAGAAGAAAAGAGAAAAGGAAAAAGAGCTTCGTCTTTGCGTTAACCGTGACCACGACGAACCAGGATGTACACAGAGAGAGATACAGAGAGAGAGACACGCCTGTTACCGTCACATTATGTAATTAAAAAACTACGAACGATACACGCTTCGTGAAACAAACTTTGTTGGCCTTGTACAGTCCTGTTTCCTATCCTCGACTCGTTTAATAATTTTCCTTTTTCTTTTTTTCCCCTCACATGGTGATAAAATTTTATCCCTCCTCCCCCTCGATAACCCTGTTCTTGGATAAGAAAAAAGAAAAAGAAGGAAAGGACAATTGTGCGAATTTATTTACCTTCTATCTATCTATCCGTCTGTCGAGGAATCGAAACGAGAGGAATCGAGGAAAGAGTTAACTCGATCAAGAGGAGCCGAGGAAAATGTCTCTCCAAGGGGACGTTTCCCGGGGAATTTGTATCTGTATCACGTTACGTTCGATGACGATTCGTTACGTACGGTTGGTTACGTGTATTCCATCAGGAAGCGTAATTCGATTAAGAAGTCTCAACTAGATCGAGTCGAAAATGGGCATCGACGAGGGGGCCTGCGACGGGGCTGTCTCCATCTCTTGGATAATAATAAAAAATTCAGCTTCTTATCTACGTGCCGCTTACCGGTCGAATATCTCACGGATGGAAGGAAGCTAAACCTCTCAGAGATTCGGTTCAAATATATCTGGCGACAGTGCAGGCACGTACGCTCTATACAGTTTTTGTCCGGTTACGTGACCGAATTATGAAGTATCGTTTCAGGGGGGAATGGAAAGGGAAAGAAAAGAAAAGAAGAAAAGAAAAAAGAAAAGGAAGAAATATTTCATTTGCATGCTGACGTTTTCCAACGTCTTCGTGGCCAGACTGTTCCATAAGTAATCCCCGCACCTTTCATCTGCTTTTGACATTCGAAATACGAGGATTTATCGTTTCAAATTTTTTTGCGAACAAGATAGGACAGATTTATTCCTCGTCGAATATTAAATAGATATGTATATATATATATATGCATATACTTTGATAACAATGGTTCCTCGAGGAAGTTATCGAAAAGAGTTTTCGACAGATATTCGAAAACTTGTTGCCTTCGAATGCAAGATGAGGGGAGAAAGGGTAACAGCTTTTCTAATCGCGATTAGTTCGTTGGAAAATTGAACATGGAGGGGAAAATCTCTACTAAAAGGTAGAATGTAAAATCGTGTCGAAAAAGAAAGAAGCGTGTAACGTTCGTGACAAGTTTAACGGTAAATTCGCGAATTTCGTTGAAAAGAGTCTCGATTTTCTGTTTGATAGCTAGGTAAACGATCTAGCTCCGATCGAACCTAACACGAAAGCACACGATCGCCCCTGTCGGTACGATGTTCGTTGCATCGTTGTTATCGCCATCCACAGGCGCCACGTATAATTCAATTTTCGCCTTTGGTATTTCGAGAAGCTGGCAATTCGATGATGAAATCTCGGAATATTCGCCGAGATTCTTACCTATTCCCCTCTATCGAGAAATTGTCAACGAATCGTACGTATTCTCGGAAATTTTGACAATTAAACCGAATGATAAACGCGTAGACAGATAGATGGAACTACGATAATTGAAAAGTTCAGGTAGAAAAAAATTTATATTGAATTTTTCGAAGGATCTAAATGCAATCGGTGAATCGAAAAGGGAAACATTTCCGGTTAAAAGCTAGCTACTAGAATCCATATTGTTGGAAAGCTTTTTTTTTTTTCCGGATTGAAAGCCGAATCGTGGGATAATCGGCCAATGGGGATTATATAAAGTTAACGTTTGCTTTTAAAAATTGCCCTTACCTTGATTCCCAACACGCCGATAAAATTCCATTTCCCTCCGTTCGAAACGTTCGTCCAGAAATCCATCGCATCGATCAAACTACCACCATTACCGCTACTTTCAATTTATTTCTCCCGCGCAATAAATCGTAATACTCGTTATTCCTAGATTAATCTCCCTCGAAACGGTTTCTTAGATTCTTCCTCCTCTTCGAAGATTCTCTTTTCTCCTCGGGGGTGGGGGGAGGGGAAAAAAAGATAAAGGAAAGCGGGGACACGTAGTAAAATCGAGAAACACGTACGAAACACGATCCTTCCGTCCGCGAACAACGTTTAAACGACGAATGGAGGAGAAATAGCGGCCACCGGTTGAAAAGCCGGTTTGTTTGCAAAAGCTTGGTCGGCTTTTCTTGCTCGCGTCCGGCCTCGTGTCGACACCAGCCGATACCAAGGGCTAAGGAAAAACTGGTGACTTCGTTACGGATGCTAATGAAAGGGGATCCGCGACAATTGAAGCGGATTTGCTCGGGTAGTGGGGTGAACGGTGGAGGAACACGATGAGAGACACAAGAGGGAAATAGGTTTCACGCGTTGCACGAGCCGATGTGTTATGGATTAATCCATCGAGCCTTCCATTGTCTTCCCCGATTCCCCAACTGGAGAAAAATGGAATTTTTAATTCATTTTCACCGTTGCCCCGCCATTTTATTCCATTTCGCGCAAGTTTTCCGCGAGAAATTAATAAATTTGGGGGACGATACAGTTCGAATATCTTTTATCTTCCTTCAACCTGTCGTCAAAACGGTCTATCAACTCTTGGTAAAATTATTATTCGAGTCCAGGTTCCGGCGCGTGATCGAAATTTCGAGCTCAAATACAACGGAGTCTATTTTCCTTTTTCTTCTCTTTTCTTTCTTTTTTGCTCTTTCTTGCTCTCTTTTCCTTCGAACGAAAACGGAAATCCCGGTGTTAACGTGTGAAAATACGGAGCGAGTCTCGCGCCTCCAGTCTTCTCTCCTTCTCTATTTAATGCTTAATAAATCGAAAAGAAAAAAGCATCGAACGCGCCGCTCATGACACGCTCTCGAAACTAGTCCAAATTCTTTAGAAATTTCGTATCCCGCGAATTTTCGTGGCGAATTTTAAGCCGATTCGCATCCGCTTATATAATAAACTCTCTCTTCGCATTTCCCTTTATTCACACTTTAGAAAACTAGCGCGGAGTGCACGCGGGTTATACATAACGTCAACGTCAAAGGGGGAACAAAAGAGCGCAATTAAATTTCATAAATTTCCCGTCTCCCGTCTACCAAAAAACGAAGCAACGAAGGGAGCCGCAAGGGGCTCGTTCAAAAGGATCTTGAAACGAACGAAACGTATATACGTCGCGAATTTCTCTTCGGCCAACAACAAACGGGAAAAACTTGCTTTGTTAGGCGAAGATGGAAATACCCGCGACCGGTCCGCTTCCAGCAATAACCGGA
>NW_006263354.1:261175-268093 GCF_000469605.1 Apis dorsata | reverse complement strand
CGTCCCACGGCCGCCGTTCCCTCACAAAAGAGAAAACCGGCGGTTGCAAGGATACAAGAGGAATTAAGTTGTCGTTTCCCCGGACGCAGGGTGAACCAAGTTCCGCGAAGATGAAATATTCATAGGGCGGCGATGGAAGGACAACACTTTACATACGGAACGTTGTAACGTTTGGACGACTTTCCGTTTTTTTATTTCTCTCTCTTTTTCTTTGAAAAGTGAACGAAATCTCGAGCGGGCGAGGTGCTACGATTTTTCATCGGGAAAGGGAAGGGAGATGACAAATCGCAACGCGGTTCGACGATGGACACGTGGACGTGCAAGTTTTCGCAAGTTTCGAATTTACTTGTTCGATGGAATTTCTCTCTCTTTCGATTTCCTGTCGTTCGTTCTGTTCTATTCGCGCGGAATCGTTGCGAAAGGGTCGATCAGCGGCAATTATTGGCCGCGAAAGAAAACGATCGAGTTTGGCGATCGAATCGATCGCGCGTCCGCTCGATCCATTTCCGCTAGGAGAGTGATTATTTCTTCGAAGGGGAAGGGTTAGTTTTTCTATTCGGCAACAACAACAACAACGTGTGGTCCGAGTTTGTTACTCCCGACCTCGGATAGTGGATTTTGAACGCGTCCAATTTTCGTAAGCGGGGGAGTAAAATGTTATTTTGGGACATTTGCATCGACCTAACTCGAATTGGATAAAACGAGTTTCGAGGATTTCCCACCTCGAGCAATACCGAAATTTGCAGGAAGCAACAGGATGAAAGGGAGGAGGGTGAAATGTGGATGGAGAAAAATATGCGACCGAAGCTGTGCAAGCTAACGGAATTATATTCAAAGGAAGACGAGTTCTCGTGAACTACTGTCGCAAACTGGAGAGTCATTTGTTTTCCACTTCGCCCGTCGTATTGTGTATCCGTTGTTGTGGTCGCAATCCATTTCATAATTTAATTTTTCTCGACCGATACATAAAGAAAAAAGAAGAAGAAGAGAAAGAGAGAGAGGGCAACTTTCCCCCCTTGTCCCTCTCGCAAAAGTACTCGCCCGCCTTTCCATTCGTTCCATTTTGTTAGTCAGTTTCTGTCGAATCGATAAACGCATAAATAACCCAATCATAATAAAATATTACCCGTTTGACCAACTTATTCCATTTATTCGAGCAAATCCGCCTCGGTCCACTTGTCTTCATCGCGACAGCGTTTATTTCATTCGTCGAGCAAGATTGCCTTCTATCCCTTGTTCGATCATAATTGTTTCATTCTACTTATCCCATCAAGCGTGCCTCGTTCTACTCGTCCAATCATAACATTTATTCTACTCGCTCTACTCGATTACACGAGTGTTATTCATCCGACAGCGATTTCTCTTATTACCGTGGTGTGGTTCGCCCATCCCGTCGAGTGAAATTTATTTATTTGCAAATTGGCGAATTTTTTCTTCAACAATATTTTTTCTTACACCTACGTTTTTACTTCAAATGTAAAAAAAAAAAACCGCGTTTCGCGCGGTGTACGCGCGTACGATATGCATATGTATCGACAGCAATCGTTCAAAAAGAAAATACTTCACACTGGAACTGCGATCTATCGATCGATGCGAGAGCTACCAGGGCGATCTATCGAAAAAGGGACCAGCATCGACATCTGTCGGCGGAAAACACCTGTCGACGGGAAAATCTACCCCACAAAAGTGTTGTTAGAAAACGAAAAAAAAAAAAAAAAAAGGAAAAAAAACAGAAAAGAAAGGAAAGGAAAAAAAAGGAAAAAAAACAAAAAAGAAAGGAAAGGAAAAAAGAGAGGAGGAGGGAGGGGAGAAAAAAAAAAGAAGAGGAAAAAAAACTTGTCAGAGAGAACTCTAACTATCGTCAAACTGGCTCGACTCGCCAGGTTTGAGTTGATCGCCGCGGCGAAACGATACGTTCTTTTATCTTTGAGCTCTGCTCCCTCCATGTGGCCCTTCACGGGGATTAAAAAGTCGTAAAAGAACGTTCACAGAGAGGCACTTGGCGCCGGTGAAACGCGGAAAAACACGTAGAGAGAGAGAGAGAAAGAGAGAGAGAGATAACTGCGGGCGATAAAGGGGCGAAAAAAAGGGGGCCAAAGTGAAAGAAAAGTGAAAGAAATCTAAAACCTTCTCGTCTTTTCCAACTTTTCTTCCTCAACACGAGCGGAAACGGTGACGATCCATCCTCTTCCTGCTCCTCTTCTCGTTTTTCCAGATTTCCCCTCGCCGCCTAGGAATCTTCATTAAATTCATGTCATCCCCGAAAACCACTCGATTCAATTAATTCAACCAACGTCCCCTCGTAACTCTTCCGTTTAATCGCTCGTACCTGTTCGATAAGAATCGAAACGACCATGGGATATCCATAGTTGGCGAATATCACGCGGATATATCGATTCTCCCTTGCGATTTTATTGCACCTTCTTTGGAGAATCGTTAAAAATATAAACCTTCTCGAGAATCGTTTCCCTTGTCCCAACGAAAATTCTCTAGAATCTCGAGTTGAATCTCGAGAAAGGAAAATTCGTCGTGCTCGAAAATTCAAAACTTGTTCTTAACTCTTATTAAGCCTTCAACGAGGCCTGAAAAATTCGATTCTTCTGAATTTCACGACGAGAGAAAGCGTGATAATCGAACAGGATCTATTCGCGGTGATCTTGCAAAGAATCTTCGTAAAAGGAGATAAAAGGCCAGGCAGGAAAACACGTGGCCGTGGCATAGCCATGTAACAGTCGAGGAAAAACTCATTACCCGGAACTCAAAGTTGAAATAAAAGCAAGAATGAGGTATAGAGGCAGAGAAAAAAATAACATTTTTCGTTTTTCAAAAAACATTCTACGTTAAGCGCCTGCATATACTCGATACGTATCTCGATATACACCCCCAAATAACATCTCGACCATCATAATCCTTAACAGAAAGAACGAGTCGACGAGTCTCGAAAAATTACACTTCCGGGCCATGTTGTACAACAACCGCGTCACGTTAACCATCGATTCTTGCAATAGAAATTTCCTGCAGGAACACCGTTCCTGGAGGACGATAAGACGTGGCTCTCGCGAAGCCAGCTCGTCCAAATTACGCCTCGTTCGAGCTGGGTTAATCGACCCTGTCCAGATCGGATCTGCTCTCCTTATCTAAATGGACCAAAAGTCTTTCAACGCGCGGAAGATAGGGAGCGTTGCTCGTATCTCGATCGACGAGTCAACAGATTCTCCCGTGGCGAACCAAATCACATAATGATTAATGGGAAACGAACGAACAAACAGGATGGACGCGTGTGTATTTTTCTCTCGATGGGGCCGGCGACGGTTCGTTAAAAACGTGACAATAACCGGTTGTGTGCGGCGTGACGTTGTCATTATATACTGGAGGAGGGGATCAAGCTAGAAATAGGACACCACGATCTCGAAAGCTTCAGCTTTTGCGTTGCCGCGTCGCGTTATGATGCGCAGCAATGGAATTAAACGGAGAGGCTTCCCTTTTTCTAACGCGTTACTCTTTTTCCCTCGTTTCTACGATGAAATAATGGTCAACGCTGTAATTCTTCCGTTTGTTTCGCGGAATAATCAGCGTTTCTCCGAGCGTTGTCGCTGTAGCAACTTTGAAAACGCGTGCATCTTGTAAAAAAATGTCAATAAACAATTGTTCGATTATTGTCGAATTTCCAAGATGCTTAAAAAAATTTATTTTGGTATTCTTCATCCGTGTGATGATAAAGTGGTATTGGTGTCGAAACGGATGAGGGGAGAAATTTCTCGATGTCCGGTTACGAATTCTTTTTTTTTTACAGATAATGGATAGATCGTAACACTTTGCGCTATTCCTCGATCCTTTTTCCCCCGTTTAAAGTATATAAACGGGGGATAAACCGAAAAGAGGGGTGCGAAAACACGTATCGCGAAAAATTTCGAACGTGAGTCGAGGGGATAGACGATACGAGGGGGTTGATGTAAATGGGATTTGATAAAACGTAGGCGAGATTAAAATGCTGCTCGGCAACTACTACGGAGATCTCATTTTTATCTTTGGAGGAGCGGAGGCGGCTTTTAGAATAATGAAACGTGAGCGGGTCACGTTCGATGAATGATCAACGGGGCGCTTTTGGAATCTTTGTGAAAAAAAAAGAAGAGAAAAAAGAGAAAGAGAAGTTCAACGAGCAAAGGTGAAGGTATCGAGTTTAAGAAATGTCTAAAAGTCTTTCGTATTCTTCGCAAAGACTTCTTTCGATATCGATGCATATACATTAATATACATATATATACAAGAAGCATTTCGTTCCTTCAAATTCCGTAGATTCCTCATATTCTAAAACGTTGATCACGAATTTGTTCTGTTATCAATCGAGAGACATCGATTTTCTGCGGGAATCTTGCGGCCACCTATTTGCGGTTAATTCGAAATGTCGGTGTGAACTTCTTCCTTTTCTCTTCTGCCTATCGACAAGATCGATCTCCGCGAACAACGACCCACGCAATAGCGACACAAAGGGCTATTGTACCGGATCCAAGGGTCGACGTTAGTTTTACCTGCAGCGACCTGACCCGGTAATCGACGAAACGCGATTACCGCGTTTCATGCACAGACGGCCCGATAGTTCCGCCTCCGTTCAGCCGGCCGATGGATTCCACTCCCTGCGGCTTGTTTCTGAGGCCAGATATCGATGCGAAACACTTGTTGGATAATATCAATCCTCTTAACTTGCGCGACAGATATAGGAAATATTTAACTAGCCAATTTATCGCGTTCATAGATCGCGATGGGATCTGTTCGATTGCGAAAGTAAGGAAAGTAACGTGTCGTTGAACTATTCTTTTCTTGATTCGTCACGAAATTATAATTTTCGTGCGCGGCGAAAATAACTTGTGGTGTGAAATAATAATTGGTATCGTTTTTTAATAAAACTCTCTGTCAATTTCTCGCAAAATTCTTTCATTCGTCATCCTTTCTCGCTCGAATTTTAAACGCGTTTTAACGTTTTATCGTTTTCGAAGAGTTGTTTCGATCCTTGTCTCTCCTTCAAACAAAAGCAAATAATAAGTCCGTTCATTCGTATCCCTCGATATCTTAATAAATTCGAGAATTCGCGTTTGAGATTTAATTCTCTCAAGGAAAAATTGAGAGAAAATTCTTGGTGTATTTCTGCAACCGCCATCGAGTGTTTCGATTGAATATTCGGCATAATTTACGAGCTTCCAGTTTCATTTTTGCGCGAGATTCTTTCCATCAGAGGAAACGACTTTCACGTGTGTATATATATATATATATATCTATGCCGAGTGTGGTGCAATCATCCATGCGTACCGTTCCATTTTCCATTTCGAGAGAGAAGAACATCGATACAATCGAGCGTTCTGGATTAACATGCATTTTTCCCATCGAGGAATCCCGATGACGCGTATCGTGGTACGCGATCGTGATGATTTCGTCGAGCAATGGGTATAGATATATATTTTCCCCCGATATCGATAATCCTTGGATATCGTGGCCTGGTGATTACTATCCTGGAATTCGTCGCATTTTTCGACGCGATTCCATTGAGAAACGAGGAGGAACGCGATTGCTCCATGTTCGATGTTCCATCCACTGGTACACCACGGGCCAAAAGTTTCGTGTCACCGATTCGTTCCAAGAATTGAACGAAAGAGAGAGAGAAAGAGAAATAAAAAATAAAACAATCAGAATAATTTTTGTTAATTTGAATATCGAATCGAATTTGTAAAAAAAATCTATCAAAACGTAATAAAAATTTTTATCGCCCTTCATATCGAATTAATAAAAGATATACCTACAAGGCAATTTAAAAATCTATCAAAAATTCGAATAAAATTTTTATTCGAATTTTCAAACATTCCGTAACATTGATTTTTCGAATGTTAAATTGAAACTTTTATTGCCATGTGACTGTGCGAAATCGATATACAAAATAGGCTTCGTTCCAAACTTTTCGCTCGGTAATGGGATTCTTATTGGAAAGAAATATCGGAAAAATTGCAAGTTTCATTTATAATCCCTCGTCTTCCGATATCATTGACGGCTATTCATCGAAGAGATAAACGTAATGCCTCCCTATTAAGGGGAGAGAGATAGGGAGGTAGAGAACGGTTTAAGGAACCGGTCTCTGATCGATGGAAACTAGAATTCATTCCCAAGGAATCGTTAATTTCGAAATCTCATTATCGCGGCTAATCCTATTCGCAGCATAATGAACATAATTTTCCTTCGAATCGACTCGTTTCCAAGATATCAAACAACGGTGAACGCGCTTCCACCGGATATTCGCTGGTTGAATTTACCTTTGGCGGTGTGCTCGTTCGTCCAACCATTGTCCCTGATAAAGGTAAACCGCGTACGTAATTTTACACTTTCCCCTTCCTTCCTCTCCCTCACACATTTCGTTTCAAACGTCGAACAACTCACGCGCGCGATCGATCAAAAAAAGTTCAAATTTATCCTCTCCCCCTATAATTTATTCTTTTAACGAATTCGTTCAACGACGAATCACTGTATCGTTACCAAAAAAAAAAAAGAAAAAAAAACGATAATAGAGAAAGAAAATTCAAGATAACAATTTCTCGATCGAGTAACATGGAAACAAGTTTCGACTTCCTGTTCATTTTGTATTTTGTACCCAACTTTTCCAATATTTGGGGACATTTTAAATAAATCAGCGTGTGTAAGCGACTCGACTGTCGCATCACTCGGATCCCAGAATCGTTCCCCCGCAACTTCTGAAAGCGAACTTTCAAGCATGCTTTCGATTCGAGCAACATCTCCAATTTCGAACCGTTCGATCACGCGGTTACAAATTTCTCACAAGAACTTCCTATTCCTTCGACCGATTTCTTAACATTTATATAACATCGTATCGACTTCTTGATAATATCGTTGCTACGTGTACCGTCGTTGAATTCTTCT
>NW_006263354.1:250448-261104 GCF_000469605.1 Apis dorsata | reverse complement strand
AAAAAAAAAAAAAAAATATCTTAAAATATTTGTTCGATATAGAAGAAGAAAAAAAAAGAAAAATGGAAAAATGCATGGAATGGAAATTCGCGTATCGTATCAAGTCGAATCGAATCGAGTATTATTATAAGTAGGAGCACGCAGATATTCCACGTAACAAATAACGTAATTTCGTCCGATTGCATTGTCTGGTCTGGGAAAAATGGGAACGGCACACATCTCTCGACAAAGATTTTTGCATCCATGTTTTCAATTGTATTCGTACAGCCAGAAATCCGATAACGATGAAATTCTATCACCGGAGCTTATCTCCCCTCTTCCCCCTCCCCCCTCCCATATCTTTACGTCGCCGTAAAACTTTTGACTCGTTTATACCGCAACGATTGTAAAAAATCTCGCTCGAATATAAATTCGAACAGAGAAACGGATAAATATATCGTATCGATAAAATATTCCCATGAAATTTCCCAGGAAAAAGTACAAAGACGTTAAAATTCCTCTAAATACAAATCGAATTATCGTAGAGTCACGCGAATCCACGCGATCGGTTTAATAATCGGTTTTCATCCGCTCTGAGAATTCCTCCTGCAAAGGGGAGGGATCTGTCGTCTCGTAAATCCATTGCGCCCGTGCAATGAGCGACGAGCGATAATATCGAAAGGTTCGTTTTAAAAAAGATCAAATTTAAAAAAAACGGGCAAGCGTCAAGCGTGGCCAATCAAGCGTGAGCTCGCGTTACGCGGACGCGAAACGATCCATTAAACGTTCAACTCGTTCGTCATGATGTTCAGCCATTATTTTTTTTTTTTTTTTTTTTTTTTTTTTACCTTCCTAAACGAGCTAGCAGGTAAATAGAAGGGAAGTGATAGTTGACGAGCGGCCGCAATAAAAATAAATCAGCTCGCTGCGCCTATAGGGATGGATCGTCGAGTGTTACAAAGGGTTGAAGTGTCGTGGCTGTCCCCGTGGAAAATCGCGAGGGAAAAGGGAAAAAGTGCAACGAGGCGAGGAAAGTTGACGGATCCCTTTGCGAGTTTGTTTCTCTTCTCTCTTTCTTTCGTGGAATACCACGCTTTCCCCTCCTCTCTCTGTCTCTCTCTTTCTCTCTCACTCCCCCTTTCCAAGAACCTCACGATGAATTTATTATTTACGATTCTAAAATACCGTTTCCTTTTCCTTTCTTTTCTTCTCTTCGGAGTGAGAATTATCCCTTTGAAGCCCTTCCAAGAAAACGGACAGAAAGCTGGAGATTTCGATCTTAATGAACCACCAACTCCGCAAATATTTCCGCAAGTATTTCGATTCCGCCAAGAATCCTTTTAACGTTTAATCGATCGCGAAAGTGAATTCACGAATTCGAATGTTTCTCACCACGAATACTTGAAACTTCCTTGATTTTTTCTTTTACATAAACGAAATTAGGAGAGATGCCACGCTCGAGAATGGAGATCGGTCCAAGTGGACGTTGTAACTATTCGAAACTATTATCAGAAACGATGGAACTTGGAGATTCTACGCAGACGGGGGAGGAAGGGGTTCTCTCGTTCCTTTTTTAGGTAAGAAATACGAAGGTCCAAAATGTCGGCGCCGCACGGTCTACGACGTATAACACTAACCTCTCCCCAGCGACAACTAAACACCAAACTTCTCTCCTCGCGACGACACGACGCATTGTTTACTATTTCCCGACTCATCCTCGCCGTTAATGAAAAAGATCCTCGTTCCAATTATTCCCAGTGATATATTATTGTTTCGCTGACAGGATTTATGAATTCTTAACAATCAACCGTTTCGAAAAAGTAAGTAAATTCTTGGCGCCACGGCGGAAAGACGGGAGGGAAGGTCGTATCCCTCCCACCTTATATGGCATACATCTTACAGTTTCTAATAAATTCTCTGCGAAAATATTTGTTTCCTTCCTCCTGTTTCCTTCCTCTCGACGTGATTCTGTTTACCGAACTCCGATCTTACGAGAATCCCGCCGGAGGAAATTTTTCGAGGGACAATTCTGCTCGAGTTGCTTTATTATATCGATACGTTGATCGATATGTGGCGTCAAACGGGGGCTACGGGAGGTGTGGTAAATTTTTATTCGTTAATAACGAGGATAACGCGAACAACCGATTTAACCGTCGGGCCATTTGGCCGGAAGCGGAATAATCGGCGTTAATTAAAAGATTCATCGTAATTACGTTGCTCAAACTGCACGAAACTGGTATTAATGATTGGCCGGGAAGCAACCTGGCACGCTCGGCTATTAATATCCCCGGCGGATCCCGATCAATTTTTTTGTTCTTAATTAATGCTCATTACCGTTTCCGCTCCGCCCACATTATAAACACATTAACTCGAGAACGCGAGAACGTTCGTGTTCTATCGGGGGATTCGTGCAATGAAAATCCATTCTCTCGATCCATTTGTTTTAATTCTTCCCCTCCCCCTCCTCCTCCGTGTGTTTGACGCCGTAATAGAAAAATATCTCGATGCAACGAAGAGGACGGGGGAGGGAGAAACGTTTTTTTCGAGAGATAAGTTTCGCACGGTGTACGGTTTATATATATATCTCGTGGAATCGAGATGAGGATCACGAAACGTTCATTCGATACTCGTTAACGCTTTCTCGCCCTTCTGGCCGTGTGATAATATGTACAACGCGGGGAAAGAATCGTGGAAACGTTTTATCTTTCAAAAGGTGTGCTTAGAGATCGTTTCGCGTATCTTATTAATTAACTCGGCCAGGAATCGGAATGAAAATTACGAAACCCATTGGACTCGTTAACGCGTTCCGTGTGTCGCAACGGGAATATCACCATTTTCAACCGCACAGAGAAAAAGAATCTTGGAACGTTTTGTCTTTCAGAAAAGGAAAAAAAAAGAAGAGGAAAAAAAAAAGGTGAGCTCAAAGAATGGAATTTTTTGCAGCGTGCACACGCTTCGCTCGTTGGCTTCGCGTTACGAAATTACGTTTAACGTGACACGAAAATGACACGAACGTTTTAATATTTTTTAATGACGATGACTAATAATAGATTTGAAAACAGGGTCCAAAGTTGATCCCCTTTGTTCCCCCTTTTGTGCATATTTCACATTTTCTATATTGCACAAGAGATTGAAATCTTTTTACATATTCGATCTTTTATTTTCTAATCGTTTCTATATCACGTCCATTCGTTAGAGAATGATTCGACGTAACGATTTCGTACGTACAAAGGGGATGAAATCGTTCGTTCTTTACCTAATGTTGCTAAAATGGTACCAGCCAAAAAAATCTGCTGAGAAACTTTGATCGACGACAACCAATTTCGATCGAAAAACTGTAATTCCTATCGAGATCGGCCAGCCAGGATCAATTTTTGAAAGGGTTTCGCAATATCAACCCCGTTCTCAGCTGACGTGAATTACACAGATATCAAAATTCCATTCAATAATTTCCTTGAACGCGTTCCTTCTTTCGTCCGAGTTTAAAAATTGAACTTGCCATCGAGTTGCACGAAATACGTAATTGTTATCCGCCAAGAAAATTATCTCGTGAAAAATTAACGCCACTCCCCTCCGCGTAAATATCCTCCACGAAGACCGGACTCCAACTTTTTCTCCCCGATATTTCACGCGTTACTGTCCGCCCAATTTGCCGCCGCTTTTATTTCGAACTTCCACGGGGAACTTAAATTTCAATTTAACCACCTCGGGATGGTCTTGATCCGGCCGGTGGAACCCGCTTAAATTTCAAATGAGAAGTGTCCCTGGGACACAAAGGCCAAGAGATAAGGCAGGGATGCTCCGACCACCGCCGTTTTCCCCTCCCTCCTCCAACCCCCCGATCGAACATCGACGCTGCTGCCATCCACCACCATCCACGAGGCGCATTTACAATTCTTAGCCCAGATCGCTCTGGAAGCGCATCTAATCACGCGCAGATATTTATCCAACGCGTTTTCCTTCCAAGAGGAAAAATTTCGTGGACGCGTAATTTTTTCGCCAGAATCACCAATTTATCTCTGCAATTCTTGTTGACACCGATAATTCTCCATCGGGGAGAAGAATTATTTATCAATAAATCGTTTATATTCTCTAACGAGGATATAATTGATTCTTTTCACCTCGTTTTTAATTCGTGAGAATGAAAATTTTTTCCGATTTCAATTTGTAGGAGTCGCCTCGTTTGTCCAGGATTTTTCGAAGATGATAAAAAAAGAAAAAAAAGGCGTGGATATATATTCGTCGCCGAGGGAGAAATTCTCGTCCCTCTCGAAGAACGAAATCTGGCCGGACAGCCGATAAGTCTCTCTCGATCCTAAATTGAATCTGATATTTCAATTCGTCGTGTACGTTATATACGCGTGGTGAAATAGGACGAGGTGAAAGGATTAGCGAAAGAATCGAGGAAAAATTCACTCTCTCGCGATCCGGAAGAAAAGTTTAAAGGGGATGATCCGAGAAAAGGATGAATCCCTTGGGTGGAGAATTAATTATCGTTCAAAATTTTAAACGGCGATTTCGAAATCGAATCGAATTTCATTAATTTCTCGCGCGAATATTCGGGCTAACGTTCATAGTCGATCGCTGGTGATGAAAATGAATCGTCACCCTTTCGATTCTCATACGAAGAGAACGAAACACCTTCCTTCTCCGTAAGACAATACCCCGTTGGATTCAATATTCTTTCTCGCAAAGCGAAACGTGACCCCTCGCGAAACGATAATTGATACTTTCATAATTGTTACCAACGATCGACTGTTCGCTGTTTAGAATTTATTAATCGTTGCAACCGATTCATTCTTTTATTCTCCTCGAATAGTAAAGACGAGTAAGACGAATCGTTAACGAGAAAAATATATCGATAAATACGTGGTTGGTATGCGATAAAATTTGTTAAAAATAAAATATATTTCCAATCGAATATAAAACCGCGAATAATTCTGAAAATTATTGAAAATATCCGTAATTATTTGGAATAAGTTTTGAATAATTATCGTTTCATCCGAGACGTCATTAATTTATCGATATTTGATATTTCGGAATCAGGATTGATAAAATGCAAATTGATAGGAACAAACGGTTGTTTGCGTTAAAGTGGAGATTGACCGTGTAAAGTGTGAAATTTCTGATACACGGAAATAATGACATCTGCCCGTTCGATCCTTTCGATTCGGGGCGGCGTTATTTTTCACTGGATACCCGGTGACCCGTAAATGAGGTAGAATTAAACGACTGCACAACCGCAACGCCACGATATTCGTTCGAATCAATTAATTTCCTGCGCTCGATGCGCCCCCGTTATACAGATCGAAACCGGATTCAAACTGAATTGCCGCTGGTGTTTTACTTTATATTCCCCGTTAAATGGACCAAAATTCGCGTATTCCAATTCCCAATTTTATTGTTTAACGAAAAAAAGGACATGGAAAACGCGCGTGGGTTATTGTGCAGCCCACACTCTGTCCTTAACGTAACCATGCGCCGAATAAAAAAAAAAAATTTCCACGGTATCTCCGCTTTGTTAAAATAACGGCTATTAAATATTATTAAATTTAAATTTTCCATCCCCAAAAAAAATCGACTAATTAATCGCATCCGAATGTTGACAATGGAAACGCGCTCCAGTTAACCGATTAATAACAATCCTCGATTTGTAAAGCTGCTGATTTAGCAGCAGTTCAATCCGAAACTTTTGCTTATCCAGGAAACACGGTTTGGTCCTCGTCGTCGTCGTCGTCCCTCGAATCAACCAAACGTTTCTCTTCGCTTTCCAAACGAGCGACTTTATCATCCTTTTGTTATTATTAATCACGCGACGATTTCTATCTTTCGACTGATCGAAAAATTTAGAGATCATTTCACGATACGAAAACTCTGTTTGGAAAATGTGCTGCTTTGTGAAAACGTGCGAAAGCAGGAAGAGGGAAATATATTCAACCCTGATAAAGTTGGGACGACGCGGTTAAAGCTCGTGCAATATATATATACATACATATATATTTTTTCCCCTTAATTAAGGTTTTAGCTTCGTGCAGGACAAATATTCCGGCTGATATATTACACAATCCGGGTAGAGATCTTGCCGGTAATAGCCGGTAAAAAAAAAAAAAAAGAAAAAAAGAAAAACAGACGTTCCATTTGTACCACTTTTAGCGGCAGGAGTAATAAAGCTTCGACGAGCGAGTAGTATGGAGCCCGCATTTGTCAGGCATCGTCCTCCATCCGCAACCCCATTCTCCTTAATACAAAACTGGCGGCCCCGGGGTGGTATCGCGTGCCAGTGACAAGTGTTACGAGTTCGCTACCTTTCCCCCTACCTCGCCCTCGAGACAGTCCAGAGGGATATAATCGCTTCTCAGATTTCGGTTGGACCGAAATTGAAAATTTTCGCATCAAACCGTCCCCGAATTCCGTAAATCATTTGGATTTATTATCGCGTAAAAGGAAACAACAGAAACAGTTTTAAGTCTGGTGTTGCGGGGACGAAAATTTTCCAACCTAAGGATCCTATTTATCTTGGGGGAAAAGCCTTTCGATAAATTGCAACTACGTTCCATATACGTGGGTAATGGGTAATAGAACTAAAAAGGGAAGGATTTTCCTACACGGTCGTGGAGAACGGTTGCGGTCCATGCGGTTTCACTCCCCTTTCAATTATCACGCGACAGGGATATTTTCAACTTAACGCCGCCACGTACTCGCGTTCCCCGCGGCACACGACAGGCACGTTTTAACGAAACTTGGTCGATCCTCGGCAGTAAACCCGTGCCATCCATTTTCTTCCTCCCTATTACTTAGAGAAACTTAAATTAGATTCGCACGGTTTAACTTTTCGGTTTTGACTGTTACTCGGGCGCCACTTGCGAACTCCAAAACAGGAAAATCCGGTTGAAAATTATGGCAAACGAAGGGGCTTCTTGCCCCTTGACGGGGAAACGGCGGAAAGGAAATCTTCTACTTCAGGATTTCGGCCTGCGAACGATCTCGAGAGAGGGAGAGAGAAAATTATGCGAAGACGGAATTTCGGCGCGCCAAATTCTTCCATCCTGAGATATGCACATTCTAGATAACAACCGTGCACGCCTAGACACATTTCTTTCCACCAAAGAAATACGGCGTTGCGCAACTCGTTCCCATTCCCCTCCCTCGTTGCGCTTCGTGAATTTTACAACGCCACCGTTGTTACCTGGCCACTTGGTTAGATCTTGGAATACGGAAGACGCGTGGTTTGCAAGTAAAGGGACGAGTCCAGGCGACCAGAGAATTGCAATTTCCACCATTTTCCCTCCAGAACCGTGGTGAATCTTTTATCGGGCTCCGCAAACAGTCAAAATCCTCCATTATCGTCAATAACGAGTAAATACGAAGGGAGGGGAAACGTAAAGATCCGTGTAATTTCCGGTACAAAAACACGACTCGACTACACTAACTGGATATAATAAATCCCTGTTATAACCGATGCTCGCGGGTAAATAATAGTATAAAATCGAGTGATTTATACTATCGATGGAAAGCATCGGGTGTAACGAGTCGGCGTCAACCGATAAATCTCCATCTTAATATTTATTTAAACAGCCGCGAACACTTGATAACGGCAATACACGCGACACGATCGTGGAAAAAGAAGCGAGACACAGAGAGAGAGAGAGAGAGAGAGGTGGCACGGCGTTAACGTTTATCGCCCTCGTAAATTCTGCTGAATATCAATGAACGCAGCCGCAACTGCATCAGAATCGAATCGAGTCGTCCTCTTGTTTTCCATTCCACACCAACCGACGTTTTCTTCCGATACAAGAAACTGCACCCATCTATATCGACCCGTCTCCATCGATATCGACTCGATCGTATCGAAATATGGCTCGCGTTACGATATCTATTTGCAAAAGATATATATATATATATATCTTTTATTTGCTATTCGTCCTTCGAAATTCCCTCCACCCGTTCGACAAATTTAACGCGAAATCTTGCCTTCTCCCTCGAGAACAGGGGGTGGATTAACGAAGAGAGAGGGGATGGGGATGGATAAGCAAAGGAACGATGGTGATCGAATGGAATGATCGGAGGGAGGGAGGGAATTTTAGTTCGTTCGAAATTGAAGCGACGTTGAGGGTTCTCCTTTGCGAGTATAATTCGGCATTCGGCGATATACATCACGGCGCGCGACTCTACAGTTTCGATTCAGGGAACAACGAGCTCTTGATATCTCACCCCGCGCAAAGGGAGTGCTTTCCAAGAGTGTTTCCAAGGAATCCAAGCATTGGAAAAGTTTCAGGTCCCGGAGACGCGCCGTGTCGGCGTATCGGAAATCGGTTGTAATACGAAGCCGTTACAAACCGTGCGTGCAAACCCCGTCGACACCTGTTTCCACCCGCGAGTTTTGCTTCCCCTTCGTCGGCAGGAATTTCTAATATCCCCATACTTTTAAAGGATATTACACACTGTGTCTACTCTCGTATCAGGGAATACGAGAGATTCTCGTACGTTTAGAAGAAAATTAGGAGAAAGAATTTCCTTCCATTCCTTTCTTTTTATTATTTAACGAGTATCGAGACACGATTCGTTCCTTAACTCGACTCGAAGAGGAAATTTTAAATTAGAAATCGAGCGAAGGGTGAAACTTTAACAACGCGTCTAATCTTCGGAGAAGACAATTAAATGTTATCGAGGGTACAAGTACGTACAAGTACGGAGAACAACTACGGGGGCACAGTTGAAACACGATCTAATCAATCTACCTTAACCAGACGTTGATACATTGAAACCTGTGTCTTCTCTCAGCCTGACCGTACTATCCGAGCACAAAATTCTCCACCGTTTTCGTCCACGGCTCGTTGAATACGAATGAATCGCCGCCCCGTGCAGTTTAAATTCATTAAAGCACAAAGCTATATAACGGAAGCTGCGGTTTCTTCTGTGTATAATGCTTAACAACGGTACGAAACGGATGGTTGGTTTTACCGGTGGGTAAACCACGTCGAATGTAAATCAGGTTAGAGACGAAAATCTAACGTATTTTACTTCGTGATACCATAAATCATCGGATATCCTCTTCCTGTCATTCCATTTCCTGGATCAACTGGTCCCAAACTTTTTTTATACAAATGAATACTGCGGTATTTTTTCCACTTCATCAACGTGGTGTCCACCAGCGAAAAAGATAAGTAAATAAATGAATAAATATCTTGAGAGAGACTTGCCAAGAGAGAGAGAGAGAGAAAGAGAGAGAATTTCAATCTCTTAGCGTGCGAATACATTTGAGAGTAAAAAGTTGATCTCGCTCTGAATGCAATATTCACTTGCTGAGAAATTACTTTCGAGAGTTTTACCACCGAAATGGATTGATCTCGAGAATATTTTTCACCAATGGACGTTGCATTCTCGTAGAGAGTTTTATTTTTTCGCGAGTTATCCGAGTAATTTTCGCTCTCCGGAGAGAAATAACTCTCGAGAGAGTTCGCGAAAGTCTCCGGTGTCCTCTTGTATCTAATTCCTATAAACATGGAAAACTGAAGTTGAGTTAGAGAAGTCGAAGGAACGATTTTTCGCTTCGATAAAAACTGTTTCACCCGTGATCAAAGTTACTGAAGGGAGGAAAGAATAGAATTTATCTTACGAACATCCGATCGATAATCGAAGTTTTCGAGTTGACGGAGAAAAATCTGAAGATAGACGTTATACACATACATATATATGTTCTCGATGAAACAATTCCGTCAGTTCAGTTCCTGACAATAATTAAGAGACGTAAGAGGGACGACTCGTACTTCCTACCTCTTCTTCTACTTTCTCAAACTCAAACTTCGCGCTTTTCTCTCAGCATGCACATACTGCCCCGAATTTCGAAACCATTCAGACGCGTACCAACTTCTCGACGAAACAAATTCTCAAGCTTCTCTCAAACTTACTTTTCCCTATCTCTTCTTCCCTACTTCTTTAGACACTTGTCGCTTTTGTTTACCACAGGGGAAAATTCATTAAAGATAAGAGGTAGAAAAGTTTCCTCCCTCCCAACAGTGTGTCCTCCATTGTCCACCTTCTTCTCAAAGAAGAGCGCGTTTTAAAAGATAGAGGAAGATCGATCAAGAAACTTAATTACGGGAGCAATGGAATTGGTGCCGACTGGTGTTTTGAAGGAAACAACGAATCCGACATTTTTACGACTATTAACAATTTCCCGCTTTCTCTCCAGAATCAAACAAGCAGGACTGTCCTTTCTTGATAAAAAGCAAAACATTTCGTTCCTCTGATAACTTACAGATATTTCAACCTGTCCATCCATCCACGATCATTCATCAACTTTTCCACCAACTCTCTTCTTAACCACGCGAAATCGACCAACACTTGATCTAGATGAAATTCATATTCGCGATCTCCTCCGAAAAATACGGTTTAATTTATTGAAATACACGATAATATTATAATTCGACTGAAACACCGAAGAGAATCCACACGATCCGTTTCGTGGGTGGCGCTATATTTTTCGCATCGTCATCGAGCCGATTATAAATAGAAAAAAAAAAAAAAACCCGGAAGGAAAATATTTTGAAACGCACGGTACGATGAGATCCTCGTCAGACCGTAAAAAGTTCACGTCGCGAGTTCAACCGTGCTTCCTCTCTGCCCTGTATTATCCGATTAAACGGTGAACGGCGATAAATGTAACAACCGCGTAAA
>NW_006263354.1:248680-250257 GCF_000469605.1 Apis dorsata | reverse complement strand
TTTTTTTTTTTTTTTTTTTGCACCATCGAAAATTCACGAGAAGTTTAACGCGCTTTTAACGGAGGTATCGGTGGACAGGTGGGTCACCGTTAAATCGGACTTTAATTAATTTATCGCGGTGATCGCCGCCTTTGTTCTCCTCTGGTTTAGAATCGGTGGCGCGGTTACTACTTCCGATTAACTCGATCCAAATGTGCAATTGACCCAGAAGCCCAAGCTCGGCTCGTGACATCTGTAATAGATAGAAGTGGGCAGCTGCTATTGACTTAACGTATGTCGTCGTCGCCGTCGTCGTCGTCGTCGTCGTCGATCGTCCAAGTGTGGACGGCTCGTCCGTGCGCGATCAACGTTTCGTGCGGGTTTCGTGCCGCCTCCGGGAACTCCAACCTTTAATGAGCTACTTGAACGAGCACGGCGAGTCCCCGCACAGTTGGTTGGGATTATTGTTTGGCCGAAAAGCTGCGGTTTGGTGCTCTTACAGATCACCCAAAATCGATTAGATTCGAACGGGAATTATTTTTCACGATACACTTGGCGATCGATTTTTCGATATGAGGGATTTCTGGATGTTATTTATTTTATTTTTCGGTAGACGTTTTTATAGTCGATATATATAGTCGAATATAGTCGATAGTTTATTCGTATATTGATCGAGGGTGTGAGGCAGTCGCTCTTCGAAAAGGAAATTTCAACGATAGACGTCGGTTACCGCCGATGTGGTTGACTTGTACTACTTATATATATTTGGAGTTGGTTTTTTTACGGGTTATTCGTTCAATTTTTTCAATTGATTGGGGACAATGATCGTTGCTTCTTTCTTCTGGAGGATATAAATATGGAGGAATCAAGTTGTCGAGAAGATGGTTCCCGATGAAGTTGATATATTTTTTTCATTCGTATTCACGTTGGAGATACATGTCCTCGCATCTGGCACCAAGTCGAAATATTCAACTTGGTGTTTTCACTCGAGTCATCCTCCGCGTCAAGATGTATAACTGACGCGAATACGAACACGGTTACACGCTTCTTGCAAATCCAAAAGGCGGTGAAAATCCCGCGTGTCCCTGCTTTTCCCCCGCTTTTGATTGCGTTTCGCCTGTCTCGTTATCAAAACGATTTCCCACGACAGACATAAGTCTGACAACGAAAGAATAAGAGAACGCTTCCCCCCGTTTCGGATCCCGTGCCGTCTCGCTTATACTCTCGAGTGTAAATAACTCTCATCTTCTAAACTCATTTCTTCTTTCTTATCCGGGGGACAAAAATTTCAGGACGATCCTTTCGATGCTTTCCTCGAATCGAATGAAATCGAAGAGAACGTAAAAAAAATCGTTTAAAGCAACGATCGATTCCTTTCTCGAGTTTCGTGTTAACGTGGAATACTCTGTGGCCGGAATTTTTTCAAATAAATATCGTCGAATTAACGTCGGCGTGTTTTACAATGAAAAAAAAAAAAATAAAAAAAAAGAAAAAAATGACAAAAACATGCCTCGTGATTTTACATTCGATGCAACTTCTCACGATGGCACGCCATCCACGAGACCTAAATAGCGTGCACAAAAATACGCGCTCTATCG
>NW_006263354.1:243283-248517 GCF_000469605.1 Apis dorsata | reverse complement strand
GATTTTCACGGCCTGTGGCTTTTTTAATCCATATTCCTTTTTTTTTTTTTTTACGCTGGTTTGTCACACGTCGTTGACGATACAGTAACGACAAACACGTAATGACAAAACAGGTCTCCCGATTCGTGAATTCGATCACAGACTTCGAGTACAACGTGTAAAAATTTCCTGAAAAAAAAAAAGAAAATAAAAATATATGAACAAAAAGATAAATAAATAAATAAATTGTTTCCCTCCTCGTCGATTCAAACACGGTCGAATAAAGATTTCGAATGGATCGTCGATGTCAGACTTTTGTCCAGGATTTATCCCGATAACTATTGGCGTGATCGAAATCGATAGTGTAATGAAGTGTGCGCGCTCTGGAAACGCGGTGCGATGTTTTTAAAGCCAGCGCGCACGATTTGCATGGTGCATGAGCATACGTGTCCCGCTGGATATCTTTCTGGAAATAAAAAAAAAAAAAAAACGCGACAAAGGCGAAAAGATTCGAGAGAATGAGGGGACGGTTGCGGAATCGAACGAAAATGCGCAAAAAAAAAAAAAGAATCCAATTCCTCGCGAAATCCGATATCCATAAGGGCGCAACAGGCCGGCAATCAAAGCTCGTTTATTAAGCTCCACTTGTTCCGCCAACGAAATAACTTCGAATTAGGAAGATATCGAAATTGTATGGAAACGTATCGAAGGAGGGTCGAGTATCGAAATGTTGTTACTCCCAAGAGAAATTATGTTGCATGCGCGATATATTAGAACGCGGCTAAGAGGATATTGGGGCTATGCAAATACGCAAGAAAACAGGGAACTAATATGATCACAGTGCAAACGGATAGTCGAGATGTTTGCGCGGTTATGCGCGTTGGTGTTCGATCGAACGTTTCGCGCGATCAACCGAACCAAAACTTCGCCTCTTCTTTCCCTCCCAACAATTTGAATTCGTGAATGAAATTCACGGGGAAAAGGTGATACCGATCGTATGCTCGAAATTTTTGATCTTGAATCTATTTTACAAACGATGTATCATCGAATCGATCCATCCTTCCACCTAAGATTTTCATTATTAATCTATTCACTATTTCCAGAAATAACTGACAATTTTATCATTAACGGAATATCATCGAAATCTGAACAAGTTCGGGGCGCGAACTTTCGCAAATTCAGCTTCGATCGATCTGCTCTAATCGCGCGCGCGCGTGTGTCACCGACCCAAGAGCCACGCGACCCAAGTGGAAAAAACGTTGCTTACTTGGCAGGCCACGTTAGCTTTTATCCCTGCTCACGCCTCAACTCGTGAGATCTAAAGATCCGCCGCGTGCCAACTTTCCACTTAAAAGTCACCTCCTCTTCTACCTCGATCCTATCGCAGGGCGCGAGGTCTTCTTCCTCCTCCGTTCTGTAAATCTTTCTAATCCGCTTCCGTGGAGATAGGGATTCGATTGGAACCGAGGGGAAGCGTTGGTTTCGCGGCCAGTTCATTAAAGAAAGTGGTTAATCGGAATTTATGGGCGGTCAGCTCTCGCAGGTATGTCGGTCGTGCAATTTATGCGGTCGGATAACATTCTGAAATTGCTTAATGAGGGCGCGATTAATCAAACGTTCTGCAAGATGATCGACCGCCTTTGCAAATTCCCCCGGAAATACGCCACGGCACCGAGGGGATGAAATTTATCGCGAATGTTGTTCGTTGCAACGAACATCGTGCAAGCACGATCATGTTGAATTACCGGAAAAAATATCTGCTCTTCTGCGTGTATTCGCGATGTAAATTTCGCGGAGCGCCTGTTTCTTCTTTTTTTCTTTGTTCTTCGATATCGACAAAATTTTTCTAATCCAATCTGATTCGCGGTTCGTAAATAAAATAATAGTTTTCGATCGAGATTTTTGTAACGTGTGTAACAGTATATCGTATTTTCTTCTTAAATAATTATATTTATCGCGAAACGAAACGAAATAAATAATTAAAAATTAATATGAAATTTCACTCGTAATTATGGGGGGGAATAATTTTCTGACCAACCGCGCGAGATATTCACGGAACAGTGGGAAAGCAGTGGACCATCCATTTACGCGATACGATTTTATTCGATTTTCGTCGCGTTAATGCCGGCCGGTTGAATTATAGTCAATTAACGGATGCGGTCGCAAAGCTTAAATTTTTCCAAGCTACCAGAGCGGTCGAAATAATCTCGAAATTACTCCGCCAGAGTGGAACGAGCCCATCTAACTCTCTCATTAATATACGGCCCCGGGTGTGCGAGTTATGCGGCATAACTTCGATATTTATGTCGCTCTTCCATCCTAAAATGCATCCCCGCCTCCGTGGTTAACAGTCACGCCACGTAAACTTTTTCTCCTTCTTTCTTTTCTTTTTTTCTTTTTCTTTTTCTTTTTCTTTTCTTTTTTCTTTTTTCTTTTTTTTTTTCATTTCCACCCTCCTCGTACACGTTTGCTTCTTTTCTTCAAACCGTTGTTCCGTGTCGAGGCTACTTAAACTTCGTTGCGTGCGTATAATATGCCCCGTTGTTTAAAAATCCTTTCGTGACTTGTCGTGATCTAACAGGTTAAAAATTTTCACCATTTTTCTCGACTCGTCGTTTTTCCAAAGAGGTATATAAAAAGAAAAAAAAAAATCGGGAGATATAATGGTTGAATGTCTCGGATATTTCGTGCTTCCGTTTGTCGCGACTTGTGTGTTTCTATATCTTGCTTTTCTTCCACAAAGTAGTAGAAAAAATTTAACGGAGGAAATAAAGAGAAAATTCTTCGAGATAATAGAAATGTTTGTTTAAAATTTTTGAAATTTTTTCGCGACAGAGTAAGAATAGTATAGTATAACTTGAATAAAATTTTACGTAAAAATCTTTCTGTAAATCTAATAATATTAATGTTTCGTAAATTAGATCAGATAGTTCGTATTGCATCTTCGAAAATCTTAAATTTATTCCTGCTACCAGAAAATTACCAAAACTGGTATGTTTTAATCGATTCCTAACCCCGTGAGAGTTGGTAAAATTACATTGAAATCTTGAGCTAACTCGATTAGTTCAAAGGTTACGAAGTATCATCCTTGGAACGAGTATCATTGCCTTCGTTTCTTCCTCGACTTTCTTTATATCAGAAAAAACATCTCACGCGTTGAACAGTTCCAACAGATCGAACGTATCAAAACGATAAAGCACTTCTGTCCAAGTGTTCTTCAACGAGGAGAACTCGTGCTCCATCTTGTTTTCCCCAATCATCTTCTCGACCAGACATTTCCTTTTTTTCCTTTTTCTTTTTCTTCTTCTTTTTCTTCTTACAAAAATCGATATTTCTACGCGCAACGACGAAAACTGAAATCAGAAATGTTCCTTCGAAAAAGGGTCGATTCCTCGAGACGAAGAAAAATCCTTCCAATCTCAAATTATTTCCGTCCACTTTTCCTACGAAGGAGCGTGAAACCAACAGATTTTCACGATAACTGGAAATTTCCAGGTCCTGTTACCGTTATCGTTAATCGAAAGCATCGAGAGGTCGGCTTCAAGAGTCCGGAAATTCGAATTTCAATCCTGTGGATATGGAGCAACTATAAATCCTTCCTCCAAATTAACTTTCACGGCCATTACGGAAATTTCGATTCCGCTTCGCGGCTCGTTTCATCCGTTAAAGGATTATCGTATTTCCAAAGGTTTATCCTAATTAACGATGCATGAACGGTCGAAATCGCGGTGGAACAGAGGATGGAATTTCTTGTCAAGGCAAACGAGCTCGTCGCAATAATTCGAATCCGATAGGCTGTAACGTATTTAATTGTAAACGCATCGCGAAATATAGAAGCCTATCGGACAGGCCGTATCAAATTCCATAGCTACCTGTTGCTCTCAGAAATTTCCAACTAAAGTATGTCGGTATGCGGCCTCACCACCCTAATTAACCTATTTTCCGCCCTTTAAACGGGGGAAACAAACGCATGGGAAAGAATGCGCGGTTAATGTTGCATCGCGGCGTTATTGGATAATGGAGGACGAGGGAATTCGCCATGATTTCGCCACGACGAAAATGCCTAAATTTTTATGAAAAATATATCGCGAAATAATGGAAAAATTTCTATCCCAGTGTTTGAATCCAATTTGTTTTAATATCCCTCCGCCGTGTTACGATTTTTTCAGGAAAAATACGACGAGATTTCGTTGGATCTTTCCACGAGAGATATAGAGCTCGAGAGTCGAGAGAATTTTATGAAAAATTTTTGAAGAGGAGGGGGGGAAAAAAAAAAGAAAAAACTATTGTTCAATCTTTGCGAAATTTTTCTTGGCAATTTTTCAGTTCTCCTCCTCCGTTGGAAATTTCCGTGACGAGAAAAAACGGAAGTGGAGGGCTCTCTCGTTACGAAAAGTTTTCGTGGAATTAACAGGTCGAACGGTGCAACTTTCGAAACGACGAAGGGACGGAAAGTAGCGCAAATTCTTCGTGGATGCGTGGAAACTTTTCCGAACGAGTCGGCGAATTTTTTTTCAACATTCTCAAATTTTCGACTCGAACAATCGGGACACGTTTTAATTTATCGATGATGCGACGTAAATAATATCGTAAAATTTTATGACAGGTCGAAATATCGCGTTGACACGTCCAGGTTCACATCCAGGGAAAAAAGACTTATGCGATCCCTATCGACAGCGACGTGAACAAGATGGAAGACTTGTCATTTATGTATATCGTACGTCAAAATATTCTGCCCCTGGTCCACGGAAAGGTGTCCCTTTATGACAACGTGTTACGTTCCCCGTCAAATATCTCCTATTCTCCCCTTTTTTTTTTTACATCTATCCATTTCCATTTCGAAATTTTCGCAATATTCCCCATCATTTTTCCTTTTCTCCCGATAATAATCACCGTGCATCACGATACCATTTTTTTTTTTGTTTCTTTTTTGCTTCGCGCTTTGATAAAAAGAAACTCTGCCACCTGTTGTATCATAATTATTCCACCACCTTTGAGAATCGCCGAGCTTTAAATAACTCACGTGACGTGATAGATAACATCGTTAGCCGTGGCTCCCCTAAAATCAGTTCAACTTGTTGCGTGTTTCCCCGTTTCTTTCGTGAGTTCACGCGGTATAGAATATAAAATGCAATTTTTCAAAACGAGTTACGAGTTACTCGCCCCGGAATATCTGCCCTTTATCGGGCATCGCGATGATATTTATGCCTTAACGCCTCATTTTTCAAGGAAAAAACACTATTTCGCACGCTATT
>NW_006263354.1:239940-243163 GCF_000469605.1 Apis dorsata | reverse complement strand
CGAGCAATCGCGAGAGAAGAAACAAAAGGGGGGAAAAAAAAAAAAAAACAAAAATCTGACAAAATATTCCAAGAAACATCTCAATCGAAATATATAACCAGCATGCGGCTAGCCAATGAGTTGTTTATCCACCCTTATTTTCTTCCCTTTTTTTACGACCGACTTTATACGAATACACGCACGGGTGTGCCGTTTCCAATATAACGCGACCGAAATTATCCGTCCAATCGTTATGAAACGCAAATGAAAAAAATTTCGTATTTCTATCGTAGAGAGGGGAACGGAGAGATCGAGTGTATATTTTTCTCCCCGGAAATTTTTCCTCTTGTCTGGATCACAAATATTTTATACTCGACGTGGAGAAAGAGAGACTTCATTACGTTGAAATGTCAAAACACGGAGCTCGAACGATTTTAATATAACGTAGTTGCGACGTAGTATTCTACGCACGGTGATTCGCTTCCATCGTCGCGGAGTGAAATGAAAAATTTCCTAACGATGAAAAAGGAACGAATTGGCCACGAATTTTCTCTCTGGTTGAATTGTTTTCTCTCTCTCTCTCTCTCTTTCTCTTCGAAATGAAAGATTAGGTTAATTGCGGTTCATTTGTTTTCTGGTTAAGGCAATCCTTAAGAGATGCCGCGTTTCGCCTTCTTGTAATCTGATCTCGAGCCATTATTTAATTCAAACGCCGATTATCTTGAAGAGAAATCGCCGTATTCTTTGGTGGAAATTAAAATAGGGTAGATGATTAGGCGTGCTGTTTTATTAAAGAAAAGTCCAATTCGTACGAAACGGGAAAAATTTTTCAAGAAATTCGACGATCGATTTACTCTTTCTTTAAGAATTCGATGTCGAGTAAGAGTGCAGTGAAAGTCGACGTGATTTAAAAATTTCTCTCAAACATTTTTATAAATTTCTCGATTTTCTCGTTCAATTCCACTACCTTCCAGTCCAATTTCATCGTTCCTTAGGCGATTCCCTCGCGACCCACGACTAAAAGACGCAAAACATCGGCGACCGATATCATCGAACCGTTCCCTTCATAGAAAGATCAATATCGGTACAAATGAAACTTTTATCTTTCTTCGATAACAGCAAAATCTTTGCAATAACGAGAACAGAATCGGCTCCCGAATTGGCTCAAATTTTCTTCCAGATCGTTTCGTTATACGTCAACGTTTCGTTCAACGTCTGAATCAGATCAGACTGATGGTGAAAAAGTTGAAATTACCAACGAAATATTTTTTCTTCTGATACTCGATTAAAATTAGAAATTGCTACTTTTAGCATCTAAGAAGCACGATTTGTAAGAATAATAATTTCGTTACCTTTAAATACTTATTAACTAACAAGAATTTCAACAAGGGTTAATAGCAAAGTGGTTAAAATGTCAGATTACCGATCTTGTTAGCCAGGGTTCGATTCCAGGTTGGATCAAAAAATTTTTCATCTCGTGTAAAGTTAATTTCTAAACTTCTTTTCATCTCCAATGAATGATGGGCGCAAATTGTTGAAATTCTTGAGATTAGCCATTACTGTAAATAAAAAAACCTTTTCATCATTAAAGAAGAAAAAACTTAAAGAAAATAAAAAAGAGAATATCTTATTATCTTTGCACAAAAGGAAAGAAAAAGAAAAGATTGAAAATTCGATGTTTTTTGAGCCCATCAAGAAACTTGATGACCGTGCCCTCAGTTTGTGGATAAATTCTTAGGATTTCTTGACACCTAGGGAAAGAAAACAAGGGGATGGAAAAGTGATATGACAATCGTCGTCGTATTGTATCCCTTCTTCTGTAGAAGCATAAAAAGAGTGACAATTGAAGATTTAACTCCAAGCTTTAGGAGGGAGGAAAAGTACATACACATCTATCATCATCATCCCATCTAACCGAATTCCTAACAAGTAAGAAATAATTGGAAGAAAAAGTGTATAAAGGGAGGAAAATGATATGTGTGAAAAGCCCTCCTTCACGCGCGTACAAGTTCCCTCGATAATGTAATATATAACGCCTCCTGTATCTGTACACGAATAGATTCGAAGCAAAAAGGATTCTTTGAACGTGTCCGACGACTCTCTTCCATCGTATGTATTCATCCCTGTAGGTGGAATGAGAATCAACCCACGTATAGAAGGAGATCACGAAAGGGGGAAGTAAAAGAAAAATAAAAAAGTGTCGTCCTTGCCTGTGAACAAGAGGGAGGAGGAGGAGGAGGAGGAGGAGGAGGAGAAGACTGTAAGGGACGAAGATATGTCAGCTTTAGAAGGAGAATAAAATCCAGACACACGATCTGTCTCTTTCTCTCTACGATTTCTAAAAAGTCTTACGTGAGAATCACATTCTCTCTCTCTCTTTCTCTCTCTTCAAGGGTCTAACAGAATTCGAAAGTCGTTGAAATTTCAAAAGAACAACTTGAAAATGTGTGCAAGGAAGGAAAATTGTCATCCCAAGAGAAGAGAAGGGAAGCACAAAGAGATAACAAAATTTCTACACAGTTGTCTCTCACGAAAAGCGAACGAAGTTACAAGTGGAGATAAAACCGGAAAAGGATCGATTAGGATTCTAGAACGTTCTACGAGACGAACAGAAGGGGAAAATCAAGAGATAGACATAGGGCCCCGTCGATCCGTCGTATCCATTATTCCTAAGCGTATGAAGAAAGAGCAGAACCTGGTAATCCAGCAAATACGCTACTCATCGTTGATTTCCCGATACATTTCTTTTACGTGTTGGATAAAGTGGCAAGAATCAGAGAGAAGAAAATGCGACAAAATGGAAAACAAAATGAAAAGAAAGATATACCGATAAGAAGAAGGGATATTTCGAAGATAGAAATCCCCTTTCTTAACGAGGAATGAATGTGTAATAATCTTGAACGAAAATATTCACGTAAAATTTCAATTTCCTCGTATCGTCTCTGCGAATTTTCTAATTTTAATTTTTATTTTTTCTCGAACAGATGTATTCATAATTCTACATAAATACATCATCTACGATCGGCGATAATTTATAATATATCAAATTTAATAATTCTAGATTAAAATCACGCGATATTTAAATGTATTACATTCCCGATATATCCAGTAAACGGTTAAATCATAACCCGTTCGATCGAGTTATTATCTTGTTTATATATCGGTAGGATAGGAATGATATTACCACAGTCGGCTTAATTCGATCGATTATTAATTAAATTACGATTGATGCTTCCCTTTAACC
>NW_006263354.1:231819-239762 GCF_000469605.1 Apis dorsata | reverse complement strand
AAAAAAAAAAAAAGAAAAAAAGAAAAAAAAAACGAGAACACGCGGTCAAACGTACATCGGGCATAAACAAAACGGAAGGATCGCGATTTAAATACGGAGGATCGTGATTATTCGAAAAGCCACGATCAAAGCCAGAGTTACAGAAACTCCTATTGTTTCATTGTGCATGCCGATCAACCGACTTTTCCGTTCTGTACGCAAAGCGAATCCTTCCACGATTATTTGCAATCAACCCGTCCCTTCTCTCGTCGTTTATCGATCTTCGAAATAAAAAATACCGTACCGCAGAGGTGGAAGGCATCTTGTCTTCCTCGGATGCAACCGAATCATCGATGTCAATCGCGAAATCGTCCAAATTCTTTCGATTCTCTTTCTTAGCGCTCGCCCAACGACAAGAGGTATCTAATTGAAACGAGGTTTAATCTGTTCCAATCTTCTTCCGTATCCCCGAATATTCTTTTAATTAAAGTTGGCCAGCAAGCATCGCCAGGAAAATTGGAATAATAATAGGTTTCGAGGGCGGAGAGGAGCGGTTGGAAACGGGTTGGAATTGCTAGTTTCATGTCACGTCGAATGGGACAGAGATAGGCGACTCCCGGCGAGGCTTCCGCTATCAGCCGGACGAATGCCAATAAAACGCGGAGATAGCGAAGCCTCGGTTTAACCAGCTGTTGATGCGCCATGGCGAAATATGAACAAACTCGTGTATGCAAGTTAGATACCCTTTACATACAACGATAACATTTAAATATCGGTCTACGGGTTGGTATTAAAAGATCGATAAAAAATTACACGATTACACACGAATATATATATATACACATATTATTCCGCTTAAACTAATAATTCTCCCCGTGCGCGTGCATTCTTTTTACACGATTTTTTTCCTTTTTTTTTTTTTATTCACGAACCAATTTTGTACGTCAATCCGTCCCATCCGACGTTTCGTCCGATATTTACGCGAACAAATATAAAACGTCCATCTTGCACGATTGCGCCACGAGCGAAACTTTTAATTCGAATATTCGATTACATTCACTCTCCCCCTCCCGAGTTTCCCCTCGTTCGATCGAAATAACCGATTTGCGAGTGAAGGAAAGAAGGAAGGGGGAAAAAAAAAAATAGACGCTCGAAATCGATGCGCGAAATTTCGAAAGAGAGCTTAAAATTTATACATTCGCGTTAATTTCGACGGCTCAAGAGATTCGAATGCCTACGTATCCCCGAAAGAAATTGTCCGATTCGATTCGACGATCACGAGTATTAACGTGTCGCGAGAAATGAAATTAACCGCGCTTCATCGTCACACGAGTGGCTTTGGAAACCGGGCAACCATTTCCGATCCGAAGGGATATCGAGTTCTTCGAGATCGTGTTTCCATTTAACCAATCTCGAATAGATGGAAACACGACGTCTAGCAGTTTCGTTAGTCGATCGACGTGACGGCTGGACGATTGAATCCCTTTCCTCCTCTCCCCTTAATCCCACGAAATTTCAGGAGGATAAGGAATTAGGAAAACTTGAAATTATACGTGGAATATGGCAAACTTCAGATCCGAACGTTCAATTCGAAAGAAATCCAACTTTGAAACATCTACTTATTTCTCTCGACTCTCTGAAGATTTCGCGCCGAACTTCAACTTTCGACCGCTTTCGTCGTCGTTCTTTAAGTCGAAATTGAAAATTAGGGAAGGACGGTGCGGTGAAAAAGCTTGTAGGGATTAAAAGTTTCGGATTGCAGAGAGAGATTCGGCCGAGAATGGGATTAATCGGGTGGAAAACGCGATAGGGAATCGAAAGGGAGGATCGAGTTATTCGAGCACGCTAATTGTTTAGCAGCGACGAGAATATCTGGCAGTAATTATTGACGTCCATAATTCCTTGTATCTACATCGTCGTTTACCGACTTAGCAGGATAGCAAGTATCGTGGATGATAAGCTGTTGGCGGTGATATCGTTCCATTGTGATCGCTAATCACCCCTATCGGGGTTGAACCTTGTTCGAGAGAGGAGATCGTTCATCGAACGCGGGCGTCGATTTAATTATTTGCAAAACCGGATGAGTGATGAATTCCTCTTCCGAGTTAATTTCAGCGGCGAACAATCGACACTTTTCTTCTTCTTCTTCTTCTTCTTTTTTTTCTTTCTACGAGTAAATAGCTCGAGGATCCCGCCCTCTGAATTTCTGCTTAAGCAGGTCAAGAGATTATCTGGTGAATTATCGGGCGACATTCCCCACGTGCACACGATACCACCTCGGTTTGGTCACCTCAGCAATGAGAATCTCCTGTTAAGGTGGAGAGCCTTAGAGAAATTTGCAATATTCCAGACTTAAACCATCGGTGGAATAAGCGGAAGAATAATCTACGAAACAATTTCAAACGATTCGAATAATTTAATCCTTGTCCGTAAGTCAAGGGATAAATCGTAGCTCGGAATTCGGATGTCGAAAAATTAACACTCGAGATAACCTCTTTAATCGTTTTCATCGTTACAGAGAATTGAAAATTTCATTATAAATATATATATAATTTAGTAGGCAGTCATGGAGAAAATATATTGAAAATTAACTCCAAAGTAAAATACACGAAATCCTCGTCATCGGGGGTAGATAACCGAGATCTCGATTCCACTCGTATCCGTTCTCACCAAAGTGACAAAGTTTCGCTCAGAAATTTGCAATTCTCGACGAAAACGATCTCTCTCTCTCTTTCTCTCTCGTCAGTGTCGTGTTGCAGCTTCTGATGTTTCGCACTCGATAAAGCCAAGTAACGCAGCAAGCAACAATCCCCATAACGAGGGACCGCGCGATATCATCGGATTATGTCAACATCGCGTTATACCACAACCTCTGCAATTTTGCACGCGCGGTCGTAGAACGCCACGTTGCACTTTCTTGTCCAACCTCGATGCGATTTAATTGAAACATAAACGATTCGGGTATTTTTTTCTTTCTTTTTTTTTTTCTTTTCTTTTTTTTCTTTTTTTTTGTTCGGAATGCAATTTCGCTCGCTTGATTGGAACAATTGGCACGAACGAAAACGACACGGGTTCGCATGGGATGATCGACAACAGGGATTTATGGAATGCGAGTAACGTACAATGACAGTTCATTCAACGCGCGTAGAGGGGGCGGTGATTTATGACGCGCAACAATTTAATAAATGTCACTAAACGTAACTGGGAATATAACGCCGGATCGCAACACGCATTCGACGCTCTTCAACGTGTCAACAATTTGGAAACACACTGCTCTCCCTTGTTGTTTCGATTCGGCCCCCGGATCGAGGAGACGCCATTAGATCATCAGGGGAATAATAAGAGAAACGGACCCTCGTCCAACGAAAAAACACAATTTCCTTCTACCGAGAGTTTGAAGGATTATTCCGGAAGACCGTGTTCTTTAATTAAGAGAAATTTTTAAACTGCGCGAAGCATCAGTGACGTTGTTTCCTTCTCTCCTTTCTTTCCTTTTTTTTTTCTTGTGTGAAGAAACGAAGGAACCTCAAAAGGGAGCAATTCCCAGTTGGCAAAGTATTTTCTGGTTATTTTACAAGGAAGGAACGTTGAAAAAGAGAGAGAAAGCATCGAAAAGAGGAAGTGCAACGGATCAACCGAGGCAAAAATGTCCTCCAAGATATTTCGCGTCCCGCTATGAAAAATTATTCACCCTCTTCTCCCTCCACCACGCGTTTCCCCTTGTCCACGTTTATCATCGTTCCACGGGGAATAAAGAATTTTAATTAAATTATTTTTTCCTGGCGGCACAAACAGGATTAAAAGATTCGTCTCGGACGCAGAGTTGCGTCGCGAAACGTTCCTCCCTCCCCTCCGTTCCGCCGCAAAATTGACCGCCGGAATCCATTTCCGGCGTGAAACTGGATCGCAAATCGCGACGAATATTGCCTTTGAAGCGGTCGACCGATGTCAACCGGTTTGGCACGTATTTAACCGAGCCACGGCCGCACCCCTCGCCCTTATTAACCGCCGGTTGATCGAACCGTCTTCACGAGGCGGGCCGCGCTGCACGAGACGGTCCCCGCTATTCTTTGAATTATGGTATTTCGGCACGTACGTCCGAAATACCAATTTCATCTCGAGCATCGGAAATTCTCTCGGTTGGACACGAGTGGACACGAGAGGGGAGGCGGCGATTGCGACCCGTTCGATTATTATAATTCCAACGGGAGAGGGAGAGTCTCTTATTTTATCCCAGATTATCGCAATTTTTATCCCAGAAATTGTTCGTTCGAGTTTCGAATTTCGCGGGAATCACTCTAACACGGCTCGAAAATAGCGAGATCGGAATCTTTTCGAGAGAAGAAGTGGAGGAAGCAATTCGTTCGAAGGTAAAGCGTAATTCCTGATGAACGTTTTTCTTTCGTCGGGTAAACGTTTTCGCAAATACGAGCTGAATTATCTGGATGGTCGTTAATCGGTTGGAAACCAGCATTAAAGGATGAAAAAAAAGGAAGAAAGAGAGAAAGAAAGAAAGAAGGATGAAAATAGTGGGAGATATTTCTTTCTGATAAGGAATGGACAGTCGTAATTTTTTAATGGATATAGCAATTCAGAATAATTGTTCCTTTCAACGAGAGAACGCGTCATCCCTTTCAAGAAGTTTCATCGTTTTTCTCACAGGATTGCCATCTATTTTGCTCGATTGTTCGAGCAAATATATCGTCCCCGAACGATATATTTCGTTCTCAAAACTAAAACTACAACATTCCTCCCTGCTTCTGATCCCGATTATACATTCCTTGCCTCTTATGAAATATGCAAGAACAATAGCAAGAGAAAAAGGTTCGTCCAAACTCGGCTGCTTTTCAATTTTTTTCTACCAATCTATATTCATCACCTGACCCGATCTGAACGAAGCTCTACAATCTGTTCAATCGGCTCCTCCCACGATTTTCAAACACCACGATATTCGTGAATAAAAATGCAGTCAAAAAACACCAAATAAATAACGGAATAAATAAGAGGTTTCCTTTATTTCCTTTCATTAAATCTAATATTTTTGAAATTTTTATTCGCTTTGAACGCCCTCCCCCCTTTATCAAAAAACCTTTTCTTCTTTCCGCTCGTTCGGATACGCTTCAATATTTAAATAGCCGAATTATTTATCAGCCGCTACGATATTCTCGTAACAACCATCCATTACAAGAGTAACGAGCGTAAGAAAGCGTTCGCTACAAAAGAACGCTACAAAATATATGTACATATATACGCGATCCTCGTATTATTCCATCCACATCCTCCAAACTATTCACATCACAATGACACGTATATTTATTAAAACAAACCGTGATAACTGTTTTTATTACTACTATTGTTATACTGCTCGCCTGATTCCATTCGAACTCTGTCGAAGGGAATAAAACGCAGAAAGATTCTGATCCCGAACGTCCCTATTCTCTTCGAGGTAGGAACGACTTCGATCCATCGGAATTACATTCCTCGTGATACTAGCCATCGCGCAGCTCCGTGAGGTTATCGCGAGGGGATTAAGACGGCGGTCGAATTCCAACGTAGGGGCGTGCCTCGATCAAACCTCCCCCCCATTGTGGCGCGAGATTTATTATCCCATTGTGAATTCCTTTGTGTCAAGATATAACTTTTCTAATTACCGGTGGGAAGGAGGGGGAGGGGCAGATGCGAGGTGATGGGACGTAATTATATAAAGCGACATCGACAGCGACCCAACCAAGACTTTCCAACCTAACCTCGATCGAGGTAACGCCGGTATTTACCGGGCTGACGTGGTCCCATTAAACGCGTCAATCTTTCCCACAAGCCATCCCCTTCGAGATCGAGCGACCGATCTCCTTGTCCCCTCCCCATCGTAATTCCATCTGCCTATCTATCCCTCTCTATCCTGCCACCCTCCTCGGAGAATAACAATAAACGGCATCCCGCATCCGTGTTGCCCTCCGCGTCGCGAGAGCCAAGTTTCGTCGGCCAGAGAGCAGAGAGAACAAATGACTTTCGCCCCCGTACAATGGATGATAGATTCTTCTCTAGGAAGGAGGAATGTTTCGTGATAGATTTCGAGTTCCAGACAAGTTTCTCGTCGATATTATTCTTTTTATTCTTTTTTTTTTTTTACGTACTTTTATATACCAGATAGAAGCGAGTTTTCGAGAAAGCTTCTACGCTTCTATTTTCCCCGATTCTACTATTCTCGAATGTAGAAAAGTTAGAAGAGAGCGGTTTTTCCTCCTCCCTTCGAACAAGAAGGTAAAACTTCCGGTCGTTATTCAACCAGGCGAAAATTTCTTAGACGAATTACGAGTCGAACGAGTCTGTAAGTCGTCGAATGAACAGAGAAACCGGAAGAGGAAGACGAATCGGAAAAACAATTACGGGACGATAAATTGCTTTCGAACGAGTGGTCAACTTCCAATGGAGCTGATTTAAAAAGAGGAGGGGGGGAAAAAAAAAGGAAAGGAATTTGACGAACGATCGATAGAAATTGGCTCGAGTTTGCCAATGAAATGGACCTGGAGATGGATCATGAGGGACGGTCTTCGGGGACCTGCTTTTAATACCGTGCTACTTGTTCGATCTCTCTCTCTTCTGTTCGTAGTGGGTTACTTACAAAAGAAGAATCCCGCTAGACTTTTCTAATTCGGGACTAAATTCAATCCCGTGAATAAGTTACAGGCTGATTGAACGCCGGGTGAACACTTTTTCTTTCTTTTTTTTTTTTCTTGTTCGACTTTGACAGGGAGAACGAGAACGGAAACTTTTTTTCGTCCCTCCACTCTCGTTTAGAGGTTAGAGAGAAGATTTTCCGTACCACCCTCGATTGCATTATGCGTGAAACTCGGTCAAACTGTATTAATCCTCGTTTTAAATTCATGCTTAAATTGCATAGGAGTAGAAAGTTGGGATACTACACTGTTGTATTAACCTTGTTTCGTCGGCAGTTTGTTCTTACCACTTTCTTAAAGTCTCGAGTGGAACAATTGTAATAAATGGCGGAGGAAATTCCTGATTTCTTCCCAAAACAGAAGCAGAAGGAGAAGAAGGAGAAGAAAAAGCCGAAGCAGGAATAGAAAAGGAGAAGGAAAAATTGATAAACGAAGAGGAATAAATGATCGTGTGAAGAGTGAAGAGAATGATGAATGATTATGAGAAAAGAGAAGAGGAAGATGATGAAATATTCTTATTCCTCTAATAAGATAGTAGTAGAAGAAAGAATAAGGAAAATGATAAGAGAAGTGGGGAGAAATGATAAGAAGATGGAAAATAAGGAGGACAGAAATGAAAGGTGACAAGGGAGAGGAAAGAAGAAGAATGATTAAAAAAGATATGGGGAAAAGAACGATATATATAAATTTGCATTATCGAATTACAAAGCTTTAAATTTCGATCATCGAAAATTTTTTTGGACGAATATATTTTTCGATCCCATGGAAGATTAATAATCGAATCAGAAGAAGAAGAATGGGCAGCGATTAAGGACGAGCGGACTAAAAAGATATTTCGGTTATTATCGCTTTATTCATATTTAAATCGAATTGTCCGCCAGCGATCCAACACTCCCCTCATAAATAATCATCGCGTGGTTGATCGACGTAAAGCAGAATTTTACGAGCAACAGGCAAAACGGGGATGAGAAAAATCGAGAGGGAAACGGGACAACCAAGATCGCATAAATCACGAATCACGCGCGGTATTTTCACGGACAGTCGCGAGCCATACCTCATTCGATAATCGTCGCGTATAAAAAAAAAAAAAAAAAAAAAAAAAAAAAAAAAAAAAAGTAAAAGAAAAAAAACGAGAAATAAGCGGATCGTAGAACGAGCGATAAAAGAGAAGCTTGACAAGCCGGATTTTGCGATCGTCAGAATGGTCAGTCGAGCTGTTTTTCCATCGTTCTGACGGCTCTGTTTGATCCGCAATTTTTATAGCCGAGCTCGATCATACCGTAAATC
>NW_006263354.1:226691-231728 GCF_000469605.1 Apis dorsata | reverse complement strand
GACACTTTTCGCGGACTGGATTATTACTTGAGATGCGAGATAACAAAAAAAAAAAAAAAGATCATCGTATAAGCCGCGTTAATCGAATCGAATCTCTCGGTCTCTCCCTTATTTTCATAAATCTGACTTCTCGCTCCACGTTTCGTTTCCTTTCACATCGTTTTTATACCAATCACACGTAAAAATTTTCAAGAGAGAGAGAAAGAGAGACAATAGATTTAAATTTCGTGGAAAACTCTATGTCGAAGAATCGATTTTGTCTTGTTTGGGTTTGTAACATCCATGTGATTTACACCCGTGATTTCACGAATGGATGTAACGCGAGAGAGAGAGAGAGAGAGAAAGAGAGAGAAACTTGGAAGAAATATGTTCGGCGAGTTTCAAGATGTACGAGACGTGGAATATCGCGGTTCGTTGCAGAGGCAAGTTAAACAGGAACGCGTGGCCGAAAAAAAAAAAAAGGATTGATTTCGCACAAGTAAGAACGGAAGCTGGCAAGAACGATCGTTGTAGAAAAACTGAACAGTTTCCCCTTGTTCGAAACTCTTCAAGTCGGGGAGAGAGGGATCGTTTAATCTTCCTTCCGCCGCGCGAGAAGGCCGCGAGAGAGGAAAAAGTCAAAAGACTTTGACGGTGAAGAGAGAGCGGGCAATTTAGCCAGTGCTTGTATTCGATTTAAAATATTTGGTCGGGAAAGCAATTTCGAACTTTGTCCCGTAGATGCTTCGAAGGTGCTTCGAAGGTTTCTCCTCGCTGTTTTTCTAGATAAACTTTCCTTCCACGTGTCTCGTTTTTTTTCTTTTTATTCCTCCATCTTCTCGAACGATACCTTTGGAAACCTTTCGACCGGTTGACGCGCTATTAGATTCAAACGGGATGAAACGAAATGAAAGGAATCTCCGTCCGGCAATCGCACGGTTTTCTTCGAGGAAGGCAAATATAATATTCACCGCGTTCGCGACACGATTGACGATCACAATGCCACGATATGAAACCAAGGGAAGGAATGAGAAAATGAGAGACAATTTCCAAAGGAAAGGATTCTTCTTTTACAAAGGAAACGCCACATTTTTTTTTTTTCCCCCGGATATCTTTCTCGTGGATGATAATGTTCGAGGGAGGGGAAGAAAGGATATCACCTCGTTGCGATTCTCTTGCTTGTACAAATCGTACAACACGCGAGAGGAAGACGAACAGAATGATGTTAGAATGGCGAGACAAGTAGGGCACGGATAAGGGTCGATACCCTTTTTCGGTTGTCCTAAATCCAATCAAAACTCTCTTCTCGCGCTTCTCCTCGGCTACCTCACACCCCTCGATAACATCCATTCGACCCAGTTCTACCGTTCAATGGGGAGGAAACAACAATTTAATTTACAAGTTCTCGCGCTCGAAAGAAGTCTGGTTAACCCCTTGGATAGTCGACGAAAAATTATACTTCCTTCGAGAAGATAGACTCTCTCTCTCTCTCATTCATCTCATATAGTTCAACTCTCATAGAGTTTCGATCGAATTAAAAATTAAGGGGAGGCGATAAGCGCCATAGGGAATAACGATTCCTTTTTTTTTCAACAGTGAGTTCCACTCGACGTTCAAACGAATGAATGAAACTCGAAGAAAAACAAAACGTTCGATCGAGCGTTTCATCTTTCTCATCTTTCTCAGAACTAGAAATATAAATGTGATAAAATAATGAATTATTGAAAACGATTCCTCTCCTTCATCCCGTATGTATTTTATCATATCGCGACAACTTTTATTTCGTGAACTTTGAAATTAACGACCTTTCCCGATAAAACTTCCCATCGTAAATGATAAAACATATCCGGATTATGGCGACCTTTTCAAAGGGGATTTCGAAGAAAGGGCACCGAATGCGTCTCGCAACTTCGAATTCGCCGCTCGATTTTAAAAGTATAATTGCCAGGGAAGTTGACCGTACCGTTCCCCTGCCATTATATAACTTTGCCCGAGTCTTTGACATTTTTACATCGACCGCAATGTGATCGTGTTACGCGTCATTAAAGTGCGGCCGCCGATATAATTGGCGAGGATCCAAGCGAGAGAAAATAGGAATCGAGTCGCGCTCTTTTCGATATAATAAAATTCAACGCATCGTTTTTATTTTTTTTTCTTACGCCGACATATATCGATGTATCGTCTATTTCTATCTTTTTATTAAGTAATTAAGTCGATAAAAAGTCGAGTCTGGCCACATCTCCGGATTCGATTCGAACACGATACGCTCGTTTTTTGTGAGTCTCGTTCGAAATTTTGTAGGGTAATTAGGTCGTTCAAACACGATTTCAAGTTGAATGTGAAAATTAATCCTCCTACTTTTCAAATTTTCATCGGTGTATATAACAATAAACTTGAGCTCGTGAAATTTACACTTTCCAGTTGTCGTCGTTCGAAAATATGGCGGTCTAGCAAATATTTATAATACTTATTTCAAACAGAATCCGGTCGATTTTATTCCGGGCCCTCTCTTTTGTTTGCGGATGCAATGGACAAACTTTTCGACGACTTTTCCAGGAATATTCAAAAGTCGTCCACGATTTTTATATATCGTCTCGTGTCTACAACATTCGCTCCCATATATATATATAAAACTGTGACTCTGCGACGCACAAGTATAATTTATAAACGTTCGCTCTCGTCTCGATGGAATTTTCGATTCGACTCGACTGAATAGGGACGATTTGAATCGTTTGATTAACAGCAGCATAAGATCCATTCATCGAGCGGCGTTATATCGTACAGGTTGAAGTAATGCATGTGCACGAGGCTCAATCAGAACGCAAGATACACTGGCGGCGTATTTACAGTGTCGAGCGTCGTTAGTTAGCTGTTCAGCACGATCAGGTACAAGCTAAGAGGTGTTCAATACCGGCCGCAAACGCTGGTAAACGCAACGTAACGAAGACCTATAAACAATTTACCATCGATGCTCCATCAATTTAGGCGTAGGAGGCATTAATTACGACTCCAATATGTCGTCTCTTAATTAATCCGTCAACTATTTGTAGACTGGTATCCATAAAAATCAATATATAAAATCTTCTTTCAATCGTAGTTTTTAACTACATTTTTTCACTACAAAAATTTAATGCAAACGTTCCAAGCATTTCATTTCGAAGAATATATATAAGAATCTTAGATCTAATCTCGGTAAAAAGAAACTAAATCGTTCTTCGCTCGTTGAGCAGAAATTCGATAAGATATATGTCGAAATGACGCAAAAAAGCGAAATCATTTTCTTCTCGATTATCGTGCGTTCGACATTCTTCGTGACGGGACTTCATTCCTCCAGGAAACATACTTTTTCCATCGTCCTTCCAAACAACCTTCTCCTCCTCCGCGTCCAATCGATCGAACACCGGATATCATTAAAATTAAAACACCGTCACTCTATCGTTTATCCCCTCTCCGTGTCCCTCGCGTGCGAGATATTTATTCAAATAGCCGCGATTACACGGACAATTTTCCGCTCGATATCCGTATACGTCAAGGATCAAGTAAATAACGGATCGTGGGAGAGAAAAAAAGAAATGTCCATCGAGATTCGCGATCGTAAATCTCATATCTCTCGCGCAGAGTCGCGAAAAAGTAGTGGAACCACGCCACGTTGGATTTTCTCGCGAGCATTTATCGGTTCGAATCGATCGATCGTGCTTGATCTATCGCATTCTTCACGTGCCATCGGACAAAGCTTTGTACGTGGCCGGTGTTAAAGGGTGGAAGGGGGTCGGCTTTATGACAGCCCCCTATATTTTCCTGTTTTTCAAGGGGAAAGTAATACCGTGTACGGATTTACTCGTCACGCGTTCGAGCACAATTCTCGATCGCGATCCTCGATCGGATTAAGAAAATGTTTCCCTTCGAGCGGTATGAAATTTTCACGGGTTCGATTCCTTTGACCAATCATCGCGTCCTTCTTTTCAAGTTCTTTTCCCGAGATACACACCGCTTTTCATTCGCGAGAAATAGAATTGGAATTGGCTCGCTGTATTCGCCTCGAAATTTTTTCGCAGTTCACAACAGTTTTCCAATCTCGCGTCATCCTCGTCGATCGATGGCAATCGGTGGGAAACTTTGCTTCGACAATTTTTCCAAACTTCTCGTCCTTCTCTGGTAAGAAACAAGGCTGAAGAAATCTCGGTCGGTGATTCAACGAAACGATTGAAAAAGGGAAGAAAAGGAAGGAGGAAGGGAAGAGACATCCGCTTCTGCGGACTGTCGTTGGCCGCGTTAACAAGCAAACACGATTCGATTCGGAAATTCTCCAGTTTCGTCGATTTATACGTCGATTTATCGAGGCGGCTAATTGGACGGATTCGATGAAAACTCTTTTCCAAACAGTTTCTCCTCCGTTTTCGAGTGGAGCAAGCTTCCGATTACGCGTCTCTCGCGACGAACTTGCGGCCAACTTTTCCGATACTTTATTAATTAACTCCATCGATCGGATAAATTACACGCGGACTTCTCGTTACTCGTTAACGAACACGCTTGTTAATTGTTAATTTAACCGGTTATCAGGATGAGAGTTCGTGAGACCTTCTCGAGAATTAGACTTCCATCGATCCCCCCTTCTCTCCCTCTCTCTCTCTCTCTCTTATTGTTCTTCTTGAAGATAATCGTCGTCGAACCTCCACAATTCTCCAATTTTCGATCGAAAACTTATCTCCATTGGCTTCCATATCTCTCGTATATATCTCCCCGATATGGATTTTTTTCAAAAATTTCTATTATTCTAAAATTTCGCGATAACTCGAAGAGAGAGAGAGAGAGAAAGAGAGAGACAGACAGACAGAAAGAAAATTGCAGAGTAGCAGGAAGTGTCCGAGGCACAAAAACCAGAGCTACGTGGTTAATGGGAAATTCGAGGAGATCAGATTCACCCTGGAAACTAAACACCCCCTAAGGGAGAGGCAAACGCTCTTTTGTCAGATTGAAAGTTATTGATTCCAATCTCCTCCTAGAAATTCCCACTGCGTTTCGCCTATTTCACGCCGTGTATAACCCATTTCCCCATTT
>NW_006263354.1:222995-225684 GCF_000469605.1 Apis dorsata | reverse complement strand
AAAAAAAAAAAAAAGAAAAGAACGAGATGAAAAAAAAAAAGCGATATGGGAGCTGTGAGAGAGATTATTGCCTTTTTGACAAAAGAATAATTGGAAAGAGGTGAGATAATTTTTGATTTTTCTGTTCTTTTGTTTCTTTTTTTCTTTTTGTCGCACCTTTACGAAGATTCAATTTAAGAAGATCGAAAGGAAAGACGCGGAGACGAAAATAATTCCATCGAGTTTTTATCTTTTATCGGTGATGGGTGATCGAGAGCAACGAGTTTGATAAACAGCGCGTAACAGAATGGAAACGGTGTTTAGAATCGAGAAATTATGCACGATAAACACTTAATCGAGATCTGTAACTTGAAATATCGTTGATGAAACGTTTTAACATTGCCTATGGTAATTAAACCCTCGGTCCACTAACAATATGCGAAATTGTAATTACGGTTCGACAAGTATCGAGATTATTCCCACAATTAATTCTACGAGAGCATTTAGTGCATGAAATAAATATTTCACAGAGAAAGAGAGAGAGAGAGAGAGAACGGGCAAAACGATAATTATCACGAGGAAGAAATGTCTCGGCGAGTAAAAATTATTTCTGTCCAATTGTTTCGCGCGCTAGACGATTAAATAACAACCACGCAAGGTGAAACAATGATCGAGAAACAATTTTCACATATATACGTATATGTGTGTGCGTGTGGTGCATATTAAAATAATACACACAGGAGAATAAAATTCGTCTCGTTCCTCGAAATTATTTTTCATTCGTACGCGATATAGGTTCACGCCGTTTTCATGAATTTTCTGGTATTACGATCGATGCGTAAACATTCGAAATTAATTTCAGAAATATGTAACAAATTCTCGCGCGTTACAAGCTAATTTGTTTAAAAAAATACATGCACACGGACGCACATTGGGTCGTATCGCTCCGTTCCAATCACGGAGCCAAAGCGGGTATCGCGTGTGTTTGTTCACACTCCAGGGACACTTTTACAAAATTTATAAACCGGTCGTTCCCAAATTGTACAATGGATATTTAATTTCGAAAATTATTTTCCAAAATTAATAAAATGCTACCCACATCGATCTCGGAAATATCTTTCACCATTATCATTAAATTGTGTATTTTTTTTATAACGAGTTTCTTTTTTTTTTTTTAATTCCAATTAAAATGAATTAGTTAGAGAAGAAAGAAATTTCCCTTCCGTTTTTTAACACTTTAACAATTATCGATTTTACGATGTAAAAAAAATAATATCCATATCTCACGTTAACTTCCATAACGTGCACGACGCATGTAAGTTTTCGCGATAATCACCATCGATAATTATTATTATTATTATTATTATAATTACGATTAATCCTATTAACTGGTCGTAAGGATAGATAAAGGGTTATCGTGGTTACCGCATTCCCTATTAATTACTATATATCTTCGCAACAGTATCTGTAAGCAATCCCCAGATTATACCGTTACCAGCTGTTACCTATTATTAACCGGTCAGCTATTCTAATTATTCTTGTCCGGGGAGAATAGATCGCTGTTTCAACTTTGTTTCAACGACCCTTTACAATTATAAAGAGTTCCAATTCCCCGCTCCTCCATCCATCCTCCCTCCCTCCCTCTTTATCTCTCTCTCTCATTTCGTAATTTTCACCATCATCATAATCATTATCCGTTATTATTTTTGATCGCGAAAAATGTATAATTAGAAATTCTCGAAACTTGTTGAGAAAGACTTTTAAACACGTTACATTTTAATTACGTTTCTGCTATCCAGTTAAAATATCACGTTAAATCATAAATATATTAAATAACCATTAACAACTCTGTTACGTAATAATAAATGGAAAAACGAATCTCGACGCAAGCACAAGCACAGGGCACATTATATACCTTTTACTCTCCCTCTCTCTCTTTTTGTTTAATTTAATCTACAAAAATTGGCCCGATCCAATTTATAATTATTGCCCTTTCGCATTACCCGTTGTTTCAACAATTATGCCTTCCATTCTTTTAACGGTTTGTATGAAATGAGAATTCAAATCAATTTTTCGTCTCTCCGAAAAAATCGTGCGATTTCGACGTTGTGTGATCTAATCAATCGATCGATAGATTCGTTCTTCTTTTTCTTTCTCCTTTCTCCTCTATAATACTGATATAAAATACACGGATAAAATATAATCGTCAGCCGAAAAAATTCAACATCGATTCAACCCCGAGATATCCCTGTCATTCCCTCCATTCATCCCCATCTTCACAGTCACATCCAACCTTTTCACGCCCCTCTGGTTCGAGCATTTTTCACACCGTCGCTCGTGTCACGACATATTCTCCTCTCCCCTTCCCCCTCTTTGCGTTACGCGCAACATTTATTCGATACGACTATATTTATAAAGAAAGAAAGAAAAACAAGACTGGCGAACAATCTTCGCCCGACAAATTTCTTCGTATACTCGCGTTACGTAATGATATCGTTCGTCTCGACGTAGGAAAAACCTCGATCTCGAAAGGAAACGACGAAATCATCCGTCGTTTCTTTCTTTCCTTCTCTTTTCTTTTCCCCCTCTCCTCCGTTTAACCGTGAAAAACGAACGCGCTTCTCCCATCGACACTTTCGCTCGCGAATTATTTCCACGCGTAATTATTCGTTAATCATTCGGCCGAGTGACTCTCAACGATGATAACCAT
>NW_006263354.1:210413-222766 GCF_000469605.1 Apis dorsata | reverse complement strand
TTAAACAATGAGGCTACACGACGAGAGGGGGGGGGGACGAGGAGAGGAGGGAAGGGGGAGACGGATTATACGAGCATCGGCGACGAATTCGCGCGCGATCGATACCGATAATTCCGCGGCAATTATAATCGAATTTTATAATCGAGAACCTCTCGACCTCACATCTGCGAGACAGCTACGACGTGCAAACTCGTAAACGCTTGCGCTACGTTTCGCGATTCACACCGTTTCGCCTCGAAATTGGAAACTCTCTCCCTGTCTCGAGCAAATTAATTTATCGCGGTTGCCCTGTTCAAAGGAAATTAGCAGGTGACGGTTATTATTTGACCGGGGTGTATCGTTTCATCGGCCGGAAAATAGATAGCCGATTACATACACATACATATATATATATATATATATATGTACGTATGTATGGGGCGATAATCAACGGTAATTAATACAAGTCGATTCCGGCGAGAATTTATTAAATTAAACCAGATTTGCCCTTTGCTTTGTGACGATCCTCCGGCAAACACGGATGGCGGGGGTTAAAATTGTTTTAATTTAAATGACACAGGGAGGAGTCCGGGACGGGATCATTAATTATTCCCCTTTTCCCGGGGCAACGCTGATGAAACGGAGCCACCAAGTTTGATCGACTCTGGGATGGAGTATTAACGATACATCGATATACACGTATCTTGTCCCTCGTAGATCGTAGGATGGGTACAGATCACAACATGGAGGATATTTTCGTTTATTTCGGATAAAGTTGCTTGTTCCTCATTATTATTATGCAATAAATATAACTCTTTCGCGAAAACCTTTGACATTTCCTTCCTCTTAGCCACAAGCCGTTTGGCAAAGTACGGAACATTTCCTGTTGTTCGCGACCTCTTCGCCTAATTCAAATCTCTATTCCACTTCTCTATTCATTCTCTCCACCGATTACCGTTCATTCGTTCAACTGTTAATGCATTCCAATCTTTCGCCCATTGTCCGACAATTTTCCCAAATTTCTCTTGTTAAACAATTGTCAGGGTAACAGGGTTTGGCCGCGAATGGAAAACGAAATAATTCCGAAAGTAGAGCGAAGCTGTAACGAAATACGCGAAATTTGATCGACGCTCTCCATTAACGGAGAAACGCATTCGTCGTCGCGGCGACTATCAACGATTCGCGGATTGGACGAGTCTCGCGTAATCGAGAATGCAGGATGCGCGTAAGAATTTCACGTACGCCACGTTTCCGGTGAACGCTGGACGAACAGCGAGATTAAACGGTGAGAATGGAATCGGAGGGATTCAATTTAATAAAAGGGGGAATCTCCAACGTCGCGCGTTTCCCTTCGCTCTTGAATAATTTCATGTACCGCAAGCGTGGTGGAGAAACATTGGAGAGGACGACGATGATCGAGCGAGAAATTGGCAACCGCGGGTAATGGAGATCCAAGCTGTATGCGTCTCAAGAAGAAAAGAGAAAGGAGGAAAAAGAAGGGATTGTTTTTTGGGAAATTTCTTGGTTCCATTCGCGCTTTTCGAATCTTGAATCTTGCATCTTGGGTATCATTCGTTCGTTTCGATTGTTTAGAAATAAACAACAGGATCATCCCTCTTCGTTAATTTAGACGATACAGATTAATCGAATATTAATTAACAACGAATCAACTATCACTTTGATAAATTTAATTCGAAATACAGGGATGCAAAATGTAAGGGAATTATCGATAATTGATTGTCAAATTATATACGCGTCCTAACGCGAATATCCATCAACTATTTCCAATCAATTTATAATACGCTCTTGAAAATTGTTTCCAATTTCTTTTCGATCCTCGAAAACGTTCTTCTTCCTAATTATATGACATTCTATCCACTCCTTCTGAATCCAAACGAGTTTTCGGGCGTTAAAAGTTAATCTGAATTAATTTTTCGCACGGAGTGATAAATATATATGGGAAAATCGCGTGGAAAAGATGGCTGGGGCTCGTGACAAATTGGTACGTCCAACTGGCACCTTCCGCGAATCCTCGTAAATCCAGAGGCTCGCGTAAAACGCGCCAACGGTCTGGATTACTGTAACCGCAATAATTAGAAGCGAAATCCGCGGCAATTGTCTCGCGCCATTCACAGCGGAGCAGAATTGGGGCGGAAAATCAAGCGAAACGAGTCCACTTTTCCGGAGATGGGGACTTTTGGGCGACGTGTAATGGAGAAATTGTTGCCCTCCCCCTCACTTCTGGCTACGGGGAATTCCGTTCTGTCCAAGAAATAATCGCCGTGACCGCGTNTATATCTCGATGAATTTTTGTTGAAAAAAAAAAAGAGAAAGAGAGAAAGGAAAAAGGAAAAATCGGGAATTAAATTTAGAAAAAAACTCTGGTTTCATCGATATTTTTATGCCGCATACGTACGCGGTGGGATATTCGTTAATAGATGTATTAAAAAAAAAGGAAAAAAGGAAAGATAAAAATGATTCATTGTCAAGTTTATCCGATCCGATGGTCGAAAAAAAAAAAAAAGGAACGGTGATGTTTAAGTGGAATATTTCATCCGATAATTTAATTTGATAATACGGGCCGCGTTTAAAAAAATTATCGCGGAGCGTGCTTGTTTTAAAAAGTTTCCGGCGAAGCGAGGGGAACATTAAAAATAATTTGCGTAATCGACTAAAGGATACGGTTGGAGAGCGTGTGACCGGTGGATGCGGTGCAAATAAAAATTCTCTTACTTTTATCCGAACGTGGATGAATTTTCACCCGTTTTCACGACAAATTAAAGGAACGGTTGAAAAATTTGTATCGTTTCGGTACACGGCATATTTAAAAAAAAGAGAGAGAGAGGGAAAAAAATGAAACGAGCGCATAAATTAACTCGAGTTGCCTACATTTCGAGAATATTTCGACCTGCTCGAAAAATTCTATTTCTATGATAATATCCGAGATCCACTGTCTTCTTCTTCTTTTTCTTCTTCTTCTTTTTCTTTCTCTTCTTTCTAGATTCTCTTTCTCTCTTTCTTTCTCTCTTTCTTCCTCTGTCTCCTGTAGATTTCCACGTCTAGAGAAAACGTCCTTTCGAAAAGGTGGTTTACCTCATTCCACGCTTGATTCCACGGATAAAATACTATTCTATTTAGATTCGAGCCGTATTCGAAAGTATCACCAAGATGCGGCAAATATAAAAAATTCATGAATTGCACACACGGTGGTGCACACACAGGTGTTACTATCCACCGACAACCATTTCGGGTTATTCGACGGATAACACGGATAGAAGATGATTCTTCAATTTTCGCGATTTAACAATTCATTTCAATGACGAGATACTACCCTTTATTAAAAAAAAAAAAAAAAAGAAAAATACTTCTCAACAAAAATAACATATACAAAAAATAACTCCTTTCACATCCTATCCCCTTGAACTTTAATCAATTTTCCCCGGACAGATGCGTTAACCCACGGGTTTTAATAATCCTCGGTCTAACCCTTCCCCCCCCCCTCCCCCTGTCGTCAAACTTTAAACGCGTTTCGTTAACTAATTAACGCGGCTATTATAACTTCCATAATACCGATGCTTGACACGATCCGAGAACCGCGTAATATAGCCGCGCAATTCGAAAACAGGAACAAACCGAGCTAAAACTCCCAACGGAAGAAGGGAGCTTGCTTTACAAGGGACGAGTAACCGTAAGCAAGGCTGATTTAAAACGCACGGTTTGCACACACATGTCCGGAATGCGCGGCGACAACGTCCTGTTTAACCGGCCATTGCCGAGATCGCGAGAGAAAGCGCAAAGAGAGAGGGAGAGAGGTTTAAATGGAGGGCCACTTCATAAGGGACAGAAATCCGAGAATCCATTATTCCGTGCACGGCGCCGTTTAATCGAATGTGAAAACCGTGTTCCGTCTTTTCGACAATGGGGAACGACACGCTCGACGCGGTTCACGATGGGAAATCGACGAGGAGAGAGAGAGAGAGAGAGAGAGAGAAGGAGCGGAAGGAGGGAAGAAGAAGGTGGCGCGACGTGGCACGACGGTCCAATTTTCACCAAGGTAAATGTCGTTTCCATCGCGTCGTACGAGTGACATCGAACCTTCGCGTTACCTGGAATCGATTTCCTGACGCAATGTCTGTTGCACGGAGTTTGCACGAGCAAACTCGGGAGAGGGGAGGGGAGACGCACGCACCGATGCATTTAACTTGCGAGTGATCGATGAACGTTCGACTCCGTTCGAACGAGCAGAAAATCACGGCCTTGAAATTTGTCGCGATCCTGAGATTCGGGGATGATGAATTTTTATTTTAAAGGTTTTAACGTTTCGTCCAAGAGGAGAACGAAAGAAGGAAAATAGAAGGATTTTGAAAAAGATTTCGTTGCATCTCGACGAGTTGGTTAGTTTCGTCGGAAATGGAAAGAAACATTTGAATTCGATTACGAACGAATAAAGTGTTTCGTTGCTGGATTTTAATATCTTGCGAGAGAATATGTTTTTTACATGTTTCGAACGATCTTTAGATAATAATTTTGATATCTCGTGGGAGAAAGGATACGTCGTTTCAAAGTTTTCGAGCAGTCCTATTCGAAAAATAAGTTGCGGACGATTTCTGGCAAAAACTTGTGATAGGCGGCCTTCGAAATTACGTTCGGAAAAGCCGAGATATTTTCCAGGAAATGGTACCGTATCCGCGGGGCTCTATTTTACGATATCGCGCATTTATTCCCGGCGAATTGCGCCACGTCAAAGTGCTCGTATATAACCGTGATGATCGATGAACGCTTTCGACCACGCTCCCATAATTCGGAGGGTTGTTTGATGCTCGATGCACTTCCTACGATCGATACGTCGATAATTACTGTGACGAGTTCGAAAAGGCTCGTCTGTTTCGTGGAATCGGGCGCTAATGGAAAACACAAACCGAACGCGGATGGAAAGGAGGACGAGGAAAAAGAGAGGGGGGAAAGGCGAGGGAATATCTTTAAACGATTAATGATAAAAAGATGTAAGGAAAACGAATGAAACCGATGATAGTTCGAGGATAGATCACGTTCGTTACTTGATTCTCGAATTGATCGTCTTTTTTTACTTTTGTACGAAATTCTCTGTTTCACAGATAGAGAGAGAATGAATGAAAAGAAGATGCTTAAGTTAAAAAAATATCCGTATATACTTTTTTCGCGTATCGAAACACATTATTCGAAAGTATTCATAAAGGGTTGAGAAGTTGTAAGAAAATCCTCGAGAACGTATTCTTCTTTCCTTGTATCCGTTTCGATTTCGAAAAGAAAATGTATTTCCACTATTTTTCTATCCAATCCTTTATTTATATTTGATTGTTCTTTCCGTGGACAAACTTCTCCTCCTCCTCCTCCTCCTTCTATACGTTAGTCCAAGTTATAAAAGAAAATAGGATGATGGGAAGGGTCAGCCATTTGGTCCATAAACGGAGAAGAGCCCCTATATTGCAATGGTTTTTGCGTAACCGCTTTCGAAGAGAAATCTCGTATATGCGGTGTAACGTTCACCGATATTATCGTTGGAAAAGGTACAATAACCGTATCGATTATGCAACGAATCCATGCATTTAGTGACCGCCACTACTAATTCCCAGTTGTAAAGTTTCTATATCGTCCCGTTTTGTAAAAGCGATGTCGCGTCGTTGTATCCTCGTTTCGCCCTCCCCCTCCTCCCATTATCTACGGCTATTTATTGTCACGATAATTCTCTTATGAGACGAGGATCTCGTTGTTCTCGTTCGCGCCACGCTTGCGCGATCGTGTAAAAACTTCGTGCCCTTCTCTCCTCTTTTTTCTTCTCCTTTTTTATTTTTCTAACGATAATTACACGCGCACGAAGCTCGCCCTCGGCGGCAAGATAGAAAAATACAAGGTATTTCGCCCCATAATTTTTATTCTAATTACGTCAATATACAATTTGCTCCTTTCCTTTACCGAAGAAGTTGTTAATTACTAGACTGCGGATTTTTATGTAGGCGCGTGATATCCATCCTGTATGTATTCTCTGTATAGAAACATTAATATTCAAAAAATACGTAATACGTATAAAAATATTCGCGTAAAAATTCACATAATTACTTCTCTAAGGAGAAAGGGATCTATTTTCGCGAATGATTGAATAAGCTAGACTATTCTCGTACGAAATTCTATTTTAACGAGCCATCGAAATAATCTGCCAACACCGTTTGCGCCGCGGGATCGATAGGTCACGATGGGTGTGCATCGACGAATGCTGGATGACTTTGATTAATAAATTTCCAAATGTATTTGCCCGTTAAATTACACGTTCCCTACAGTCGCTACACCCAACGTGACTTGCCACAACGAGCACGGGTTAAATAAACAGTTACATTTATCCCGTTAAGAGTCGGTTCGAAGTTTTCGTTATCGATAATATTTTAGCGATGAACCTCGAATCATCCGCTAATTATTTTTTGAACGACGATGAAATATCGAATTAATCGAATCACGTGAAAATTCCTCCACGACTTCTCTAATCTCCACTTTTCTTTTCCGCTCTCACGTGAGTAAAAAACTCGTCGTCGATCCGAAGTATCGTATTCGAGACAATGTTCCACTCGCGAGCAACTTCCTTTTCGTCTCTTCTTCTTCGTTCTCTTTCTCTCTCTCTCTCGCTCTTTCTCTTTTTTTCCTATCTCGATTCTTTACACTTTATACTGTAGCCTTTACGCTGACGATATCACGAAAGAACGTGCAACGAGAAGCATAAAAAGCAACGAGCATCTTGGGGAAGCCGCAGAATTCGAACATCGATGAATGGAGGAGGAGGAGGAGGAGGAGGAAGCTCTTCGCCTTGAAACGCGTCGCTCGTTGTTTCGTTAAATATCGTTCGATTCCGACATTGGGGCGAATGGAAAAATGGAATAGAAATTTCTAAAAAATTTCTATCTACGAGCAGAATTTTTCGATATTTTTTTCCCCCCTCCTCCGCGAACGATAATTGAACGTAAAAGAGAAAAAATAGGACAGGAAAAGGCAGGGGAGAAATCGTTGTCGAATCGTCCTTGTTGCCTCGCGAAATTGTATCATCCGTGCCCCGAGTGAACGAGATTTCGAACTCTTAATGAATGAATACAATGCATCCCCTCCTCCATATTTTTCCCCCCCGACGGCAATGGAATTCTGATGCAAATTCTATTGGGCGAACCAATTATCCCTTTATAGTAGATATTGGAAACGCGCGACATCGGATCTCGTTGAATTATTATTCGAGCCGCGTAAAAAAGAGGGAGAAATTTCACAAGGGGGGGAACGAGTTTCGAAGGAATAATCTTACGCGTATTTCCCGTTTTACGTTTAAAATACACAATGAATTTGCACGAATTTTTACAACATTTCTTTTCGCGTTCTTATCAAAATGGTTCCGAAAAGAAAACTCGAGATCCTCTTTAAATATTATCGATTGACTGACTTTTGAAATTCCCAACGAAGAATCGAAGATCTTGATCTTTTTTTTCGGAACGCGTGGATTCAACAAGTTAGTCGTTTCTTTTCGGATAGAGAGGGGTTTAAAAGAGGGTGTAACGTGTGAGATTCGCGAGAAAGAGATCTAGATTAAAGGAAATAAGGGCTGTCGGCACACAGATACCTTGGTCTTCTTTATCCCACGAACGAGCGTTCCACGAGAAAATTCCCTTCGTCTTTCTTCTTCCTCCTTCCTGTCCCTGCCTTCTTAGATAAAGAATATTTTGAAGATACTTAAAAGAACGAATGGAAAATTTGGATAAATGATTCATCGACTACGTCGATGAGTTTCGAGTATCTTGCATCCTTCTTGTTGAGGCGTTCCAAAGATGTACACAAACTGACGAATCTATTCGTGGAATCGGATTATGTTTTGTTTCGTTTGTACGATATTTCTTGGAAGTCGAGTGACTTGGCTCGGAGTGTTTTTTCTCGAGTATAACGTTTACAACGAGTCGTGAGAATATTCTTTGTTTTCAATCGAGGGGTCTAGTGCGAGAGAGAAAAAGAGAGAAAGAGCTATGCCATAATAGTTTCACGAGGTATTAAGAGTTTTATGAAAAATAGCGTAGTAGTTATATCCTTTAATTTTGTCATTTTTTTTCTTTTTTTAACGAAACCGTGTTTCAATTAAACGAAAATTCCACGAGGTATTTCTCTCTTGCACAGGAATTAAAAGTAGGAAAACAGTCGTTCGCGTATATAATTATAATAGAAACAGAAATTTCGCTATTTTAGGAATTAAAAAAGAAATAATGATTAATGACATCAAGAGAATTAATCTAAAAATCTAAATTAAATTAATCTAAATCTAATTAAAGAATAATTCTACGTTGCGAAAACGATACGAAGCGGATCGAAATAGAACAGCGGAGACAAGGTTTGTTCGAATCGGTAAAAAAGGAAAGGAAGGAAGAGGGAGGATTTTTCTTTTCTCCAAACATCTCCACGCGAAAGATTGCAACGAAATTCACACGCTTATTTGCGCCTATCCGAATCGAGAACGCGTAAAATCCCGTTTATTATTAGCTCAAATGGGATGAATCCCCGCTATTCAACAGCGAAATAGCGGTTTGATAGGTTAGTCGCTAATGAAACGAAGCTATCGACGCAATTAGCCAAGTTCCCCGCGAATAACAAAGCTTCGTTGACTTTGGAATTGGTAACCGGACGCCTCTCGATCGAGCACGGCCAAATGGAAGGCGATGCTTGAAAGCTTCGAATGAGAACGCATAAATTTCTTTGTTACTAGGGGGAGGGGGAGGGAAGAGGAGAAAAAGGGGAGAGGGAAAAACGCAAGAGAAAAGACTCGTTTCGATTCGAAGGTATTCTCTAGATAAAACGAACGCTGGTATTTGTTACGATTCCTTTTCTTTTTTGTCTTTTTTTTCGATCCAGAGAAAAAAATTACCTGTTCCTAATTATTCTAGTTCGAGATTACTCGTTGGAGATACATCGTTTTTTTTTTTTAATCCTTTCATGCTCGACAATTGCGTGCACGCAACTATTTATTAATTAATCAACAAATTTTCCCTCGATAAAACTTTAACTTTTTTATCGTGTGTTTCTACTATTGATAATCGAGACAGGGGATAAATAAATAAATAAATAAATAAAATTTTGATCATGAAAGGATTAATAAAAAATGCTCGCTGATCCCTATTCGACGATATATTTTCCACGAGAACAAACGAGGTAAGGATCCTTTTCACGCTCAACGTTGCTTGTGCGCAACAAATTATGTCGTTTTCGAAACAAAATTATTAGATTTAAATCGTATGCTTTTTATGCTTTGATAATTGATAATAGGAAATTAACAAATTTGCATGAAAGGTATAAAGAATAAGAATAATCGTTCGAAAACGACCGATCCACGTATTCGACGATTTTTCCGACGGGAATAAACGCGTAAATCTAATTTACGTGGTAAATAAATTACCAAAAAAATAACATATCGATATTAAATATTATAAAATACCTAATCGAATTTACGTACGGATTAAAAAACGGACGAAAAAACGTGGTCGAAGAGGCCGCCATTATCTGCACACCCGCATACGACAAATCGACACTTATAATCGTAACGCGCGAATAATCGATAAAAAATAATTAAATCGTAAAAAAAAAACACGATACACGCGCAAAAAAACGTAAAATTTAAAAATTTTACATCGACGAAATAGCGGTACGCACGCTTCGATGTTTCGATAAAGACTAAACACCGAACGGTCGCGACGTATTATGGTTACGACCTTCGCCTCGAGCTCGAAATTCGTGGAATTATTAACGAGCGAATAAACACGGAAACCGAAACAAACTTCGATATCGTAATATATATAATATATATAAGGAAAAAAGAAATGTCTCTGTTGTTGACAAGTAATGATACGATATCACGGTTCGTCGAACGCGTCTTTTTTACTGGCTCGAGAGATTTTTACACTTTTTGAGCACAAGTGTCGGATCTCGCGCAATTTATGCGTGTATTTTTTTTTTCCCTTTTAATCCTTTGCCATCGATTTTGACATTTTTCGTTAAAAAAATATTATGGAAAAAAAAAACATACGACAAAAAAATATTACGATTCGATTAATTAAATTTAACAATAATTTTAAAATATTTATTCGATTCACTTCTGCAAAATTTTTTCTGTTTTTTTAAAAAATATAATTTTTCGAATAAATAATTAGAATTATTTCGTTCCCTTTAAAGTTAAATTAGTTCCTTGAGAAGAAAAAAGAAAAAAAGAAACCCCATCTTCGATATTTTCCCACCCCATTTTTCTCGTCTCGTTCGTTCGATGAAAATTCGTTGAAAAAGAAAATAAAAAAAGAAAAAAAAAAAATCACAAACGCGAGCTCGTTCCTAAAATTTATCTCATACCTGAAATCTCGACGCAGCGATCCAATCTCAGCGGACGACGAAACGCATTATCGTTGGTGCACGATCCGAATGCGTCACTGCCCTCGTCCGTGGGATGCCTTGTTCCGTTGCCACGTGATCCGTGAACGACGATGCAGTCCACCAGCTCGCACAGACGTGGACAATTTGAACGTTCAAAACGTTGGATCATTAGCGAGACCACAGTGGCGAGGCCACGAAGGGGGTGTTAGGCACCGCGCTGTTTTCGTCCCTTTAACGCTAGCCCTGCCGGGTGTGTCGCATTATCGGCCGAGACACCTACCAGAAATACCATTAGCGGCCATTTATTTCGGACGAATACCCAATCACGACGGCCGATAATCTATAGTGTCGACCACGTTTTAGCGGCAGCTGAAAGTGAAGCCAGCCACCTGCACCCATCTCGGCCTCGTTTTTTCTTTTTTTTTTTTTCTTTCTTTTTTCCCTTTCAACGTGCCGCGAAACGGTGGAAACGGTTTTTATCCCGACACTGTTCTAGAGACTGGAAACTGTAAACCTCGTTCAACTGCGTGTATCCGATCGATCGAGGGTGGGAACGAGCGTTTACCGAACTTTATCACGTGTCCATCGCGACAACGGTTCGTTATCTTTCCAACCCTTCTTCTCTCAACGGGATATCCGTTCCCACCTAAGCTTGTCCACGCCACGATATCGCGTTGCTCTTCGAGCAATGTTACGAGGCGACATAGAATGAACCCATTCTCTAGAATAATCACAGTGTTTGGGACGAACCAAGGGGGGAAGGAGAGAGAGAGGAAGGTGCGATGCGGATTTGCACGGTGTTCCTATAAATTTTCCTACGTTTTCGGCAAGTGGTAGATTTTCGAAAAGTGTGGCGCGGGTTAAAACTTTCGGCCACAGCTAGTTTACCGTGAAACGAAGGGCTCAACCTCGTAAACTTGTGACCAAGCACAGCAGGTTTCGTGGAGGTTGAGGGTTGGCTTTGAGGCGAACGTGTTGATGTTTGCTCCACCGGAGAATGCCCGGGGAAATTATTTCACGAATGGAATTCGAAATCGTTCGTGGAAATAATTCTTGAACGGAGATCGGTTATTGTGAGGAGTGACTTTTCGTGGAGATCGAAAACTCTCGATTGAATCTGGAGATATCCTTTTTTTGGGGGAGGGAGGGAGCGAAATAGACAGCAGACGGAATAAAGTTATTACTTGTTATTACTTGTCTCGAAATCCTCCTCGGGAAAAATATCTATCTGTACTCTACGCTCCAGAAATCTTTCGAAATCTTCTTACAATCATACACTCCACCGGATAAGAACCGTTCGATTCTCTTTCTAACGAATCGGTGAGTAGACGATTCAGCTTCGTCTTGCAATTAACTTTTACAGTTTTCAATCCCCTTGCTTCGATCGAAAGCTAACGACGAGCCATATGTCGAAACGAAATAAAAAACGAAAAGAGAGAGAGAGAAAGAGGGAGGAGAAAAAAAAGAAATTCAATCTGACGAAACGGCGAAAAAAGAAAGACGTCTCGAGGAAAAGGTCAACCGACCACTTACTTCTTAATCCTCTCATCGAGTTTCAATTAATACACGTCGGCTATGATTATTCAACATTCAGAAGGGGAGGGGGAGTCAATTAATTTGGTTGGTGGCGATTTAAAATCGTCCATCACGACGGACTTGAACGTCGAATTCTTCCTTCTTCCAGTTTCTTCTATTTTCCCTCTTCCTTCTCCATGGATTAAGGAAATCATTCCTCGGGAATGAAGTCGTTGCAGGAATTTTTGTAGGCCGATAAGGCGAATTGAATCCGATAAGAGGATCAAGGAGAGGAATTTGTGACCGCGCTTAATGAACGGAACGAAAAGCAAATAGGACGAAAGCACGAGGAATCGAACGTACCACGCAACGACAAAATATTCTTATATTGTTTCAGATCTATAAAAGAGTATAGATACTTTGAAAAATGTAAATTTTTATGATAAAATTTC
>NW_006263354.1:208189-210219 GCF_000469605.1 Apis dorsata | reverse complement strand
TTTTTTTTTTTGAAAGAGACGAGATGAAATTGAAGAACGAAGCAGAAACATCGAGCAAATCACGAGCATCGCAACACCTTATGTAACGCGTAATTGTTTCCCTTATGTCGGAAACGTTCAAGTATTTCTGGCGCGCGATGGTGGGACAAAGGTGACCCTGTTAACGACCTTTCTTAATCCACCGACCACGTTACGCTCCGTCGAGCGAGGGTTGTCATGCTCGATAAACCAATAAATTTTAATAATCGCCGGTCGAGAGGCTAACAAAGGGCCCAACCCATCGGCCTGAGATCGAATTTCTCTTATTCTTTCGACGACGCATGGAGAGGAGGAGATGGAATTTTAAAAACGATACGAAAGAATATCTCTACGGCTTCCAATCGAGAAGAAAAAAAAATCTCTTTATAAAACTTTGAAAGAGTATGTGTGTGTGTGACTCGTTAACTTTGCAAAGAACAGGGATTGCAGATATCGTCGAAATTCAAATTATTCTTCCTGAAAGTATCTTCGTATCGATAAAGAAGGAAGCGGAAACGATCATGCCCAACATCATCCCCTATCTCGTTAAGATTATTGACCCACTAAACCGCAGAAACTCGAGAATTCCCTCCTTCCTTCTTGGAGGAGGAAGAAGGAAAGAAAATTGCAGGCCGACATTCGACGAACGATCCTCTGTCCGTGATCAAATATTTGCATTTGGAAAAATCGAGCAATTATATAAAAGAAAGCTGCGTCGAGGGCGACCACCTTTTGTACACCAACTTTCGATTAATCGTCCAAGTTGCGGCCACGAAGCTTGGAAGAAAACAACAATAGATCTCGCTCTCGTCAAATAGAACGATCTCGCTGAAACTTGGACAGTTTCTCTGAGAGAAACGTAATTACGATGTGTGCGCGATTGTCCCGTCTACCCAACCTAACCCACGAATAAGAGAATCTGCCTAGGGTGATTCGAGAAAGCGGTATACCGAGGGCAAACAGCAACCATGTGTGTCCCTTTAATGGGAAAACTCACTAGATAACGTGGTTACCAACCGCTGTCGCTTCGGGAGGAGAGCTTTGCGGGGGCGAGAAAAGCCTAGTAGTGGAAAAAGCGTGGAAAAGGAGGGATGAGATTCTCGATTTTCAAGAGGAACGGACGGATGGTCGGTCGAAAAGGAACGCAATTGTGATTGCACGATTCTCGGAGAGAACGAAGCCTTGGATACGGATATCCTACGGATCTAAATGTTATCCACGACTCGATTTATCTTCCGCAAGGTGAAGGGAGGAAAATCCAAGGGTTGGGGGTCAAAGGTCGTCGGGATTTTAATAAATAAAACGGCTCCTCTCGGTCAAGGAAGATTCAATTTGTCAGCTGATCGACAATCTATGAATCCGATGCCAATCGGGGTGGAGGAAGAAAGCGAGAAATTCGGTGATCCGTGGAATTTAGATTGCACACTCTGATACTCGAGATCAAAAGGGGAAACGATGGAGAACGATTCGTACGACAATCGGCCGAGAAAGAATCGGATGATAACCGTGATTTCCGTGGATAACGATAACGATATTCGCGATCACGAGGATTCGATCGTGCCTTTTGTTTTTCCCTTTCTTTCTTTTCTTTCATCGATACGAAACGATCGAGTCGAAACAACCATCTTATCCCTTTTTTTCCTCCGCTGGAATTTTTATCGTGGATGACGAGATAACGTTCGGAGAACAACTCGGAATAAATTCAATTTATCGGGCGGCTAAATCCCGAAATCGAATATCTCGAAAGGAGGGAAGAGGATTAAAGATGATGGGAGAAGCACGTTTCGATCGTATAAAATTAGTGTTGTAGTTAATCGATTGTTTCTTCAAAGGATGTTAACCTTTCTTCATAAAGGGAAGGGAGAGGGGACGGGCAAGAAATGAAATTTGGATACGAGAGCAGTACCCGCCTCGTGAAATTCCGAGAATCGTATTCCCATTTAAAAATAACGGGGAAGGGCGGAAAAAGGGAACGAAAACGATAAAGCGTTTCATTCAAAAGCTTTCGAAAA